>NC_141877.1:60131212-60434242 GCF_056163025.1 Triticum urartu | reverse complement strand
AGAATCAACAATATAAGGTCTGAACTTATCACAAGAAAATACAACTGCTAAGAATTCTTTTTCAATGGTAGCATAATTTCTTTGAGCATTGTCTAGAGTTTTACTAGCATATTGAATAACATTTAGTTTCTTATCAACTATTTTTCCTAGAACAGCACCTACAGCATAATCACTAGCATCACACATAATTTCAAAGGGTTAATTCCAATCAGGTGGCTGAACAATAGGTGTAGAGATCAATGCTTTCTTAAGTATTTCAAATGCTTCTACACAATCATCATCAAAGACAAATGGTATATCTTTTTGTAATAAATTATTCAGAGGACGAGAAATTTTTGAGAAGTCCTTAATGAACCTCCTATAAAAACCAGCATGACCAAGGAAACTTCTTATACCTTTGATGTCCTTGGGACATGGCATCTTTTCAATAGCATCATCCTTGGCTTTATCAACTTCAATACCTCTTTCAGAAACTTTATGCCCCAAGAAAATACCTTCATTAACCATAAAGTGGCACTTTTCCCAATTCAAGACAAGGTTAGTTTCTTCACATCTCTGCAAAACTCAATCAAGGTTGCTCAAGCAATCATCAAAATAAGATCCATAGACAGAAAAGTCGTCCATGAAAACCTCACAAATCTTTTCACAAAAGTCAGAGAATATAGCCATCATGCATCTTTGAAAGGTAGCAGGTGCATTACATAAACCAAAAGGCATACATCTATAAGCAAAAGTACCAAAAGGGCATGTAAAAGTAGTCTTTGATTGATCTTTGGCTGACACATGTATTTGAGAGAAACCAAAATAACCATCTAAAAAGCAAAAATGTGTGTGTTTGGACAACCTTTCTAGCATTTGATCGATAAAAGGTAAGGGGTAATGATCCTTTTTAGTAGCCTTATTTAGTTTGTGGAAATCAATTACCATCCTATAACCTGTAATAATTCTTTGAAGAATCAATTCATCTTTATCATTAGGAACAACAGTAATACCTCCCTTCTTAGGGACACAATGGACAGGGCTTACCCATTGACTATCAGCAACGGGATAAATTATACCTGCCTCAAGGAGCTTTAGTATCTCCTTTCTTACCACTTGTTTCATTTTAGGATTTAGCCGACGTTGATGATCATGAACTGGTTTAGCATCTTCTTCCAAATTAATTTTATGTTGACATAGAGTGGGACTAATGCCCTTAAGATCATCAAGAGTATACCCAATAGCAGCGCAGTGCTTCTTCAGAATTTTCAATAATCTCTCTTCTTCATGTTCTGAAAGGTTAGCACTAATAATAACAGGATATATCTTTTTCTCATCAAGATAAGCATATTTAAGAGTATCAGGTAACGGTTTAAGCTCAAACACGAGATCACCCTTGGGTGGATGAGGATCCCCTAGGATTTCAACAGGTAAATTGTTTTTCAGAATAGGTTCCTATTTAAAGAATACTTCATCTAATTCCCTTCTTTCATTCATAAACGTATCATTTTCATGGTCTAGCAAATATTGTTCTAAAGGATCACTAGGAGGTACGGCAATAGAAGCAAGACCAATAATTTCATCCTTACTAGGTAATTCTTCTTCACAGTGTTGTCTACTAAATTTAGAAAAATTAAATTCATGAGTCATATCATCTAAACCGATAGTAACAACATCTCTTTTGCAATCTATGGTAGCATTAACAATATTTAAGAAGGGTCTACCAAATATAATGGGACAAAAGCTATCTTGTGGGGAACCAAGAACAAGAAAATCATCAGGATATTTAGTTTTCCCACACAAGACTTCAACATATCTAACAATTCCCATTGGTGAAATAGTATCTCTATTGGCAAGTTTAATTGTGACATCAACATCTTCCATCTCAGTAGGTGCAATATCATGCATAACTTCTTGGTATAAGGAATAAGGTATTGCACTAGCACTAGCACCCATATCACATAAGCCATGATAACAATGATCTCCTATTTTAACAGAAATAATAGGCATGCCTACCACAGGTCTAGGTTTATCTTTATCACGGGGTTTAGCAATTCTAGCAGTTTCATTACAGAAATAAATAACATGCCCATCTATATTATCAGACAAGAGATCTTTAACAATAGCAATATTAGTTTCAACTTTAACTTGCTCAGGAGGTGTATATGTTTTAATATTGCTTTTACGAACCACAGTTGAAGCTTTAGCATGATCCTTTATCCTAATAGGGAAAGGTGGTTTCTCAACATAAGAAGTAGGAACAATAGGATCATTATAAGTAGTAGTCTTTTCTTCAACTTTAATAGGTGCATCTACTTTTACTTATATGGGAGGATGATATTTAAACCACTTCTCCTTGGGGAGATCAACATAAGCAGCAAAAGATTCACAGAAAGAAGCTACTATCTCAGAGTCAAGTCCATATTTAGTGTTAAATTTACGAAAAATATCGGTATCCATAAAAGATTTAACACAATCAAAACTAGGTGTCATACCTGACTCCTTACCATTGTCGAGGTCCCGATCTTCAGAGTTGCGTTTAATTCTTTCCAATAAATCCCAGTTGAATTCAATAGTCTTCTTCATAAAAGAGCCAGCACAAGAAGTATCAAGCATGGTGCGATTGTTACCAGAAAGCCGAGAATAAAATTTTTGAATAATCATTTCTCTTGAGAGCTCATGATTGGGGCATGAATATAACATTGATTTAAGCCTCCCCCAAGCTTGAGCGATGCTTTCTCCTTCGCGAGGCCAAAAATTATATATATAATTGCGATCACGATGAACAAGGTGCATATGATAAAACTTCTGATGAAATTCCAATTTCAATCATTTCTAATTCCAAGACCTCATATCATCACATAGCCTATACCATGTCGATGCATCTCCCCTCCAAGATAAAGGGAAGAACTTCTTCTTAACAACATCTCCGGGTATACCTACAAGCTTAAATAATCCACAAACTTGATCCACATATATCAGATGTTCATCAGGATGTTTTGTTCCATCTCCTAGAGAAGGATTAGCTAGCAGTTTTTCTATCATACCCGAAGGAACTTCAAAGCAAGAATTTTCATTTTGATTTTCAGTAGGTTCAGTAGGTTGAGGAGCAATTCTTTTCTCTGCTGGTTGGGGTGAAGATACCCCGAACAAGCCCCTCAGAGGATTACCTTCCATGGTAACAAGTGACAGTAAATTTCAGCACACTATATAAATTTTTCCTTACCAAATTCCACCTACCAAAGGCGCTTCACTCCCCGGCAACGGCGCCAGAAAAGAGTCTTGATGACCAACAAGTATAGGGGATCTATCATAGTCCTTTCGATAAGTAAGAGTGTCGAACCCAACGAGGAGCAGAAGGAAATGATAAGCAGTCTCCAGCAAGGTATTGTCTGCAAGTACTGAAATAAGTGGTAACAAATAGTTTTGTGATAGGATAATTGGTAACGAGCAACAAGTAACAAAAGTAAATAAGGTGCAGCAAGGTGGCCCAATCCTTTTTGTAGCAAAGGACAAGCCTGGACAAACTCTTACATGATGTAAAGCGCTCCCGAGGACACATGGGAATATCGTCAAGCTAGTTTTCATCACATTCATATGATTCGCGTTCGGTACTTTGATAAGTTGGTATGTGGGTGGACCGGTGCTTGGGTGCTGCCCTCAATTGGACAAGCATCCCACTTATGATTAACCTATATTGCAAGCATCCGCAACTACAACAAAAGTATTAAGGTAAACCTAACCATAGCATGAAACATATGGATCCAAATCAGCCCCTTACGAAGCAATACATAAACTAGGGTTTAAGCTTCTGTCACTATAGCAACCCATCATCTACTTATTACTTCCCAATGCCTTCCTCGAGGCCCAAATAATGGTGAAGTGTCATGTAGTCAACGTTCACATAACACCACTAGATGAGAGACAACATACATCTCATCAAAATATCGAACGAATACGAAATTCACATGACTACTAATAGCAAGGCTTCTCCCATGTCCCCAGGAACAAAAGTAACTACTCACAAAGCATAAACATGTTCATAATCAGAGGGGTATTAATATGCATATAGGATCTGAACATATGATCTTCCACCAATTTAACCAACTAGCATCAACTACAAGGAGTAATTAACACTACTAGCAACCTACTAGCACCAATCCCGAACTTGGAGACAAGAATTGCATACAAGAGATGAACTAGGGTTTTGAGATGAGATGGTGCTGATGAAGATGTTGATGGAGATTGCCCTCTCCCGATGAGAGGACTGTTGGTGATGACGATGGCGATGATTTCCCCCTCCAAGAGGGAAGTTTCCCCGGCAGAATAGCTCCGCCAGAGCCCTAGATTGGTTCCGCCAAGGTTCCGCCTTGTGGCGGCGGAGTTTCGTCCGAAAAGATGGCTTATGATTTTTTTCCCATTAAAAGACTCCATATAGCAGAAGATGGCCACCAGAGGGCCACCAGGGGGCCCACGAGGTAGGGGGCGCGCCCAAGGGGGTAGGGCGCGCCCCCACCCTCGTGGGCAGGGTGTGGCCCCCCTGGTGAAGTTCTTGCTCTCAGTATTTTTTATATATTTGGAAAACATCTTTCGTGAAGTTTCAGGACTTTTGGAGCTATGCAGAATAGGTCTCTAATATTTGCTCCTTTTCCAGCCCAGAATCCCAGCTGTTGGCATTCTCCCTCTTTATGTAAACCTTGTAAAATAAGAGAGAATAGGCATAAGTATTGTGTCATAATGTGTAATAACTACCCATAATGCAATAAATATTGATATTAAAGCATGATGCAAAATGGACGTATCATTCGTCCGCGAGATCCTAGCAAGCTAGAGCGTAGATCGGTTGGAGGGATAGACTTCGTGCGCACCCCAGTGTTCGAACCTTAAGGCTTTGCCAAACCCCAACGCCAACAGTTGCTTGGGGCCTGATAAGCCATCCCAGTGATCATTATATCATCTGATTCCGGAGTTGGTTGAGCAAGACTGGGTGGTTTATCTTTTTCTGGATCAGCATCCATGGCATCTTGTGTAACGGGTTGGTCTTTTGGAGGAGAATCATCTATAATAACTTCTGACACTTGATGTAAAGTTTCAGTTGTCGCATGTTGATCTAGATCAATATTTTTGGGCTCTTCAGCCGGTTTGTCAGTTCTATGCTTCTTGCTAGGCTTTGCCATAGCACTGAAAAGGAAGCATCATACAGAATTAATATGACAGCTAAGTGCATGATTCCAAGTGGATAAGACTTAATATTCTCACCCAGGTACATTTTTGAAAGTTGGGATTTGAGTCCCAGTTGAGTCGCCGGAGGAGGAATGAGATGTGCCCTGATAAATTGAATCAGAAGGGTTAAGAGGTTGTTGAAAAAGACCCGCCTTTGGATAAGATAAGTCAGAAAAATTTGAAACCTCTGATCGACGTTTGCGAGGTGCTGGAGTGTTCAGTAAACCAAAAGATAAAACTCCACCACCGCTGTTCCGGGTTGTGGGGCGAGATTCATGTTGATGTTTCTTCAAAAGAAAGTTGGGATCCAAGTAAGCTAAAGGGTGAAAAAATCTTACATTCCGGCTTGTTTGTCGAGTTTTCTGTGTTGGCAGAGGTTCTGATCAGGAGGAAAGAGTAATTACCTCTTGATCATCTGCAAGGCTGGCCTGTGCATCATCCTGATAATGGTCATTGTCAATAAGATGTATAAAAAACAAGCCAAGGGAATCAAGTTCTACCTCCGACTCGTTATCATCATATTTATCATCCAAATTGAATAGCTCGGCTGGATTGGTCTACTTTTTAGCAGGCTTTTTGATAGCCTTGCTCTTCGTCTGGGTTTTCTTTGTTAGCTTATCCTGCAACTTTCTAGTCCAAAAAGGTGAATCGGCCTACAAAAAATTATATGGGTATGAAAAGGCAATTTAAGAGATGGTATGATTCAATTATGAAGTTGGTTAAAAGCTTACGGCTCGTGGTTTGTTAAGAATGCAGAAAGCATTCAATCCGACTTTGCTGCAGTCTTCCACGCTCTCATTCAATAGAGTTTTTGTCATATTATTGATGTCTTTGTCAGTCATTTCAATTTGACAGTGACGTTGAGGATCTTTTAACTCGCTGGTGTACTCGCACATTAAGCTACGCCGACGGCTTAAAGGCAAGACTCTCCAGGCAATCCAGCATCAAACCAGATCAATTCTGGTCAAGCCATTGGCCAACAAGGCCCGGATCTTGGAAAAGATTGGCATGTACTTCTTCCGCTCTGCTGTGCTGACGCGGTTTGGAAGATGGTGTCTATTACTAAGCCGGCTGGGGCAATAACCCGGCAAGGGATGTTCCCCTTCTGGAGAAGTATCTTTGCAATAAAACCAAGTTTGGTTCCAGTCTTTGGGATGACTGGGAAGAGTGGCGGCTAGGAAGGTAGCTTCTTTCCGGTGTTGTATAGAAATGCCACCTAGCTCTAGGTTGGGCCCATCTGTGAACTTGTTCCGCCGGTTTAAGTAATAGAACTCCATGAATAGTTCTACGGTGGGCTCCTATTGAAGGTACACCTCGCAGAATACTTGGAAGTTGCAGATGTTTGAAACGGAATTTGGTCATGTTCTGAGGATGCAGCTTGAAAAAGTGCAGCATATCACGAAAGAATTTTGAGCCGGGAGGGCTGAAGCCCCGGAGCATATGATCCGTGAAGACAATTACTTCACCATCCTTGGGCTCGGGAGGAGTTTCAGTGCCTGGGACCGTCCAATGAATAACATCTTTTTTGGCTAAGACGCCGGTCTAAGCATATTCGTTCAAGTCTTCCTTGATGACCCGAGAAACTACCGAGTTGTAGGCAATGACAGTTTTGCCCATTTGGAGGTTAAAAGCCTAAAAGAAATAAATATTGCCGGTTTAAGACTATGCTGTTACACCGAAACATGGATTCAAAGATAAAGTGTTATAAAAGGCTGAAAGTTTAAGCCAGAAGGTGAACGTTGAGGTACGCAGACATTCATATTGGCGGCTTAAAAGGGGACTAATGGTACCCACTGGATTAAGGATTCTGATGTTAAGCCGGACAGATTTTAAAAGTCAAAAGTGTTATGCAAAACCAATTTATGAGGATGAATAAGCAAGCATGGTTAAACCGGAGAGTATTGCCGGGTTATGCAGGCTATGAAGCATATGATGGCGGTTTAAACAGGGTCTAATGTTATATGGTGGATCACGGTTTATGGTATAAGCCACCATGGCAGTTATGATACTTCAAATTTATTAGTGAAAATTTGGCCTAATGATGGACAAACAGATTTCAAAGGAGAGAGCTATATTTTGGATCTACAATAGTTCAGAAAAGGCAGTAAAAACCTAAGGTGGCGGCAGCAGAAACGTTTGTGTGTTCTAATGAGATTTTCTATGAAAAGGACATATTCTAATGTTGAAAATGAATGCTAAACTTCTACTGCACAAGACTCATTCCATGATCAGATTAAAGAAGCTACTCGAGCTAAGGAAGAAAATGAAGAACAACAAAGAACGCCGATGAATAGAGCAAACCCTAATGCAGATCTAAGGATTGGGAAGATAAGACTTACGCATGCTGATGAGCAGCGGTCGCGCGCTGGCGTTCTCTGGTCCGGTCAGGGTGATGCAGCGACCTGAGTTGACGCAGCGGACGGAGGTCGAGGAGGAGGAGGTCGAGTTCATGCGCGGCTTTGTGAAGGAGGAAGACAAAGATGAGGAAGCGAGGGGAAAATGAGAGGATGGATACAAGGCATGCGCGGGAATCAAGGAGGCCGAAATCATCATGTGGCTATATGGATGCCTCGATTTTCAGGATGTTCATTAAGATAAGGATCAGTTAAGATATTCTGGGCCTCGTGCAAAATTAATGCAAAATCATGTCATGGCGGGTTAAGAAGATTCTATGAGCTGACGTCATGGCGGGTTACAACAAAGTTTTTCAAACGGGCGATGCAAAATTCTGACAAGTCGGGTATTGAATATTGATGTGAACAAGTTCAAATCAACCTAGGGCCTAATGTTTGGGGATATAATGATTGGATATGACCCGCCCAGGAGGGGTCGGGTCATACCACTTGCGACTTATCAATTAAGATGGCGGGTCATAGCAAGCCCGTTGACGGCCCAAGACCCAGAGGTGACTGGAGGCCCAAAGGGATGAACTGCCACATGTATAACTTGTGTTGTAAGGCAAGCTTAGTTAGTCACCGAGCCGGACAAGCTGTGTATGAGCCGGTCGGGACTCTGTAAGCCGCCGAGCTTCAACTTGTATATATAAAGGGGTGACCCGGCAGCGGTTTAACTCAAGAGACAACAAATCAAGAACTAGGTCAAGCGTATTCGCTCCCTAGTAATCGAAACCCGAGCAATACAACCCCAAACTAGAGCAGGCCTTTACCTCCACAGCGAGGGGCCGAACCAGCATAAACTCTTTGTGTCCTTTGTCCCGATTAACCCCTTTAAGCTAACCTAGTTGCGATGGCTCCACGACTAAGTCCTTCTGCTAGGACATCTGCCGTGTCAAGTCCACGACAATATCCCTCTTGAATATTCATCACTCTGGGACCAAATTCGTATCTTGTGCAAATAACCATTACTATTATCAAGTCTCAAAAAGATATAAGTGAAGCATGATAGTGCAAACGTTTCTTCAAAATTTAATCATCGTCATGCTCAAAAAGATATAAGTCAAGCACTAGAGCAACTGCCTAGCTTAAAAGATTTAAGTGAAGCGCATAGAGTATTCTAACAAATCATCATAAACGTGTGGCTCTCTCAAATAAGTGTGTCCAGAAAAGATAATTGTGACAAACTAAAAAGCAAACAAAACAAAGACTCATATAATACACGACGCTTCAAGCAAAACTCATGATATCTAATGAATAAAAATATATCTCCAAGTAAAATTACTGATAGTTGGTAGAAGAAAGAGGCGATGCCTTCCGGGGTATCCCCAATCTTAGTTGCTTGGGAGTCCTTGAATATGACCTTGGGGTACCTCGGGAATACCCAAGCTTAGGCTCTTGCCACTCCTTATTCCTTCATCCATCGTGATCTCACCCAAAACTTGAAATCTTCAATCACACAAAACTCAACAAAACCTTCGTGAGATCCGTTAGTATAATAAAGAAAATCACTACCTTAAGTACTGCTTCAATCCCATTCATATTTTATTTTTGCATTATACCTACTGTATTCTAACTTCTCCATGGCTTATACCCCCCGATACAATCAATAGTTTCATCAAACCAAGCAAAACAATGCGACAAAAACAGAATATGTCAAAAACATAACAATATGTAGCAATATGAACATTGACCATACTTCTCTAACTCCTAATTTTTTGAAAAATCTAGAAAACATGGGAAATTTTTAAATCAATTATGTGTAAAAAATAGAATTTTACCATGCTCCATAAAATTTTAACAGTTCTGGTACTAGACACAAGAGTTTCTGTTTTTGCACAGAATCAAAGCAATTATCATCCAAATCATCCCAAAGGCCTTACTCGGCACAAACACTAACTAAAACACAAAAACACAATCATAACAGTAGCACAATTGTGTGCACACAAGAAAAGAGAAAAATAAAGATAATAACTAAGATAACTATTGGGTTGCCTCCCAACTAGCGCCATTGTTTTACCCCTCTAGCTAGGCATAATGCATAGGTTCAAGTATTTTCATACTTCTTCTATTTTCTAAGGATGCTTTCTCATCAGAAGGTTTTTCAAAGATAATATGAAACACGTCATCCATGGGAATTTTAGCATTACTAATTTGACCATCCTCGAATCCCTCTTGATTCCCCTTTACAATCCAAGAATACTATTTATTAACACCGTTAAAGACTTGTTGGATTATATTTAAGGGAGGGACCTCCTTTCTAGTATTCTCATAATAAGTATGGTCATCACGAAATAAATATCTCAACAAGTAATCACTATTATATAAAATCTCATCTATCATTGGTTTTTCACAATTCATATCGTAAAAATCAAAGATCTCTCTAGCTTCTCGCACTATGTAATCAAATTTATTCATGAGGACAAGGCTAGCTATCTTCTTAGCTATATAATTTTTAATAATGGGCATCTCATAAAACAATCATTGTAAGGTACGATGGGTACAGATAAATTTGCTCTCAAGTTTAAGAACAAGTGCAGAAATAGCTTCCGCATAATTTTTGGTTCTTTTAAGTATAGGAGCATCATCAGAAGTCAAGGTTCCAATGCAATTGAAGAATTCTTGGATAACACTTTTTCCTATAACATTTTCGTGTCCCAACACAAAAGTTTTAGCATCAAGATTGGTAGAAATTTCAATTTTAAGAGTTTTACCATCCTCACTTTCCGCCATGCCAAAATCACCCATGATAGCAACTTCAAGCAAATAAATAAGAAAACACGCAAAAAGGCAAAAGAGAAATATTTTTTATTTTTGTAAAACTTTTTAGAAGAGAGGGGGCTGAAAACGAGAGGCAAAGGCAAATAAAAAAAATGCAAGGACGTGAAATTTTATGCATAGTTACTTGCTAGATGTTGATGATGTCTCCCCGGCAACGGCGCCAGAAATTCTTCCTGCTACTTGTGATCTACATTGGGATTTCCCTGAAGAGGAGGGGATGATGCAGTACAGTAGAGATAAGTATTTCCCTTGGTTATGGAACCAAGGTTATCAATCCAGTAGGAGAATCATGCAATAACTCATTAGTAGCACCTACACACAAAATAACAAATCCTCGCACCCAACACGAACAAGGGGTTGTCAATCCCTTGGCGGTTATTTGCAAGATTAAATTGTATGGTGATAGATAGATAGATAGATAGATCGAACAAAAATACAAAATAAATAAATAAAGTAAAAGTGCAGCAAAGAATTTTTAGGATTTTTATTATATGATAGAAGTAGACCTGGGGGTCATAGTTTTCACTAGAGGCTTCTCTCTTGAAAATAGCATATGGTGGGTAAACAAATAACTGTTGGGAAATTGATAGAAAAGCAAATAATCATGACGGTATCCAAGGCAATGGTCATGTATAAAGGCATCATGTCCGAGACAAGTAGACTGAAACGGTTTTGCATCTACTACTATTACTCCACACATCGACCGCTATCCAGCATGCATCGAAAGTATTTAGTTCATAAAGAACGGACTAACGCCTTAAGCAAGATGACATGATGTAGACAAAGTAAACTCATGCATGAATAAAACCCATCGTTTTACCCTTAATAGCAACAATACAATACATGTCAGGTCCCCTTCTGTCACTGGGATTGAGCACCGTAAGGTCGAACCCATTACAAAGCACCTCTCCCATTGCAAGATATCTAGTTGGCCAAACTAAATTGATAGATCGGAGAGAAATATGAAGCTATGACAATCATGCGTAAAAGAGTTTAGAGAAAACTCAAATAATATTCATGGATAATCTGATCATAAACTCACAATTCCTTGGGTCCCAACAAACACACCACAAAAAGTTATTACATCGGATAGAACTCTGAAAACATCAAGGAGAACATTGTATTGAAGATCAAATAGAGAGAAGAAGCAATCTAGGTACTAACTATGGACCCGCAGGTCTATGGTAAACTACTCACGCATCATTGGAATGGCAACAAGATTGATGTGTAGGGCCCCTCCGTGATCGAATCCCCCTCTGGCAGAGTGTCGGAAAAGGCCATCAGATGGGATCTCTCGAGAACGGAAAATTGCGGCAGCGGAAAAAGTATTTCGTGGACTACACTGCTGGTTTCCCAATTTTAGAGAATTTATAGAGGCTGAGTTAGCTCAAACGGAGCCACATGGGCCCCACAAGCCACCTGGTGCCTTGTGGGTCATTGCTCCATCTTCTCGTCCCCTCCCGATGCTTTTAGGGTCTCTTATGTCCAGAAAAAAGTATCCAAAAAGTTTTGTGGCATTTGGACATCTTTTGGTACTGGTATTCTGAAAAACCTAAAACAGGCACAGAAAACAGCAACTGGCACTAGGTAATAAGTCAATAGGTTAGTCCCAAAAAATGATATATAATTGCTCATAAGTGTATATAAAACATCCAAGATTGATACTATAATAGCATGGAACAATCAAAAATTATAGATATGTTGGAGGCGTATCAAGGACGGGGCTGCCTGGCGGTGCATTGTGCCAATGATATGTGTGTACACCGTGGAGTGACGCTTACCATAGCGCGTGGTCACGTAATTTGGTAGATTCCAAAATACCCGACCGGGACGCCCAGCCAACACCGGTGTCTTCCAGCTTCACTAGTGAGGACATTGTTCTCTATTGCCATGTTTTCATTCTGTTTGACCTTATCATGACGTTTTGTGTTTTATTGCTTCGTATGCCTTACAGGAAGAGTAGGAAGAATTGTTAGTCGATCACATACTGGGGGTACGAGCATGCGGACCACGTGAAAGCGTGGTACGAGAGGATGTATCGCAAAGACGGCGAGAGGAAAACAACTGACTGGGAAGCGTAAAAGAACACATGAAGTGGTTTGACGATGGCGAGAAGTATCGTCTGCGCCTAAGGCCATGGTGAACGGAGGCCGATATCGCATCATTGGAGGAGGATGACTCTGAGGAAGAATCCTACCGAGACCGCCTCAGAGAGCTCAAAGGTGATTTCAGGGAGTATGCACACCTGATGAACAAAGTGGTAAGTGTTATACTCTATTGTTTTGAGCTATCATCGGTTGGACGAAAACTTCTATAGTTGGTGTCACTGACTTATAAATGATGCATACATATGCAGGCTTCAAAGCTTAACAAAAGCATTCTTGATGGCTCGAACGCACTAGCGTATGACCCTGAAACAGTGGAAACAGCAAGTTGAGGGAAACGACGAAGGTAACATCGTGAAAGTACAACTAATCCCTGGTGGTTTTGGTAATTCTTAACAACATATACCTCATGGAACTAACATTCTTTCAAGATAATCTTTTCAGAAAGTTCAATGATTGGCATGGCATGGACTAGAGATGTGGATCCCTCAAAATGCTAAGGACTTATATTGGCAAAAGCTCAAGACTCTCCATTTTAATTTTAGTGATCCAAGATCATATTGAGTCCGTAGGAAAAGCCAATGCTATTAAAAGGGGATAAGGTGTTGCTTAATGGATTGCTTGCTCAAAATGCTTAGTGATATGCTCCAAAAGCCCTCAACCACTTTCTCATTTCCACATATGTCCTAAACCTAAAGTCAAACTCAGCCCCACCGATTTGATCTATCCGGTGCCACCGAGTTCACTTGACATAGCCATAGCCAGAAACCCTACTCAATTTGGTCTCATCGACAGGGATCTCGGCCTTACCAAGATGGGATTGCAAACTCTCTATTTCCCTTCGTAATGTTTTGGTCCAACCAAGATGAGCAATCGGTCCCACCATGTTCACAATGCAAACTCTCTGTTTCCTTTTCGTAACGTTTTGGTCTCACCGAAATGAGCGATCGGTCCCATCAAGTTTGCCTGACCAACTCTCTGTTTGCCTATTACTGAAATTGGTCTCACCGAGTTCATGTGATCGGTCTCAACGAGATCAAGTTATGCCCTAACCCTAACGCATCGGTCCCACCGAGTTGATCATGTCGGTCCCACAGAAAATCCTAACGTTCAAATTTTGAACTGAATCGGTGTGACCGAGTTTCATTATTCGGTCCCACCGAGTTTCATAAATTGTGTGTAACGGTTAGATTTTGTGTGGAGGCTATATATACCCCTCCACCCTTCCTCCATTCATGGAGAGAGCTATCATAACGTGCCTACACTTCCAGCATTCATTTTCTGAGAAAGAACCACCTACTCATGTGTTGAGACCAAGATATTCCAATCCAACCACAAGAATCTTGATCTCTAGCCTTCCCCAAGTTGCTTTCCACTCAAATCATCTTTCCACCATATACAAATCTGTGAGAGAGAGTTGAGTGTTGGGAAGACTATCATTTGAAGCAGAAGAGGAAGGAGTTCATCATCAACACACCATCTATTACCTTTTGGAGAGTGGTGTCTCCTAGATTGGTTCGGTGTCACTTGGAAGCCTCCGTCTAGATTGTGGAGTTGAACCAAGGAGTTTGTAAGCGCAAGGAGATCGCCTACTTCGTGAATATCTACCCAAGTGAGGCAAGTCCTTCGTGGGAGATGGCCATGGTGGGATAGACAAGGTTGCTTCTTCGTACACCCTTCGCGGGTGGAGCCCTCCGTGGAGTCGCGCAGCTGTTACCCTTCGTGGGTTGAAGTCTCCATCAACGTGGATGTATGATAGCACCACCTATCGCAACCACGCCAAAAATCTCCATGTCCACATTGCATTTGCTCGCTTCAAACTCCTCGACTTTACCTTCATATGCAATGATTTACATTCAGCTGCTATACTCTTAGAATTGCATGTGTAGGTTGATTGCTTGACTAGTGGTAAGTTGCTAAAATATGCAAAGACTTAAAATTGGGAAAAGGCTAGATTTTTATTTGGACAAGTAGTCTAATCACCTCCCCCCTCTAGACATACTTTCGATCCTACAAGTGGTATCAGAGCTTTGGTCTCCATTTGCCTTGATTTCCATAGCTTTGGTGATCATAGCCTTTGTTTCACAACCTAGGAGAGTATGGCGTCTAGCAAGGGAAATTACCACCCTAGAGGTCCTTACTTTGATAGTATTAATTTCGCTAGTTGGAAGCATAAGATGAAAATGCATATTCTTGGACATAACCCCACTGTTTGGGCCATTATGTGTATTGCCTTTCAAGGTGAATTCTTCGATGGAAGAGAACCAAATCGTGAAGCTACCGTGGAAGAATTGAATATGCTGCAATAGAATGCTCAAGCTTGCGATATCCTCTTCAATGGATTGTGCCCCGAAGAATTCAACAAAATCAGCCGTCTTGAGAATGCAAAGGAAATTTGGGATACTTTGATTGATATGCACGAAGGTACCGACTCCGTCAAGGAATCCAAATTGGATGTTCTTCAAAGTCAACTTGACAAGTTCAAAATGAAGGATGGTGAATGTCGCTGAAATGTACTCTAGGCTTGCTCTCATCACAAATGAGATTGCTGGCTTAGGAAGTGAAGAGATGACCGACAGATTCATCATCAAGAAGAACCTAAGAGCCTTGGATGGAAAATATGATACCGTGTGCACATTGATCCAAATAATGCCCAATTACAAAGATCTCAAGCCAAAGGAAGTCATTGGTAGAGTTGTTGCTCATGAGATGTCACTCAATGATAAAGAAGAGCTTCACAACAAGTCTGGTGGTGATTACAAAGCCTCATGTGATGCTCCAACATCATCAAGTGAGAAACAAGCTTTCAATGAAGAATTGAGCTTAATGGTAAAAATTTCAATAAATTCTACAAGAGTAGAAGCAAAAAAAGAAGTTCCAAGTCAAGGTCCTACAATGACAAAAGATCTTCTAGTCTTCAGCGTAACTGCTACAATTGTGGAAGACCCAGACACTACTCCAATGAGTGTACGGCTCCCTACAAAAGAAGAGAAGACTCACCTCAAAGGAGAAGAAAAAGGGAACAATCACCTCCAAGAGAAAGAAGGAGTAGAGATGGTCGTTATGAACGAAGAACCTCTCGCAAAAGCAAGGATTTAGAAAGGAAGGACAAGTCATCAAGAAGATATACAAAACGAAGAAGTCAAGCTCATGTTGATGAATGGCTATCCGGTTCTGACTCCGACCACCACTCCGAGAGAAGTTATCACTCCGACTCCAAATATACTCAAGATGAAGGTGTTGCCGGTCTAGCACTTGTGTCAACCAACTCCTATGACATATTTGACTCACCAAATGAAGGGATTGGAAGATGCTTCATGGCTAAAGGCCCAAAGGTATCACACCCTGAGTATGTTGATTTCAATAGTGATGAAGATGATTTGCTAGGTGATGATGATTTACTTGTTGACAACTTTAGTGGTGAAAACTATGATGAACTTGCTATTAATTATGCTAATCAAGATAAAACGAATGACGATGATAAGAAGGAGATTGAGCGTCTAACTAAAGAACTAAACACTCTAAAGTTATCTCATGAAACTACCTTAGAAGATCATCGAGAGCTTTTAAAGACTCATGAGAGGCTACACTTTGAAAATCTCAACCTAGAGCAAGAACATGGGTTCTTAAAAACAATCAATCATGCTCTTCGTAAGAAAAGTTCTTACATTGCCAAGCGTTTACTCTTGTCTACTTACATGCCACAAGTAAAATCTAGCAGCAAGAGTAAGAAGGATTCTTCTTCTAGTAGTACAAATGATCATGCTAAATCCAATGTTATTGCTTCTAGTAGTTCTCCTGATTCCACTAATGATTCTCTTAGCCAAGATACACTTGAGCAAGAAAATAGCTTATTGAAGGGAATTATAGAGAAAGGTATTTACAAGAGCCTTGACGGAAGTAAGCAATTTGAGGAAATTGTATGCAAGCAAGGAAGGCACCGGAAGAATCAAGGTGTTGGTTTTGTATGGAAGTTCAATGCCAATGGAGTTGACTGGGAAGAAGATCAATACCCAAAGACGAAGTTTGTTCCTCAGCAAGAGAAGTATGGTCCTAATTCCTTCAAGGGGACACAAGCTCAAGATGATCTTCCACCAGAAGACCACAAGCTAAAAGGCAAGGACAAGCTTTAAGAGGAGATTGATACTTTCGAAGAAGCTCCTAAGTCCTTGGTCAAGTGGGTTCCCAAGACTGCATCAAGTTCTACTTCATCAAGTACGACTACAACTCCAAGGATTCCCATCAAGTTTATGTGGATCCTGGAGAAGAAGAACTAGAGAGTTCTTGAGGGTGACTCCGCCAACATACTTCACTCATATTCATATTGGCAAGTACAAGTGCAAACAACTTCCACATCTTGCACTAGTTCAAGGAGTCACAAACCCTCTTGTTGGTAAGTCAAGGGACAAGGTAACCTAATGCTTTCATGGACATCATCTTGTGTGTACTTCACTCTATGTCCATGGATATCCTTGTTTGTTCCTTATGGGACTAACCCATGTAGGTATTGAAAGTGCAACTCACTCCAATGGATTGCTCCAAATGATCTACATCAACAATGAGCATCTCGTGACGTGCGCCATCAAGGTGGGACAAACCTCACGAGGCTCTCGTGACGTGAGCCATGACGATCGAGACCAGGCGGGCGCCAGCGCGCAGCATCCTTGTTTCCTCTTTGGTGCTAAGGAGGCAGGCGCGGGCGTGGAGTACCGAGGCATCAAGCAAAGGTTGCCATATCGGTGCAACAAGACCAAGACCAGCAGGACGGCCAGGCGGAGGTTACCGTGGAGCCCAAGATGGCGTCATCATCAGAGCCTTTAGCAGGCGAAGACCACTTTTGCCAGGATAGCTTGTACTAGCTGTCCCCTTTCAAATTTTCCCGCCGTTGTTGGCTCCCTTCCTGCTCATTATTTGGGAAGAGGACCAGGGCCTATATAAGTAGAGCTAGCCATGTAGTAGGGGGCAACTAATCCTAGGCTGATCCATAGGCACCTCGCTTATACACCACGCACAAGAACACCTCAACCTCATGAGGCTGTTCTTACCCTTGTATTGTTCATCATCAGCCCAAGAGGCAATCCACCACCACCACACTGGAGTAGGGTATTACACCACAACGATGGCCCGAACCAGTATAAATCTCGTGTCTTTCCGTGTTGTGAGTTCGCCGAGTTCGTCCACGAGATCTTATTGAGCTAGGGCATGGATTGGTAGGAGGGAAAGAACTTCGCGCGCACCCCAGAGTTCGAACCTTAAGGGTTTTGCCAGAACCCCACATCCGACATTTGGCGCGCCAGGTAGGGGTGCGCCGTAGCTCCTCTCCACCAGCCTACGCCCCGCGCCGCTGCACTTCGCCCCCATGTCAGGTGCCCCGACATCCGCTTCTGTGGCCAGCATCGACGACGGGACATCTAGGTACCGAGCCCTAGCCCCCGCCCTATGGCGGGTGAGGGAGTCCTGGATTAAGGGGTCCACGGACAGCTGGACTATATACTTTGGCCGGACTGTTGGACTATGAAGATACAAGATTGAAGACTTTGTCCCGTGTCTGGATGGGACTCTCCTTTGCGTGGAAGGCAAGCTTGGCGATTCGAATATGTAGATCTCCTCCCTTGTAACCGACTCTGTGTAACCCTAGCCTCCTCCGGTGTCTACATAAACCGGAGGGTTTTAGTCCATACCATAGGCTAGCTTCTAGGGTTTAGCCTCTTCGATCTCTTGGTAGATCAACTCTTGTAATATTCATATCATCAAGATCAATCAAGTAGGAAGTAGGGTATTACCTCCATCGAGAGGGCCTGAACCTGGGTAAACATTGTGTCCCCCGCCTCCTGTTACCATCCGCCTTAGACGTACAGTTCGGGCCCCCTACCCGAGATCCGCCGGTTTTCACACCGACAACGGGTGCGGTGGCCGACCAAGTTCAAGCCAGAGATGCCGCCGCGTTACGATGGAGCGGCAGACCCGTCGCCGTTCCTGCTGGTGTACGAGGAGGCCGTCCTCGAGGCCGGGGGCGACGACAAGGTCATGGCCAACTAGTTCCCCATGGCCCTCGCCGGCGAGCCGCGCGCCTAGCTGCTCAACCTCCCTGGATCCACAGCGGCGTCCTGGGGGGAACTCCGCGACCTCTTCACTGCTCGCTACATAGTGCCGGCGCACCATGCAATCGCGGCCCTGCTACGCGGCTCTCAAGCACTGCCTTCAGATCGTCACGTCAAACCGCTCCTCCGTCAGATTGGGGCCGCCTCCAAGCGCCCGGGGGCTCCGCCGGGTTGGGCTGTGCCAGAGGCCGACCTCACTTTCGGCTCAGAAGACCACCCCGACTCTACCGCCGGCTCGGGCATGCTCCCAATGCTCTGCACGCCCACCATCTGCAACATGGCTGTTACCAAGAACCTCATCGACGGCGATGCCGGCCTCAACTTGCTCTCCGTAGAGGCCTTCAGCCTTATTCATGTGCCGCTCGAGCGGCTCAGTCTCAACAAGCCCTTCTCAGGAGTTGGTGGTGCTGCCCACTCTCTGGGGCAGATCCGTCTCCCCGTCACCTTCGGCACACGCGACAACTACCACACCGAGCTGGTTGACTTTGACATCGCCCGCATCGGTCTCCCGTACAACACCATCTTCGGGTACCCGGCTCTCGCTCAGTTCATGGCGACGACTCACCCATCCTACAACCTCATGGAGATGCCTGGGAGCAAAGGCGTCCTCACCATCAAGGAGGACACCAAGGAGGCCGTGATGGCACTCGGGCTTGCCTTCAAGACTGCGGCGGTAGCACAGCCCACCGGCGCTGGTACCCCCGAAGCCAAGGAGGTCGTGCCCACCAAAAAGAAGCAGCTATTCACCCAAGACAAGGCAGAAACCAAGCAGGTGCCGGCCAGCGAGGACGGATCCTTAGGGGCCACCTTTACCATAGGCGCCGGCCTCGACCCGAGTCAAGTGGAAGCATTGGTGAGGTTCTTGCGTGCAAACAAGGATATATTCGCATGGGAGCCTAATCAGCTGGTAGGGGTCCCGAGGGAGGTAATTCAGCATCATCTAAGGGTATGCCCCAACATACACCCCATGAAGCAGCGAACAAGACGGCAGTCCACTGAGAAGCAGGCCTTCATCGTCCAGGAGACCCGCAAGCTGGAGGCGGCGGGTGCCATTCGCGAAGTCCGATATCCCGAATGGCTGGCGAACCCCGTTGTAGTACCAAAGAAAGGCGGGAAGGAACGGATGTGTGTCGACTTCACCAACCTTAACAAAGCCTGCCCCCAAGATCCATTCCCGCTCCCATGCATCGACCAGATCGTCGACTCCACTGCCGAGTGTGACCTGCTGTGCTTCCTGGATGCGTTTTCAGGGTATCATCAAATCAAGATGGCAGTGGAAGATGTGGAGAAGATAGCCCTCCTGACACCATGTGGGGTGTACTGCTACACCTGCATGCCCTTCGGGCTGCGCAACGCGGGCGCGACTTTTCAGCGGCTGATGCACATCGCCCTGGGGCAGCAGCTTGGGACAAACACAGAGACCTACGTCGATGACACAGTGGTAATGTCTTGGGAGGCAAGAACATTAATTCAAGACTTGGAGGAGACCTTCGAAAGCATGTGCCAGGTGAACTTGAGGCTTAACCCGGAGAAGTGTGTGTTCGGCGTCCCCTCCGGCAAGCTGCTGGGATTCCTCGTGTCCCACGGAGGGATCGAGGCGAACCCGGAAAAGATCAAGGCCATGGAAGACATGAGCCCACCACAAACCCTCTAAGAGATGCAGAAGCTAGCAGGGCGGGTGACCGCGTTGGGGCGTTTTATCTCCAAGCTGGGAGAGCGCGCCTTACCCTTCTTCAAGATCTTGAAAAAAGAAGGGCCCATTCAAGTGGACCCTGGAGGCCGACCGAGCTTTCCAAGACCTCAAGAAATACCTTACCAGCCCTCCGGTGATGGTGGCACCACGACCTCTCGAGCCCCTAGTACTTGTCGCCACCCCGTACTCCGCCAGCGCGGCGCTGGTGGCGATTCGGGAGGAGCGACAAGCCAAGGCCGCGCTGCGCCAAGCCGTAGCTAAAGTAGCCCAGGGTCAGGAAGGCGTAGCAAAGGCCTCAGCGGCAGAAGACCTAGCTTGGCAGGACCACATCGCCACAACTCCTGAAGATAGTTGGGTCTCAAGAGCCCCTGCACCTCAGGAGATGCCCCAATCTCCACAAGACCCGAGCCTCAACGGTGTGCCAGCACTCGTCGAACACCCGATGTACTTCGTCAGCACCGTGTTGCGAGATGCGAGGGAACAATACCCCATGCCTCAGAAGCTCCTGCTCGCGCTCTTGGTGGCCTCACGCAAGCTGTGGCACTACTTCCAGGGACACCCCATCAAGGTCGTCTCGGCCTACCCATTGGAAAGGGTGCTCAGGAGCCCCAACTCAACTGGAAGGGTTACTGAGTGGAACATCGAGCTGCAAGCATTCCAGTTGGAGTTCAGCACTACCAAGGTCATCAAGGGGGCCACGCTCGCTGATTTTGTGGCGGAATGGACGGATGCCCCGACACTTGAAGAAGGCGAAGACCGATCCACCTCGCCAGGAAGCGAGGCACCAGACGGCTGGATCATGTATTTCGGTGGCGCCTTCGTGCACCAGGGCACGGGGGCTGGAGCGGTGCTCATCTCGCCCACTCAGGACAAGATCTACTACGCCGTGCAACTCTGCTTTCAGCACAGCGAGAAGGTCTCCAACAATATCGTGGAATACGAGGGCCATGTAGCTGGCCTGAAGGCCGCGACAGCTTTGGGGGTGAAGCGCCTTACCGTTAGAGGCAACTCACAACTCCTCGTCAACTTCTCCAACAATGTATATGAGCCAAAGGATGAGCACATGGAGGCATACCTCACGGAGGTGCGTAAGATGGAGAAGCAGTTCTCGGGCCTGGAGCTACAGCACGTGCCCCGGGGCACCAACAAGGAAGCCGACGACATCGCCTGGAGAGCATCCAAGTGGCAACCGCAAGAGCCCGGTGTCTTTGAGGAACGGCTCTTCAAGCCATCAGCTACACCACCACTTTCAAGCATGACTCAGCCTCAGGAGGAGCTCCCACAGCCTCCAGCCACGGGAGCCCCGGCCTGTGGCCCGACCTCAAGAGCTCGCCTGCTCTTGGCACTTGAGCCTCAGGAGGAATGCAGGACCAAGGAATTCAAAGAGTGCCTGATGCAAGGACACTGCTGGAGAAGGAAAAGGACGCAGAGCACGTGGCCCGGCAGGCCATGGCATACTGTATCCAAGACGGTGAGTTGTACAGGAAACAACCGAACGACGTCACGCTGTGCTGCATCTCCAGTGATCAAGGAAAGGAATTGCTGGTTGACATACATGGTGGCTACTGCGGGCACCACTTGTTGTCACGGACCCTCGTCGGCAAGGTGTTCCGCAGTGGATTCTACTGGCCTACGGTACTCAATGACGCAACCGAGCTGGTGAAGTCCTGCGAAGCTTGCCAATTCCACGCCAAACAAATTCATCAGCTGGCTCAGGGCCTCCAGACCATCCCGCTCACATGGCCGTTTGCGGTCTGGGGGCTGGACATCTTAGGCCCGTTTCCTCGGGCGCCAGGGGGCTACCGCTATCTCTACGTCGCCATCGACAAGTTCACCAAGTGGGCGAAAGTGGAAGCCGTCTGTACCATCCCGGCCGGCTCTGCTGTCAAGTTCATCAAGGGCCTCGTGAGCCGTTTCGGGGTCCCCAACCGCATCATCACAGATAACAGCTCGCAGTTTACTAGTAACCTCTTCAAAACCTACTGTGCTAACCTTGGAACGCAGAACTGCTACGCTTCGGTGGCGCACCCCAGGAGCAATGTTCAGGCCGAATGCGCCAATGCGGAGGTCCTGAGGGGCCTCAAGACCAGGACCTTCAGGAAGAAGCTAGAGGCCTGCGGCAGGGGCTGGCACGACGAGCTTCAGTCCGTGATGTGGTCCATCCGCACCACCGCCACCAAGCCAACAGGCGAGACTCCATTCTTCCTCGTCTACGGAGCTGAAGCAGTCCTCCCTCACGAGGTCAAGCATCGCTCTGCATGGGTCCTGGCATTGACGAAACGCAGCAGGACGCCACGCGGAGGATGGATCTCATGCTGGGGGAGGAACACCGTCGCGAAGCTGCATTGAGGGCGGCAAGGTACCAGCAAGCGCTGCTGCGATACCACTGTCGTAACGTCCGCTCCAGGACGCTTGAGGTGGGCGACCTCGTCCTGAGACGGGTCCTCTCCAAGGAAGGGCTGCACAAGCTTTCACCCATGTGGGAGGGCCCGTTCAAGGTCATCCATGTCTCTAGGCCTGGTGCAGTGTGCCTGGAGACGCAGGACGGGATGCCCATCTAGAACGCCTGGAACATCCAGCACCTCCGGAAGTTCTATCCATGAAGCAAGGACCAGAGCCTGAGAAGAAAGGCCCAGAGCCTGTGAATAATCCCTGCCCGTCACACTCTCACATAATAATTAGTGGGGTTGTACACGCCCCGGAGTCTCAGGAGCGCCGGCCTCAGGCCCTGGGGCTCCCTCCCATGCCTAGTGGCAGCACTTAGCTCCACGTTGGTGAGAAGACTTTAAGACAAGATTAGGTGCCGGATGCGGGTTTTCATTTACTTTCCATAGTTGGGTCACGTTTCCTTAATCGAAGTTTTCCTTTGGTGTTCCTTGCTGATTCGATTCCCTCACCTCTTACGGCATTTTCCGGTTCTGGTTCGCTCGTGTTCTCTCTCTCGCATACCTCGCGAGGGGGCTAGGCAGGTGCCCTCACAAGTAGTTCTCTCCTCTCTGCCTTCTCACGGGCCACCCTCATTCAAGCCCAAAACCTGGCACATCTCTCCTAGTCCGTGCCCCTCATGTACCGCGATACAAAGCGCCAGGTCAAGGCTCGAGTGAACGGCGAATCTCCTAGCGCACCTTCTAACGAATTTTCGCAATTCCTGAGCAAATAGGTCAAGATGGAAACGAGGAAACAAACACCTCGTAAGGAAGAGGGCGTTCTGAATGCATCAGGTTAAGTTATCTTTGCGCAAAATAACAACATGGCATAGGAACAACGCGCATAGTGCAATAACCAAGGAACCACAGTTTGATACACGCCCCTCTGGGCCCATACTGGTTTCATCTTTGATGCAGGTAAAAGAGCAAAACGAAAGCAATGCTCCAGCGATCCACGGAGGCAGGCCCCTAGCAGCGCCCCAAGCTTAGCCAGACCCCTCCTCGTGCTTCACGGAGGCGCGGCGACGAGACGACCCGCTGCCGCCTTCGAAGCAGGTGCGGCGGCATGGCGGCTGGTCGTACCCACCGTTGTTGGAGCTGTTGCCAGAGGAAGAGCCGCCATAGCTGGACGAGACACGGTCGCCACCAAGGGCGGGCTCGCCCTCATCCTCACCACGGCCGTCACCAAGGCCGAGCACCTCCTCGCCGTCGTTCGCCTCAGGGCAGCACTTGGCGCGGCGACCATCTTCCCCGAACACCCTCACGTAGAGGGTCGTCCCACCATCATACTTGAAATGGAGGGTGCACCGCCTGCACAAGCCGTGCGCGCGGGAGAACGTCTGCCAGCCACGGGCCAGGGCTATGTTACCCGCGGCGGAAGTATCGACCGTGACCAAGGAGGCCTTGCTGCAGCAGCCATCCTCCTACAAGCAGAGCCCGCCTGGACCAGAGGCCGGCAGCTCGTCGACGAAGAAGCGCGGAAGCTGGAGCCAGTTGCCGGCCGGGTTCTTCGACCAGATGACGAACTCCGACGACACCTCCGCCGAGTGGAAGCATGGATGGGGAGGCCGCGCCGCCATGGTGCGCCTCCCTTCATCAACTGGGCTGCCATGGCTGAGACGACCCCCTCCGCGGGCCACGACGGGGGTCGCGACGTGCTTGCGCGGACGGCCGCGTCCGCGCTTGGGCGCAGGGGAGCCGGGTCCTTCGTGAGGGGTTTTCCCCTTCTCGGCGGTAGAGAACTTCCTTCGTGGCGCCATGAATGGCGCTGCTAGCTGTGGAACGAGAAGGAAGAAGCAAGTAAGCGAGGAAGAGATGGGCGACGGGGGCTCCGCCGCCTCCCCATTTATAGCAGAAGAAGGCCAACCGACGCCTCCCATGACCGTAGGTAATGATGGTTTTCCTTGCATGTCGCAGGGACTTGTCAAGTCGAGCAGTTGCCGAGGCGGCATGGGGAAGCGGAGACGCCCACGTCCAATCAACTGCCACGCGTCGAACTTGACCTTTGGCTTCACCTCGAAGCCAAGCCAAAGCGCGCCTTGGGCCCGGGGGCTACTGTCGGCGTTCTGGGAACGGGGGTCCCCAGACTTGCCTACCTGCGGCCCACGGTGTGGCTGTGCTAGTGGGCCGTATGACCCATCTTCATCAACAAAGCATCCAAGACCCTCGCGAGGGGCCAAGCCTCGCGAGGCGGACGACGCAAGACCTCCTCAGGAGCGGCCTAGCCAGGCAGGCTCACGAGGAGCGGAGATATCAAGGTGGGACAAACCTCACGAGGCTCTCATGACGTGAGCCATGACGATCGAGACCAGGCGGGCGCCAGCATGCGCAGCGTCCTTGTTTCCTCTTTGGTGCTAAGGAGGCAGGCGCAGGCGTGGAGTACCGAGGCATCAAGCAAAGGTTGCCATATCGGTGCAACGAGGCCAAGATGTCGGAGTAAATGGCCATGGGTAGCCTAGCCGGCTTCCCCTGGCACTTCTGCAAAAATTACGAGGCCGCCCGGCTCTCAAGAATCCAAGACATGGGGCCACCTTCCCCCCGCCGGCTGCGATCTAGGCCGGTTTTGGGAAGGCGGTCCGACTTCAACCTTCATGAGAGGGCCGACTCCAAGAAGCCGGCTACGAGAAAGCCGACTCCTTCAAGCCGGCTCCCCATAAAGTAGTCAAGACCGTACCCACAAAGTTTGCACCCACCTAACGGCGGTGCGACGGGGCATGGCTACAGAAGAGCCTGCCACCCCCGAATCCCGGAGCACGCCTGGCACAGTGCGCCGTACGAGGTAGGCATGACCCGTCCGGCGCAGCACTGTTGCCATCTTGACCCTGGCGTCACCCACGACGGGCCGCCAGCGTGGCCCACAGGCGGTGGGCCCCTTAGAGCAGGGAGATGGCCGAAGGCGGCCGCGCTTCCAACCAGCCGGCCCAAGACGGAGCCAGCTCCCACAGCCGGCCCGCTGCTTCCCTCGAAGAGGACGCCCCATTAAGGAGACAAGACGCGGTAAGGCTACAGCAATCGTCCGACAGGCGGCGGTACTGTAGCCGCGCTTACCACGATGAAGCCCACGTCAACAAGATGAAGCCACAGTGACACAGGAGTTGGCAGCCGGCGGGGCCCACCAGTCGGCGGGCCCCAGCAGTCGGCGCAGAAGCCGGCGAGCACAGTCACAGACGGCTGGGCCCCGCGCCCAGCCGGATTACCATTGTACCCCCGGGGGGTAGGCCTATATAAACCCCCCGGAGCACCCATGCAAAGGGTTCGACCCCCTGCTAGTTCTAGATACCATACAAGGAGAAGAAGCAGGCTAGCCGTGCCCTTTCTACCTCCTCCTCCCCCAAAACAGCTCAAGGAGCGTTGTGTAGCTACTCGATTAATCTAGTGAGCATGCGGAGACCCCGCAGAGCAGCAGTAGGGGTGTTATCTCCTCGGAGAGCCCCGAAGCTGGGTAAGATCCGCCGGCGTGCATGTCTTCGCCTCATCCCGCTTCCAGGCACCGGCGACGTCTTACTGGTTCCCACAAAGATAAGCCACCCGTTGGCATATGTCGCACCTACCACACGACATTTGGTGCCCACCGTGGGGCCAGGCGCACCGTCGTCCGGAGACCTGTTCTGGACGGGAACCCTCTTCCTCCCCAGCGAGCGTAGCCAGCCCGGCACGCCCGATGGCCCTTGCCACGACGCGCTGCAAGGCGTCACCAGCATCTATGCGGCAAGCGGCCTCGCCGATCTCCCCGACGAGCTCGCCTCCGATGCGGGCGCTGACCGCCTCGCCAACTTTCTCGGCCAGCTCCATGTCTCCAGCAAGCCCGCTGTGGACCTGGAGTCGGTTGGTTCCACCGACCCGATGCCTCTCGACTCCGACATGGCCTCCTACGACGCCTTCCCCACCAACGTCACGATCTACAACGACCCGCTTCCTCGAGCCGACGGCCACGATGCTGTCGCCGCTGAAGTGATGGTTGTCGGCCACGGTGGCCCAGCCGACGAGAGCGCCCGCGACGCCTCGCGCGTGGCGGCCCATGACTTGTCCGCTCCTCTCCCGGCCGACGCCAACGACGAAGCCCTGGAAGCACGCCGCCTCGCCCTCCTCGCAGAGGGCCGGAGGCTGGCCTCCGTAAGACGCCTCACTGAGGCCTATCGGCGCGAGGCTGACCGCGCCGCCTTCGGCACGCCGGCCCCGGGCGGGCCAAGCTGGGCCGGCCTTGTCAAGCAACGCGGCGCCGTCATCGCCGACACACTGGGAGTCGACCGCCCGGTCTATGCCACTCCGCTCGAGAACTTGCGTGCCGCTCAGGCGGCCGTAGATGAGCTGGACGGCATGGAGGCCGAAGACCTTCCCCACATGACCCGGCGCATCCAGCAGTTGATCGATGCCGCCACGCAGCGGCACGAAGCCGACGCTCGCGCGGAAAGCCTTCCCCCGCGCCGAGAGCACGGCGCGACGTCCCGGACGCCGACTACGAGCGATACCCGCGCGCGAGGCGAGAAGGAGCCGGCTACCAGCCGCAGCCGGACCCGGATCTCCATCGAGCTGGATGCGGACGGTCGTCCCCGAGCCATGGAATGGCGGGGCGACCCGCCTCCGCCTCCGCCCCGCGGAGAGAGATACCCGCCTCACCGCCAGCGGCGCACCCGACTCTCAGCGGCCGGCTGGGCCGCCGCGAAGGAATCGGCGAGAACGACGCCCGTCATCGGATCGACCACCTGGCACGATCCCTGGCATTGGAAGAAGAAGACGATGTCGGCCCGCCTTGCTTTGGCCCCCGCATCCACGACGAGCCCTTTCCCAAAGGGTTCTCGCTCCCAAGAGACACGCCCAAGTACAACGGCTCCGTGAAGCCGGAAGATTGGTTGATCGACTACTCCACCGCAGTTAGCATAGCCAACGGCAACCGGCGAGTCTCCGTGAAGTACGTGCCCCTCATGCTGCAAGGCACGACGCGGACTTGGCTCAACAGCCTCAAGCCGCGTAGCATCAACAGCTGGCTAGACTTCACAGAAGCCTTCATCCGCAACTTCACCAGCACCTACAAGCGGGCTCCCAAGCCCAGACAGCTCTCCTTGTGCGTACAAGGCCCCGCCGAGTCCACTCGCGATTACCTCACGCGTTGGGCCGAGCTCCGCAACTCCTGTGAAGGGGTGCATGAGGTACAAGCCATAGAGTACTTCACAGCCGGATGCCGAGAAGGCACCCTCCTCAAGCACAAGCTCCTCTGCGACGAGCCGGCTACTCTCGACGAGCTTCTGGACATAGCGGACAAGTACGCCACCGCCGACTCCTCGATGAAGACCGAGCTTCGGGTAGACGCGTTCGGGAAGGTGCTCAACCCGGCGCCCAAGACGCCGGCTGGAGAGCCCGACCGACACCCCAACTCGAACGACAACAAGCGCAAGGGCCCTGCGCCACCTCCCGCTAGCCGGCAGGTGGCCACGGTCGAAGATGCGCCGCCTGAAGAACGACCGGCGCCCAAGAAGCCCAAGGGCGGCAGGCCGGCTTGGCAGCCCGCCTTCTCTTACGAGCAAACCCTCGACGCCCCTTGAAAGTTCCACAGCGGCGCGAAGCCGTCCAACCACACGACCCGGAAGTGCAACTAGCTCACCCGAATCTCTAAGGGCGAGGGGCTCTTGCCGCCCCCGCCTGCCGGCCCACCGCCTCCGCCTCCGCCGCCTCCGGCCGCTCGGCCCGCAGTCGGAGCCGTGCGCGATGAGTTTCCCGATGAGCAAGCAACCTACGTCATCTTCACCAGCCAACCCGAAGACCGGCGCAGCAAACGCCGAGAGCACCAGGAAGTCAGCGTGGTCGCTGCCAACCCCGCTGAACACATGCATTGGTCAGAAAAGCCCATCAGCTGGAGCCGGGCCGAACATCCAGAGGTGATGCCGTCTCCCGGCTCTTACGCTCTGGTCCTGGGAGCCACCCTTGCAATGGACAGACGCGTCGCCCGCTTCTCCCGTGTGTTGATAGACGGCGGGAGCAGCATCAACATCTTGTATCATGACACCCTCGAGAAGCTGAACGTCAGGACGAAGCAGCTCACGCCCACTCGGACAGTGTTCCACGGCATCGTGCCCGGCCTGTCCTGCGCCCCCATTGGCAAAATGAAGATTGATGTACTTTTTGGGGACAAGGAGCATTTCCGCTGGGAAGCAATCTGGTTCGAAGTGGTGGACCTGGAGAGCCCCTACCATGCACTGTTGGGCCGACCTGCCTTGGCCAAATTCATGGCGGTCCCCCATTATGCATACATCAAGATGAAGATACCAAGCACCAAAGGCGTCATCACCGTAGCCGGCGACTACAAGAAGTCCTACGAGTGCGCAACGGCCAGCAGCCGGCTGGCCGAGTCCCTTGTGATCGCCGAAGAGAAGAAGATGTTGGACCGAGTCGCGGCTCTAGCCGGCAAGCAGCCGGCCGTGTCCCCCGACCCCAAGGAGCATGATGATCAAGGATCTTTCCAGCCGGCCAAGGAGACGAAGAAGATACCCCTTGACCCCGAGCATCCAGAGAGGTTTGCCGTCATTGGGGCAAATCTGAACAGCAAATAGGAAGGCGAGCTCGCCGATTTCCTCCGTGAGAATCGGGACATCTTTGCGTGGTCCCCCAAGGACATGCCAGGTGTTCCGAGGAAATTCACCGAGCACAAACTACATGTTCGAGAAGACGCGAAGCCGGTCAGACAACCCCTTCGCCGGCTGTCAGAGGAGAAGCACAGGATTGTAGGGGAGGAGATAGCCCGGCTCTTGGCGGCCGGCTTCATCATGGAAGTTTTCTTTCCAGAGTGGCTCGCCAACCCGGTCCTTATGTTGAAGAAGAATAACAAGTGGCACATGTGTATAGACTACACAAGTCTCAACAAGGCCTGCCCCAAAGATCCTTTTGCCCTGCCAAGGATAGATCAAGTGATAGACTCCACAGCCGGATGCGAGCTGTTGAGTTTTTTGGGTGCTTACTCCGGATATCACCAGATAAAGCTAGACCCAGACGACCGCCTGAAGACCGCCTTCATCACGCCGTTCGGAGCCTTCTGCTACCTGACTATGACATTCGGCTTGAGAAATGCCGGTGCCACCTTTCAGCGTTGCATGCAGAACTTATCATGCAGTTCTATTCAACAGCTCACTTCTACCCAGATGGGAGAATTGTATGGATGACTGAAGGTACAAGGTACCAGTCTACTGTTGCTGAGTGGGCCAAGCTTATCAATGCCCCTGAAGAGCATGAGGATGACATTTATGTCTATGCCAAGTGCAAGAAAGATCACAACTCCATGGCCAACATGTACAAGGAAATACCTGACAAGGCCTTGGGGACACACAAGCTAGGCTCAGTGTATTATCTATTGTCTGGACTGGACACCATGAACACTATATTGGGGCACACCTTGTTGCCCAAATCAGGAGATCACAAGATGATCAGAGGCCACTCCATCAACTTGCTTCAACTGTTTGATGTGCCACAGAAGTTCAAGGTGATGAGCTTGATAGTTGAAACCATCAAGAGAACTGCAGCAGACCAAACAAGATCATGTGGGTATGCTCCACACATTCAGATGCTCATCAACTCCAAGATGGGCAAAGGCATGTATCTGTTGGATAAAGAGCACCTTCCCTTGAGACCTGATCGTGAGGACAACACATTTGTTATGGATGCTTCAGATCCTACATCAGTAGAGGCTCAAGCGAAGAGAAAGAAGGCAAAAGCAGAGAAGGCAGCCAAGATGTCAAGTGTTGAAGAGGCATCCCAAGTTTCTCTCAAGTCTAAACAAGATCAAATTAGCTATCTCATTCAGGCTGCTTTGAGGATTCTGAAAGGCTTGGCCAACCCGACTCAAAATCAAGAGAGTCTTGAGAGAATTTTTGAGACAAAACTTCATGGCCTGGATGTCAAGGTGACAGAAAGTCATTCTTCTGTGGAGAAGATCCAAGAAGAGCTTGAGGATAGGAGTGACAAGACCACTACTGATGCTTATCAAAGGGTGCCCAGAAGGCAGAGGTCTGCAGTAGTGCCAGTGACAGACACTAGAGCTACAACTTCAGCTCCTGCAGCCACAGCTTCAGTTGCCCCTCTAGTTGCAACTCCACTAGCGCCTACAACCTCTTCAGACGCATTTGTTGCATGACTCCTCTCCATGCCACCTTTGCACTCCGGAGCTCCCGAAGATCAGGCTTAGAGAGCCGCATATCACTATGCATTTTCAAGATTTTTGGTAACTTGTTGCCAAAGGGGGAGAAAATGTATAGATCATAGGCTTCGAGAGAGAGTGATTTGCTTCTTTTTGTCTCTCTTGCTACTTATTTGTTTGCTTGTTTGTTTGATACTATATTTTTTGTGTGTGAGAGATACTTGTATGGTCATGTGCTTGATCATATCATACTTTAACGTTTTGTTCTTGAGTGATGATATTCTCTATCTCTCAAGTATGATCATTCACACTTTGTCTTGGTGATGAGTGCATGTTTCACATTCTATCTTTTTTAGCGCTCCACCAAGATGTATGTGACATGGAAGAGTAACCCATGATCCTAATCGATTGTGAATTTGCATTGAAAAGAAAATTTTAAATAATGCACAAATTTAGGGGGGGGGGCCTCTTGCTTATCACATACTTCTCAAAGTGACGATGTATTTCATTCTTAGTATCATTTGTCAAAGCTTTGATCTATATGTTGTCATCAATTAACAAAAAGGGGGAGATTGAAAGTGCAACTAATCACAGGGTGGTTTTGGTAATTCATAACAACATATAGCTCATTGAACTAATATTCTTTCAAGATAATTGAGGGAGTCCTGGATTAGGGGGTGTCCGGATGGCCGGACTATACCTTCGGCCGGACTCCTGGACTATGAAGATACAAGATTGAAGACTTCGTCCCGTGTCCGGAAGGGACTTTCCTTGGCATGGATGGCAAGCTTGGCGATACGGATATGTAGATCTCCGACCATTGTAACCGACTCTGTGTAACCCTAGCCCTGTCCGGTGTCTATATAAACCGGAGAGTTTTAGTCCGTAGGACGAACAACAATCATACCATAGGCTAGATTCTAGGGTTTAGCCTCTCTGATCTCATGGTAGATCTACTCTTGTACTACCCATATCATCAATATTAATCAAGTACGACGTAGGGTTTTACCTCCATCAAGAGGGCCCGAACCTGGGTAAAACATCGTGTCCCCTGCCTCCTGTTACCATCCGTCCTAGATGCACAGTTCGGAACCCCCTACCCGAGATCCGCCGGTTTTGACACCGACATTGGTGCTTTCATTGAGAGTTCCTCTGTGCCGTCGCCATCAGGAAGGATGCCTCATCCTGTCTTTAAAGACAGCACCGTTGCTAAGGGAGCTTTGGCTGTCGGCCAAACTCTCCGGCTAGGCGGTTTCCTTATGACCGCCTGTTCGGCTGCTGTGCCGACGATGACCTCTCGGGTCATCGAAAGCAATCTTCACGTCAGCTGGGAACTCGCCGAGCAGCTAGATCCAATGGAGCTCTCTTCCCTAAACGAGCTCTTGGATCGCATCGCCGCCATGGGAGTCGCTACGGATTACGACCAGATTGGGCCTAAACCCGATCTGAGAGAGAGTAACTCCCCCTAGGTCACCCATCACGTTGCCGTGGTAGAGGGACAGTGCGGTGACCCTTCATCTATCTTAAGGACTAGCTATGTCCGGATTCCCGATCCCTCCAAGCCGGATACCCGCGGAGGGGAGGATATCACTCAAGACCTGAACTTAAAGTCAGGCAATGGACTAGATTCATTGGGCCGCATCCAAGAATCCCAACGCCCGAGTTCGGAAACTCCCTGGTCCCTGGGTCTCAGATTGGGTGAGGTTTCAGATTTGATTCCACCCACCCACCCGTACATAAGCGATCTATCCCAAATTATGCAAGAGCCCGAAGAAACAGTACATCATTACTGGCCCAGATTCCTCCTGGTTATGAACAGGATAAAGGACTGCCGTGAGGAAGACGCAATTTCATTCTTCTGCAATAATTGCACGAACAAGGGAATCCTCAACGCCATAAGTCGTCGTGATATTACACGCTTTGCTGACTTGGCATCCATAGTACGAAAGTACTGTGCGATGGAAAGCGCCTGGAAAACCGAAACAAAATTTTGGGACAATCCGGCCTTGAATACAAACCCGGTCCGAAATAAAAGGGTGCATCATCGTCAGACACCCGGGTTCAATACCAAAAAGAAAAAGCCCTCTACAGGGCACGGAACCATACTAGAAGGATGGCTTGATGGACCCTGTAAAATCCACAGTGCAGAGGGCTCCACACCAACTCACAGCCTTAGAGCATGTTGGATACTCCGGCAGGTGGCCAAAATTGGCGAAGATCTTCTAATTCCAGAAGCTACAGAAAGTGACCCCACAGAAACCAGTACGGTATTAACAGTCTTTGAGACTTTCGCATCAAATAATATGTGAAAACAAACACTCCGCGGCCTTGCCGAAGTCTACCAAGTAGCAACAATAAACCCATGGAGTGACATGGCTATTTCTTTTAACGCTAGTGACGAACCTAAATTCTGAACAGCCCGAGCACCAGCCGCATTGGTCCTCAGTCCAATAGTGGACGGCTTTCATCTTACCAAGGTGCTCATGGATGGCGGCAGCGGATTGAACCTCATTTATGAGGAAACCCTTCAAAAAATGGAAATAGACTGGAACCGCATTGAGCGAAGCAGCACAACCTTTAGAGGAATAATCCCCAGTCGGGAAGTGCGTTGTACGGGAAAAATCACACTAGATGTGGTGTTCGGCACGCCGGATAATTACAGGTCCGAAGAGGTCACGTTCCAGGTGGCCCCGTTCAGTAGCGGATATCATGCTCTGCTAGGGCGGGAAGCGTTTACAGTCTTCCAAGCAATACCCCATTACGGGTACATGAAGCTCAAGATGCCCGGGCCTAATGGAATCATCACTCTCGTTAGTGATCCGGACATAGCACTCCGCACCGAAAACAACACCGCCGCACTGGCCCTCGAGGCGCTATCCGAAGCCCTAGCGGCTGAGGAACTGACTGCGCTGCGCTCCATGGTGAATAGGGACGATGTGATACTCGATAAAAGATCCAAGTCCACCTCCTTTAAACCGGCGGACGAAATAGTAAAATTCCAGGTCCATCCAACGGACCCCGATAAAACAGCTTCCATCGGGGCACAGTTAAACCCTGATGTAGACGCCGCACTGCGAGAGTTCCTACGAGAGAACTGGGACATTTTCGCCTGGCACCCTTCAAACATGCCAGGAATCCCATGCAGGCTGGCCGAACACAGCTTAAATATCCTAAAAGGATTCAAGCCATTCAAACAGGCTCTTCGGCATTTTTCCGAACCTAAGAGACAGGCCATAGGAGAGGAACTAGCCAAGCTATTGGAGGCCGGATTCATCAAAGATATCAAACATCCGGACTGGCTACCAAACCTGGTGATGGTACCAAAGAAGGACAAATCCTGGCGCCTGTGCGTTGATTTCAAAGACCTTAACAAGGCTTGCCCAAAGGATCCCTTCCCTCTCCCCCGCATCGATCAAATTATCGACGCTACCGCAGGACACGATTCGTTGTGTTTCCTCGACGCATACTCCGGCTACCATCAAATAAAGATGGCAGAGTCAGACCAAGCCGCAACGGCATTCATCACACCATACGGCCCATTCTGCTTCAACACAATGCCCTTCGGACTCAAAAACGCCGGCGCAACATATCAGCGCATGATTCAGACATGTCTGGCAAACCAGATCGGCAAAATAGTGGACTCATACGTAGATGATGTGGTCGTTAAAACAAGACATGTCGAATCTCTAGTAGACGACTTGAGGCTAACATTCGATAACCTCCGAACATACGACATCAAGCTCAACCCGGAAAAATGCATTTTCGGCATTCCAGCCGGAAAGCTCTTGGGCTTCATTGTATCCGGTAGAGGAACTGAAGCAAATTCAGCCAAGATCCGAGCTCTGTCACAATTGGATATCCCGAAGGACCTCAAACAAATACAAAAATTAACCGGATGCGTGGCGGCTCTAAGCCGCTTTATCTCCCGCTTAGGAGAAAAGGCCCCACCCCTTTACCGCCTCCTTCGGCGCACCGAACACTTCCAGTGGACGGATGCAGCCACGGCCAGACTCGACGAAATAAAAGCCATCTTGGCAACAAACCCAGTCCTGGCTGCGCCAAACATTGGCGAACCAATGCTATTATACATTGCAGCAGCCCATCAGGTCGTAAGCGCAGTGCTCGTCGTCGAACGACAAACGGACGGACACAAATTCCCCCTTCAAAAGTCGGTCTATTATGTGTCCACTGTCCTTAATCCGTGCAAGTCACGGTACCCGCACTATTAAAAGATTGCGTACGCAGTGTTTATGGCATACCGGAAGCTACAACACTACTTTCAAGAGTGCTCAATAACAGTAGCCTCGGAAGTGCCACTTAACGATATTATAAATAACCGCGACGCGACGGGCCGGATTGCAAAATGGGCCATTGAGCTCCTCCCGTTTGACATAACTTACAAGCCACGACGAGCTATCAAGTCGCAAGTTTTGGCTGACTTCGTCGTAGAATGGACGGAGGCCGAACTCCCTAAAGAGTACGGCACATATTCAAACTGGGTCATGCACTTCAACGGCTCCAAAATGTTGATCGGTCTAGGGGCTGGCGTCATTTTGACATCCCCCACAGGAGACACAGTTCAATATGTACTCCAGATAATGTACACAGACTCCAACAACGCAGCCGAATATGAGGCCCTTTTACATGGTCTCCGGATGGCAGTATCCATGGGCATTCAATGCCTAGAGGTGCGCGGGGACTCGAACCTCGCAATATCCCAAATAAATGGAGACTTTGATGCCAAGGATACAAAAATGGCAGCTTATCGCAACGCCGTCCTAAAAATGTCAGCTCGGTTCGAAGGGCTCGAATTTCACCATATAGCCCAGGAAAATAATCAGGCGGCAGATGTCCTGGCACGCATCGGCGCAAAACGCGATGTAGTCCCCCCCAACATCTTCTTGGAAAGGCTGTTCAAGCCTTCCGTAGTATGGGAAGGGGAACCTGGCAATAGCAGCCCGGACCCAACCGCACTGCCCGACACCGAACACTCTGACACAATTGGAGGCTCTGCCAATGAAATAACACCCTCAGCCCCTGTAATGATGGCCGTCATCGCCCCGTGGACAGAACCATTCCTCGCCTACCTTACCAGGCAGGAACTCCCTGAGGACCAAAATGAGGCACGCCACATAGTGCGGCGATCTAAAGCCTATAAAGTACATGAGGGAGAGCTTTATAAGAAAAGCACTACCGGAGTCCTTCAAAGGTGCATCTCTGAAGAGGAAGGGCGAAACCTCCTGGCTGAAATTCATGCCAGACTCGGCGGACATCACGCTGCAGCTCGGTCCCTTGTAAGCAAGGCTTTCCGTACATGCTTTTATTGGCTGACGGCCCGGGCAGACGCCCAGGACTTAGTCCAACGATGCGTCGGTTGCCAGCTTTTTGCAAACCAAAGCCATATGCCACCCACCTCCCTCCAAACTATCCCCATCACTTGGCCCTTCGCGGTCTGGGGGCTTGACATGGTTGGACCCCTTAAAGGCGGAACCCACAAGAAAAAATACTTACTGGTCATGGTGGATAAGTTCACCAAATGGATAGAAGCCAAGCCTGTTAAGACGGCCGAATCCGGACCGGTGATAGACTTTATATCCGGGGTTGTACACCGTTACGGCGTCCCCCACAGCATCATCACTGATAACGGCACAAACTTTATGTCCGATGAAGTAAAACTCTGTTGCAAAAACATGGGCATCAAGCTCGATTATGCTTCCGTATATCACCCACAAACCAACGGCCAGGTCGAACGTGCAAATGGTCTTATCATGAGCGGCATCAAACCCAGACTAGTACGGTCCCTTAAGGAATCTAATACGCACTGGGTAGAGGAGCTCGACTCCGTACTCTAGGGGCTGCGGACCACGCCGAATCGCACCACCGGATACACACCATTCTTCATGGTGTACGGCGCAGAGGTAGTTTTGCCCTGCGACATAATTCATGACTCACCTCGAGTGCGCATGTACGAAGAAAGAGAAGCTGAGCTCGATCGGCAGGACAGTTTGGACGCCTTGGAGGAAGAGCGTGACGTGGCAAAAGCCCGTTCCGCATTCTATCAACAGCAGGCTCAAAGATACCAAAGCAGAGAAGTACGGGCCAAAAATTACAACGTTGGCGAATTAGTTCTACGCCTGCCGGAGAAGAAAAAGGACAAACTCAAGCCCAAGTGGGAAAAGGTCCCTTCATAATCGACCAAGTCCTAACTGGTGGAGCGTACCGCCTGCGAGATGCATCGGATAACCGACTCGAGCCAAACCCATGGAACGCAGCCCGTCTACGAAGATTCTATGCCTAGCGCCGGACTCTGTGTTCGTCTCCTTCCTCCGTCCATTTTTTATATACTTTCTGTCTTACATTTCTCTCATTCTCCTCTCTCTCTTATAGCCTTTAAAGGCTCATAAAGAGACGCGCTATCCGTGCTCATTAAACCTGGGGGCTGCGTCAAAGCCGCTTATTCTCCTTATCAGAGTCTGCAAGCTGGGCTCGAACATCTTTCAGTTCCACGCTCAGCTTGGTATTAGCGTCTTGGAGATTGTTTTTCTCCCACCTGACCTCATTCAGCACGCGTTCGCCAGCCTTTAGCTGTCGTACGGCATGCTGGTCCTCCGGATTCTCTCCGGATTCATCTGCAATATCTATTGTTAGATCTGCAGCCATGCCGCATGCTATATGGTACCTATCATTCTTTGAAACAAATGTTACCAGCTGGGGACTTTTTAGGTTCCTTCAATGCGGCAATGGCGGCCTGAAGTTGGGTCTTGCATTCCTCCAGCTCCTGTGATAGTCGAGTATTCTTCTCTGTAAGAACCTGCACAATATATGATCCTTAAATCAGTTCTGCTAACTGTTTCAAGACTCAAGGGCTACTGATAGATATAATCATCAGATTTGCTTACCTGTACATCCCTTGCATACTGGTCCATGGCTCTGGCTAGACCATTTTGAGTAGCACGGAGATACGCGTCTCCAGAATTGAAGGCATCAAATGCCTCTGGGGAGAAGCAAGCGTCACGGAGTACGGCTCGGCGACGCCTATGATTCATGGCGCTCTCCACTTCTGAATTTGTAGTGGATAGTCTATCCGCATCCTCTATAGGAGGAGTATCCGGCGTCCGCCCCATGTCGGCTTCCGCCTCTATGTCTGGTCCTGGAGCCCGACTGGTGGAAGCATGATCGGCAGCCTCACCGTACATATTCTGCCGAGCGTTTTTTCTGTTAAAGAAACATGGACGTCATTAAATTTTGACAAAGCCGACAACCACATAGTGGGGTTTTTGGCATACCTCTGCGCCGGCGTCTCCGTCCTGACCACCTTCCTTTTTGGCCTGCCCAGCCTCGGTGCCTCTTGTTGGCGAGTTGCTGTGGGTTCGGCACGTCGTCTCTTCCCTGTAAAACACCATATGTATATGGTAGGTGAAGTGTCTAAAAGGGGATCCTAGTTTTTGGAGTTGGGATTTTTGGTTTTTCTTATGTGCGACGCAGGAAGCAGTCCGGGATAGTCGGCCGTAATGGCCACCATGGTGTCATCACAGCTTAATTGATAGAACTACCGGTCTATCAGCTCCACGAATATGTCCGGATCTTCTTCGAGTCCGGGACCAAGGGCCCGGTCAGGGTCCTCTGGTTGTGGGGATGGGCTGTTAACCTCCCTTATGGCTTTTCGCAGTTCCTACCGCACAATGGCAAGGTGAATACCTACGACAAAGAATGCCGGAAGAATGGGAGTAGAGAGATATAACTCACCCAGCTTGGAGGGTCGTACATAGAGAATCCATCCCGTGGCTTGATGCGGACGAACTCCTCTTCCTCTCCCTTGAACAACTCGGACAGAATTTTTGCTAAAGCGGCAGCGTTGTCCAGACCCTCACGCCCACAACGGGTGGCATCATCTTCCCCGTTAAAACACCATAGGGGGTGCCCTCGATATTGAGGTGGCTGCACTCCCCGCATTATGCATATTGACATAACCTCGATTACTATCAATCCTGATTGAGCTAGTGCTTTAATCCGGTTCATCAAGTAAAGGACTTCTCCATTGTCTTCCTCCTGGGGGCTCCGTGGGTGCCAACTTCGGTGTTTCTTCAGAGGAGCATTGTTGAACTCAGGAAGACCCCGCCCAATAGGGTCCGGAAGGGGGACGTCCTCCATATAAAACCATTCCGAAGGCCAGTCTTCAGACGTCTTCTTCGGAGTACCGGATAGGTATCCGGTTTCGGCGATGCGCCATATTTCGGCTCCGCCCACTAGATAAAGTGACCCCTTCTGTGTGTGGGGGGTGAGGCAAAATAACCTTTTCCACAGCTCGAAATGGGCCTCGCAGCCTAGGAATAACTCGCAAAGGGCAACATTGTCGGCGATGTGTAATATAGAAGCAGGGGTGAAATTATGCAATTGGAGGCCGTAAAACTCCAGGAGCCCGCAGAGGAACGGATGAATTGGAAATCCAAGTCCCCTTAATAAGTAAGGAACAAGGCATACCCCCCCCCCTCGTAGAGGTACTAGGGAAGCTCTCTGCTTGCTCCCCGCCATTATAGGTGGCAAGCCCGTCTCGGACGGGAACCATATACGCTGGAGGGAGAAATCCCTTAGTCTGCAGTTCGACTAATCGACTGTGTGGTTCAGAACACCTCTCCGAATCACCGGGCTTGGGGCTACGGGGGCGGGAGGAGGAGCTGCGGTTGTCGGCCATGCTGGAGTGGATTTTTCCGAAGCGCGCTCCGATGGATTCTCGCTGGGGGAGGGTGATATGGATTGGATCTAAGAATCCCCATCCCTTTAATAGACAACTTATTTATCTAGCTAGGGGGGCGAATGTAAAAACGCCTTGGCTCCTAGTATTCATTCGACGCGTGGAAGATAGCCCTTATTGGGCGCAGAAGCCAAGAGGTCCAACATTTATGGGGCCGGACATTGCTTAACAAACATTTGAAATTTGGAGAAGAACCTGCCTTGCAATGCCGAAGACAATACCGCGTGTCGGACTTGAAGTCATTGAAGCTTGGTTCGGGGGCTACTGAGGGAGTCCTCGATTAGGGGGTCTCCGGACAGCCGGACTATATCCTTTGGCCGGACTGTTGGACCATGAAGACACAAGATTGAAGACTTCGTCCCGTGTCCGGATGGGACTCTACTTGGCGTGGAAGGCAAGCTAGGCAATACGGATATGTATATCTCCTCCTTTGTAACCGACCTTGTGTTACCCTAGCTCCCTCCGGTGTCTATATAAACCGGAGGGTTTTAGTCCGTAGGACAACATACAATCATACCACAGGCTAGCTTCTAGGGTTTAGCCTCTCCGATCCCGTGGTAGATCAACTCTTGTACTACTCATACTATCAAGAATAATCAAGCAGGACGTAGGGTTTTACCTCCATCAAGAGGGCCCGAACCTGGGTAAAACATCGTGTCCCCTGCCTCCTGCTACCATCCGCCTTAGACGCACAGTTCGGGACCCCCTACCCGAGATCCGCTAGTTTTGACACTGACAGCTTGCTTGCTCAAAATGCTTATTGATATGCTCCAAAAGCCCTCAACCACTTTCTCATTTCCACATATATCCTAAACCTAAAGTCAAACTCAGCCCCGCCGATTTGATCTATCCGGTGCCACCGAGTTCACTTGACATAGCCATAGCCAGAAACCCTAATCAATTTGGTCTCACCGACAGGGATCTCGGTCTTACCGAGATGGGATTGCAAACTCTTTGTTTCCCTTCGTAACGTTTCGGTCCAACCGAGATGAGCGATCGGACCCACCGAGTTCACAATGCAAACTCTCTGTTTCCATTTCATAATGTTTCGGTCTAACGGAAATGAGCGATCGGTCCCACCGAGTTTGCCTGACCAACTCTCTGTTTTCCTATTACTGAAATCGGTCTCACCGAGTTCATGTGATCGGTCTCACCGAGATTAAGTTATGCCCTAACCCTAATGCATAGGTCTAAAAGTGCAACTATCCCTGTGTGGTTTTGGTAATTCCTAACAACATATAGCTCATTGAGCTAACATTATTCCAAGATTAATATTTCAGGAAAAGCTCAATGAATGGCACGGCATGGATGAGGAAAGTGGATCCCTCAAAATTCTAAGGACAAAAAGTTTGGCTCAAGCCTGAAGCTCAAGACTCTACATTTTATATTTTAGTGATCCAAGATCACATTGAGTCTATAGGAAAAGCCAATACTATCAAGGAGGGATGAGGTGTTGCTTAATGTCTTGCTTGCTCAAAATGCTTAGTGATATGCTCCAAAATCCTCAACTACCTTCCTACATCCACATATGACCTAAACCAAAAGTCAAACTCGGCCCCACCGATTCTTTCTATCCGGCACCACCGAGTTTCAAATGTCATAGCCACTGCCACAAACCCTAGGCAAATCGGTCTCACCGATAGGGATCTCGGTCTCACCGAGATGGGATTGTAATCTCTATGTTTCCCTTCGTAACGTTTCGGTCTTACCGAGATGAGCGATCGGTCCCACCGAGATTGCAATGTAAACTCTCTGTTTCCCTTTTGTAACACTTCGATCTCACCGAGATGAGCGAATCGGTCCCACCGAGTTTACCTGACCAACTCTCTGGTTAGCTTATTACCAAAATCGGTCCCACCGAGTTTGTGTAATCAGTCACACCGAGATTACATTATGCCCTAACCCTAACCATATCGGTCCTATCGAGTTGCATCTCAGTCCCACCGAAAATCCTAACGGTCACCAGGTTTGCTGAATCGGTCCGACCGAGTTTAACCATTCGGTCCCACCGAGTTTGGAAAATTGTGTGTAACTGTTAGATTTTCTGTGGAGGCTATATATACCCCTCCACCCACTCTTCATTTGTGGAGAGAGCCATCAGAACATACCTACACTTCCAATACACATTTTCTGAGAGAGAACCACCTAGACTTGTGTTGAGGTCAAGATATTCCATTCCAACCATATGAATCTTGATCTCTAGCCTTCCCCAAGTTGCTTTCCACTTAAATCTTCTTTCCGCCAAATCCAAATCCTGTGAGAGAGAGTTGAGTGTTGGGGAGACTATCATTTGAAGCACAAGAGCAAGGAGTTCATCATCAACACACCATTTGTTACTTCTTGGAGAGTGGTGTCTCCTAGATTGGCTAGGTGTCACTTGGGAGCCTCCGACAAGATTGTGGAGTTGAACCAAGGAGTTTGTAAGGGCAAGGAGATCACCTACTTCGTGAAGATCTACCGCTAGTGACGCAAGTCCTTCGTGGGCGACGACCATGATGGAATAGACAAGGTTGCTTCGTAGACCCTTCGTGGGTGGAGCCCTCCGTGGACTCGCGCAACCGTTACCCTCCGTGGGTTGAAGTCTTCATCAACGTGGATGTACGATAGCACCACCTATCTGAACCACGACAAAAACATCCGTGTCTCCAATTGCGTTTGAATCCTCCAAACGCTTCCCTTTACATTCTTGCAGGTTGCATGCTTTACTTTCCGCTGCTCATATACTCTTTTGCATGCTTGCTTGAATTGTGTGGAGATTGCTTGACTTGTGCTAAGATAGCTAAAATCTGCCAAGAACTAAAATTGGGAAAAGTCTAGATTTTTAATTGGTCAAGTAGTCTAATCACCCCCCCCCCCTCTAGACATACTTAAGATCCTACACGGTCCCACCAAGTTGATCATGTCGGTCTCATCAAAAATCCTATCGTTGACATTTTGAACTGAATCGGTCTGACCGAGTTTCATTATTTGGTCCCACCGAATTTGGTAAATTGTGTGTGACGGTTAGATTTTGTGTGCAAGCTATATATGCCCCTCCACCCTTCCTCCATTCATGGAGAGAGCTATCAGAATGTGCCTACACTTACAGAATTCATTTTCTGAGAGAGAACCACCTACTCATGTGTTGAGATCAAAACATTTTAATCCAACCACAAGAATCTTGATCTCTAGCCTTCCCCAAGTTGCTTTCCACTCAAATCATCTTTCCACCATATACAAATCTGTGAGAGAGAGTTGAGTGTTGGGGAGACTATCATTTGAAGCACAAGAGCAAGGAGTTCATCATCAACACACCATCTATTACCTTTTGGATAGTGGTGTCTCCTAGATTGGTTAGGTGTCACTTGGGAGCCTCCGCAAGATTGTGGAGTTGAACCAAGGAGTTTGTAAGGGCAAGGAGATCGCCTACTTCGTGAAGATCTACCCAAGCGAGGCAAGTCCTTTGTGGGCGATGGCCATGGTGGGATACACAAGGTTGCTTCTTCGTGGACCCTTCGTGGGTGGATCCCTCCGTGAACTCGCGCAGCCGTTACCCTTCATGGGTTGAATTCTCCATCAACATGGATGTACGATAGCACCACCTATCGGAACCACACCAAAAATATCGGTGTCCACATTGTGTTTGCTCCCTTAAAACTCCTCCCCTTTACCTTCATATGCAATGATTTACATTCCACTACTATACTCTTAGAATTGCATGTGTAAGTGAAAGCACAAGTGCTCCCTAGGTGATTTTGGTAATTAATGTCAACATATCTCTTGTTGGACTAATACTTTTAACTAGTATATTTCAGATGAGTTTAACAGTAGAGTGGCATGGACAAGAGGATGTCGAACCCCCTTCAAGATGCTAAGGACACAAGTTTGGCAAAGGATCAAAATCTCAGGACTCTATATTTTCATGTTAGTGATCCAAGATCACATTGAGTCCATAGGAAAATCTATACTATTAAAAGGGGATGAGGTGTTGCTTAATGGCTTGCTTGCTCAAAATGCTTGGTGATATGCTCCAAAAGCCCTCAACCACTTTCTCACTTCCACATTTGTCCCAAACCAAAAGTCAAACTCGGCCCCACCGATTTGATCTATCGGGCGCCATCGAGTTCACTTGACATAGCCACTGCCAGAAACCCTAATCAGTTCGATCTCACTGATGGGATCTCTGTCTCACCGAGATGGGCTTGCAAACTCTCTGTTGCATGTTGCAATAATTTCGGTCTCACCGTGCAATCGGTCCCATCGAGTTTGCCTGACCAACTCTCTGTTTTGCTTATTACCAAAATCAATCCCACCAAGTTTGTGTAATTAGTCAAACCGAGTTGAGGATTTACCCTAACCCTACCACATTGATCCCACCGAGTTGATCATACCGAATTTGGTAAAATGTGTGTAGTGGCTAGATTTTGTGTGGATGCTATATATACCCCTCCACCCACTCTTCATTCATGGAGAAAGCCATCAGAACGTGCCTACACTTCCAGCATACATTTTCCGAGAGAGAACCACCTACTCATGTGTTGAGACCAAGATATTCCATTCCAACCACAAGAATCTTGATCTCTAGCCTTCGCCAAGTTGCTTTCCACTCAAATCATCTTTCCACCAAATCTAAATCTATGAGAGAGAGTTGAGTGTTGGGGATACTATCATTTGAAGCACAAGAGCAAGGAGTTCATCATCAACACACCATGTATTACCTTTTGGAGAGTGGTGTCTCCTAGATTGGTTAGGTGTCACTTGGGAGCCTCCGCCAAGATTGTGGAGTTCAACCAAGGAGTTTGTAAGGGCAAGGAGATCACCTACTTCATGAAGATCTACCCTAGTGAGGCAAGTCCTTCATGGGCGAAGGCCATGGTGGGATAGACAAGGTTGCTTCTTCGTGGACCCTTCATGGGTGGTGCCCTCCGTGGACTCGCGCAACTGTTACCCTTCGTGGGTTGAAGTCTTCATCAACGTGGATGTACGATAGCACCACCTATCGGAACCACACCAAAAATCTCTGTGTCTCCAATTGCATTTGCACACTCCAATCACATCCCTTTACTTTCTTGCAAATTGCATGCTTTACTTTTCGCTGCTCATATACTCTTGTCATGCTTGCTTGAAATGTATTGTGGATGTTTAAACTTGTGCTAAAACTCCACCTTAACTTTAAGAAATTAAAAAGTGATTTTTTTCATAATTGAGGGTCTAATCACCCCCCTCTAGACACCTCTTCTTGATCCTTTCAATTGGTATCAGAGATTTGTCTCCATTGCTTTGGTTTCATCACCATTGGAGGAAGATGGACGAGTCTACATTGGGGAGTCTTTGATCTAATGAATGACTCTCTCTAGGAATTGATCAAACACAAGACGATGTTGATCATGGATACTATGATGAGGAGGATGATACTCACTTTGATCTCGATGAGTCTATGAGACTGTCGGTGTCAAAACCGGCAGATCTCGGGTAGGGGGTCCCGAACTGTGCGTCTAAGGCGGATGGTAACAGGAGGCAGGGGACACGATGTTTACCCAGGTTTGGCCCTCTTGATGGAGGTAATACCCTACGTCCTGCTTGATTGATATTGATGATATGAGTATTACAAGAGTTGATCTACCATGAGATCGTAGAGGCTAAACCCTAGAAGCTAGCCTATGGTATGATTGTTGTTGTCCTACGGACTAAACCCTCCGGTTTATATAGACACCAAAGGGGGCTAGGGTTACACAGAGTCGGTTATAAGGGAGGAGATCTACATATCCGTATTGCCAAGCTTGCCTTCCACGCCAAGCAAAGTCCCATCCGGACACGGGACGAAGTCTTCAATCTTGTATCTTCATAGTCCATCAGTCCGGCCAAAGGATATAGTCCGGCTATCCGGAGACCCCCTAATCCAGGACCGCCTCAGTAGCCCCTGAACCAGGCTTAAATGACGATGAGTCCGGCGTGCAGATTCGTCTTCGGCATTGCAGGGCAGGTTCCTCCTTCGAATACTCCATGGAAGATTTTGAACACAAGGATAGTGTCCGACCCTTCAAAACAAGTTCCACATACCACCGTAGAGAGAATAAAATTTCCAGAAATCTAATCTGCTGACATGTTTGACAGCATGACATGACGCGACGGCCCGGTCATTATTTGAACCATTTTTCTCAACCAGCACTGCGCATATTGCGAGGCGGTTTTCTTGACACGTCTTGTCGGAGCAGAGATCGTGTCCCTTTATCACGGGATTCTCATCAATACGGATGTGGGTAACCCAACCACGCCATCAATATGGATGTGGGTAACCCAACCGCGCATCGCCTCTTCCGCCCTTATAAAGGGACAAGGATTCACTCTTTTCACCCACACCTTCTTCCTGATTCATTCCATTCTGCTCAGGCTCTAGCACCCGAGCGTTCACCTTCTCTACCTAGAAAAGCTCTTCCAAAGATGTCCGGATCCAGAGCAGGAGGCAAATGGATGGCCTCTACCGTCCGAGAGAAGGATATCAAAAAACTTCGGGAGGCCGGGTATCTGGCCAAGAAAATCAACCACCATCCCCCGACGGTGGGACAGATCGTCCCTACTCCGGAACCCCACGAGAGGGTTGTATTCCTCCCTCACTTTGTTCGCGGGCTAGGGTTTCCCCTCCACCTGTTTGTTCGTGGCATCATGTACTACTATGGGATCGATCTTCACGATATGTCCCCTAATTCCTTAACATATCGACATTCATTGTCATGTGCGAGGCTTTTCTCTGTATTTTGCCGCACTTCGGTTTATGGCTGAAGGTTTTCAATGTGAAGCCCAAGGTGGTGGGCAGCGAGCACGCCGTGTGCGGAGGCGCTATGGTGAGCAAGATGCCCAACGTCACATGGCCAACGGGAACCTTTAATGACTGTGTCAAGGAGTGGCAACAACAGTGGTTTTACATCACTGAGCCGTGCGGCAAGGAATGGGCCGCCTCTCCCGAGTTTCGATCCGGCGCCCCTCTGCGGCTTACATCCTGGGTCAAGAAAGGCCTGGACTGGTCCTCGTCCGACGAACTGTCGGTGCTCCAGACGCACGTTAAAGATATGGGAGATAAGAACGTTGAACTTGTCAACGTAGTCCAGGTGATGTTAGTCCGCCGGATACTACCTTGTCAACACCGGACTTGTAATCTATGGGAATTCAATCCGGCCAGGCACAAAACCTTGCGAGGGCTCTTCGGTTCCTCGCACAAGAACATTTGGAAGGTGCGTTTCAAGTCCAGCAAGTCATGGCCAGACTCCGCCGAAGACCGCGGGTACTGACTGTCCCGCCCTGCAAGTTCGGTGAGTTTATCAAACTTTTCTATCCGCATGACCCAAAGGAAGCGCTTGCCGCGTGTTTATTCAACTCTCCCAGAGCTGGACAAAGAAGGCGGGGCGGATCTATTGTCCGGCCCCGCTGCCCGAAGACCCGGCCATCCCACTTCTGACAAAGATGTTGGCCCCGGCACCTTACAAGGTGCCGAAGAAGATGGCCGAGAAGGAGGCCAAAAAGACCCGCGGCGGCCTTTGCCGTCGCGGCACTTCGGACACAATACCCGAAGGCTCTGATGCCCATTCCGCCTCCGAAGAGGATGAAAAGGAGGAAGAAGATGAGTCCCCTGCGGGGGGAAGAAGGAAGAGGACGGCCTCCGCACCCTTGGAGGCCGAACTGCCCAAAAGGGGAAGGGCTTCTCTTCCGGAGGAGTCCACTGCCGCTGCCGACAGCGGCATGGCATGGGATCCCAGGGCCCAGTCCCTGGTGAACTCGTAAGTATATAAAATCTGAGTATGTTTGAGCGTCCGGACTCATCGTGGCTTAGTATTTTAACCTTAAGCCATATTTTTTGGTAGTCCGGCGAGGTCCCGTACCAAACAATCCTCATCAGAGGACCTGCTGAGCTCAAATGCTATGGAGAGCGGGACGCCCCCAAAGGCCCATTCCTCCAAATAGGTGCATAACACCGAGGCTTTGTCCCAGAAGGACCCCCGCCAAGGAGGAAAGGAAGAAACCGTGAAGGCGGCGCCTGGAGGTCAAACCGCAGGGGCTGGACACGTGGGGGAAAAGATTCCCATGGGGTCTGACGGCGGGGCGATCCTGAGTTTGGTTCCCCACCGGACACAATTCTAGAGGCCTATACGGCTCCAGAATCAAGAAGGCAGCCTCCTTCGGCTGGAGAGGGCGTGCCTGTTCCACCGGCGACATCAGTCCATCCGGAGGTGTCGGATGCTTTGTTGGTGGCTGTCGGTGTCAAAACCGGCGGATCTCGGGTAGGGGTCCCGAACTGTGCATCTAAGGCGGATGGTAACAGGAAGCAGGGGACATGATGTTTACCCAGGTTCGGGCCCTCTTGATGGAGGTAATACCCTACGTCCTGCTTGATTGTTCTTGATGATATGAGTATTACAAGAGTTGATCAACCACGAGATCGTAGAGGCTAAACCCTAGAAGCTAGCCTATGGTATGATTGTATATTTTCCTACGGACTAAACCCTCCGGTTTATATAGACACCAGAGGGAGCTAGGGTTACATAGAGTCGGTTACAAGGGAGAAGATCTTCATATCCGTATTGCCTAGCTTGCCTTCCACGCCAAGGAGAGTCCCATCCGGACATGGGACGAAGTCTTCAATCTTGTATCTTCATAGTCCAATAGTCCGGCCAAAGGATATAGTCCGGCTGTCCAGAGACCCCCTAATCCAGGACTCCCTCAGTAGCCCCTGAACCAGGCTTCAATGACGATGAGTCCGGCGTGCAGTATTGTCTTCGGCATTGCAAGAAGGGTTCCTCCACCGAATAGTCCATAGAAGATTTTGAACACCAGAATAGTGTCCGGCTCTGCAAAATAATTTCCACATACCACCGTAGAGAGAATAATATTTCCACAAATCTAATTTGGTGACGCGTTCTGACAGCACGACGTCATGTCGTGGCTCGGTCTTCGTTTGAACCGTTTTTCTCAACCAGCACCGCACATATTGCGAGGCGGTTTTCTTGACACGTCTTGTCAAAGACGAGATCGGGTCCCCCTTATTATGGGATTCTCATCAATACGGATGCGGGTAACTCAGCCGCGCCATTACTTATGATGCTTGGGAAATAAGAGGTTTTATCAGCCGAGGGGGGAGGCGCATCGCCTCTTCCGCCCTTATAAAGGGACAAGAATTCACCCTCTTCACCCATACCTTCTTCCCAACTCATTCCATTCTGCTCAGGCTCCAACGCGCGAGCATTCACCTCCTCTACCCACAAAAGGTCTTCCAAAGATGTCTGGATCCCGAGCAGGAGGCAAATGGATAGCCTCTACCGTTCGAGAGAAGGATATCAAAAAGCTTCGGGAGGCCGGGTATCTAGCCAAAAAAATCAACCACCGTCTCCCGACGGCGGGACAGATCGTCCCCACTCCGGAACCCCACGAGAGGGTTGTATTCCTCCCTCACTTTGTCCGCGGGCAAGGATTTCTCCTCCACCCATTTCTTCACGGTATCATGTACTATTATGGGATCAATCTTCACGATATGTCCCCTAATTCCTTCCTTAACATCTCGACATTCATTGTCGTGTGCGAGGCTTTTGTCCGCGTTTCGCCACACTTCGGTTTATGGCTGAAGGTCTTTAATGTGAAGCCAAAGATGGAGGGCGGCGAGCACGCCGAGTGCGGGGGCGCTATGCTGAGCAAGATGCCCAACGTCATATGGCAAACGGGAACCTGTAATGATTCTGTCAAGGAGTGGCAACAATAGTGGTTCTACATCACTGAGCCGAGCGGTAAGGGACGGGCCGCTTCTCCTGAGTTTTGATCCGGCGCCCCTCTGCGGCTTACGTCCTGGGTCAAGAAAGGACTAGATTGGTCCTCATCTGATGAATTGTTAGTGCTCCAGACATGCATTAAAGATATGGGAGATAAGAACATTGAACTCGTTGATGTAGTCTAGGTGATGTTAGTCCGCCGGATACTGCCTTGTCAACACCGGACTCGCAATCTATGGGAATTTGATCCAGCCAGGCACCAGACATTGCGAAGGCTCTTTGGCTCATCGCACGAGGACATTTGGAAGGTGCTTTTTAAGTCCAGCAAATCGTGGCCAGACTCCGCCGAAGACCACGGGTACCAACTGTCCCGCCCTACAAGTTCGGTGAGTATATCAAACCTTTCCATCCGCATGACCCCATGGGCGTGCTTAATGCGTGTTTATTCAACTTTCCCAGAGCTGGACGAAGAAGGCGGAGCGGATGCATTGTCCGGCCCTGCTGCCCGAAGATCCGGCCATCCCACTTATGATGAAGATGCTGGTCCCAGCGCCTTACAAGGTGCCAAAGAGGACGGCCGAGAAGGAGGCTAAAAATACCCGGGGCGGCCTTCATCGTTGCGGCACTTCGGGCACGATACCTGAAGGCTCTGATGCCCCTTCCGCCTTCGAAGTGGACAAAAAGGAGGAGGGAGATGAATCCCTTGCGGAGGGAAGAGGGAAGAGGACGGCCTCCGCATCCTTGGAGGCCGAACTACCCAAAAGAGGAAAGATTCCTCATCAAGAGGAGTCCCCTGCTGTCATCGACAGCGGCACGGCATGGGATCCCTGGGCCCAGCCCCTGGTGAACTCGTGAGTATTTGAATACGTTTAAGCATCCGGACTCATCGTGGCTTAATATTTTAACCTAAGTCGTATATTTTTTGTAGTCCAGTGAGGTCCCGTACCGAACAATCCTCATCGGACGACTTGCTGAGCTCAAACGTTGTGGAGAGCGGGACGCCCCCAAAGGACCCTTCCTCCAAACAGGTGCCAAACACCGAGGCCTCGTGCCAAAAGGACCCCGGCCAAGAAGAAAAGGAAAACACCGTGAAGGTGGCGCCTGGAGGTCAAACCGCAGGGGCCGGAGACGTGGGGAAAAAGATTCCGCCGGCAACCTCTGTCCATCCAGAAGTGTCGGATGCTTTGTTGGTGGCGCTACGAGATGCCTCCATCATTGATGAACACTGTGCCCTGATGGGCGTGGTGATTGAGAAAATTCAGTCGACCGAAAATGGACTGGACAAAGCCTGTATCAGTCTTATAAAAGTCTTTGAGGTATGTTATATGAGTTATCGAAGAGTGTCATAGTATAGATAGTATCCCCAGATACACTGTTCGGTGAAAGAAAGAACCGGACAGGGGATCAAATTCATGATCTCAGGAAGACTCACTAAATGACATTGATTTCTCTCTTGTTTCAAGCAGATACCTGTAGCGGCTGCTGCCTCTCATACTGCGGAGATCGCCGGACTGAATCAAAGTCTGAAGCGGGCCAGAGAAGAAATTGGCTGATTGGAAATGCAGTTGAGGGATAAACAAGGTATGCACCAGCATTATGTGCATTTATTGTGAAATAAATGTTCAGTATGAAATAAGCCGCATAATATGTGTTAGGAGTTATGACCGAAGTCAAGGCCCTCAAAAGGGCCGTTGCCGAGGCCGAGAAAAAGGCGGCCATGGAGCGGGCTCTTCGTGAGAAACATGAAGCCAGAGTTATTAAAGCTAAGCAGGAGCTGCAAGAGGCTATAAGTAAATGTGAGGCCTTGGAGCAGAGTTTAACGGAGAAAGAGTCTGAACTCACCAAGGCGCGCCAGGCCACGAGCGACGCCCAGGGGATAAACCCAAAGCGCGCTGCAGGGGATCCAAGAGAGGAAGATCGCGGCAGGTAAGCTTTTCCCATGTAAAGAAAATATTTGAAGGGAAAACTATGTTTGTGATTGTGAATCCGGACTTCTCAGGTGTATTTGCCGAGCTACCGCACAGTATTTCAGATGCCGCGCACTTCTACCGAGCCGAAGGAAGGAACACCGCCGATAAGCTTTTTTGGTCTCAGTATTTGGCACCGAAATATCCAGTGCCTTTTGCCGATCAACTGAAACAGCTGATCGAACTGCATAAGGTGGCGGAACTAGCCATGAAAGATGTGGTTATCCGGCTATGGCCTGCCGAACCGATTCCAAGCAGCTACTTCAGGCTCGTAAGGCGGCTTATAAGCGCTTGCCCTCGACTTGACGCCATCAAGTGGTCGGTCTGTATAGAAGGAGCGTGGATGGCCTTCGCCCTTGCAAAGGTGCACTGGGGGAAGATGGATGCCGAAAGGCTAGTGACTGAAGGACCGCCGGAGGGGAAGGAGCATCACAAGCCTGAATCATATTATAAGAGTGTCCTGAAAGGATCCTACCTTGCGGCGAAGCTATGTACCAAGGACATTATATTTCCCTGAATGCGGATCATGATGTCTGTTGTAATGTTTAAACAAGGTCGTTGATATGTCACCTGTTATATAAAAGTTTACCCTCCTGTGCGGCTGTTTATATATTAAGGCTGAGAGTTGGCCAGTCATCGGCTTCTGCCCCCACGTAAGTAGTACGGGGGTGTTCGGGATAAACCTGAGCACTCTTTATCCCAGTTTTGGGTCCTCCAAGGGAGGTGCTCAGGACAACGAACCAGGAAATCAGACTATAGGGCTTTATCGCTCTCACTTAGCCATAGGAGCTTTAGTATGGTCGGCGCAGCCCCTTGTGTTCAGAAGACCGTACTAGGGGCTCTATGAGCGCCTGATCGGAGAAAAAAGCCGATCCATCGCATGCTGCATTGGTTATGGCATTATGTGGGAGAAATCCTTCAAGATTTTGTGACCACTCGAACAGCTAACCAGCTCTCGCCGTATCATGACAGTCAGTTTTCGGCTTTCTCTACTGAGGTGCTCATCCGGAAGAACCGGGACACAATCGCAGTAGTTCTCAGTGCTACCTTAGCCGATATAGCGGAACGTAAGGTACCAAAACATGGGAGCCAGGTAAACGGAACTATTGACGCAAGACATGATTCGGAGCTGATGCATATAATGCTATAAGTTTGGGGTGCCGAACTTCCACGAAGATGTTCGAACTTTTATTGCCGTGTTACGGGGAAAACAAAGCCCCTGGCATATTTAAGGCATATTGCTTTGTACGGATGTCGTTTGACGAAGTGATTTTGATAAGAAATAATCAGCGGTAAAACATCATATAAATCCACATGTTGTATTTGAATGATACGTCTATGCATATGGGTTTAAGTAATGTGATAAAAAAGGAGTTGTGATAGCAGAACCTGCTGTGACCTAGGGGGAAGAGGTTGAGTGCGGATCTGTATTGTAGCCGGACGTTCACTGCGGGGAATGTCTAAGGATCCCCAGACGCGTTCGAGCTGCCTCTGTGGAGTCCGTCCTGGTCGGTGCAAAGGTGAACCCGCGAAGGAAATAGAAGAAATGTTTGTGTGCCGGAGGGCGGTTGAGCCGCTGAGTCCGGCCTGTCGTGGCCTTTGCCAGAGTGTTTAATTGAGCCCTGGACGAGCCGGAGTATCCTTCCGCAAAGTTGTTCGGAGCCCCTTGATGGTGTCCGGGAACCTAGGTGTCGACTCGAGGTTCGGCTGCAAGGTGCTGCTCAGTATTCCTGCTGCTAAGGTAGTGATGTATTTGTTGGTACCGAAGGAAAATTCAGCCTTGCCATGAACCATGATGATGTCGCGTGTGCCGGGTTTCGAGTTCCGGCAGACCCTTGAGGTTCGAACATTGGGGTGCGCGCGGAGATCTCTCCCCTACCGATCTACGTCCGATCCTCTCGTGCGAACTAAGATGAAAATGATGAACAACACAAGAGACACGATGTTTATACTGGTTCGGGCCACCGTTGTGGTGTAATACCCTACTCCAGTGTGTGGTGTGGTGGATTACCTCTAGGGCTGATGATGGATAGTACAAGTGAAGAACAACCTCGCGAGAGGTGTTCTTGAGCTGGTGCGATGAACTGCTAGGGTGAGTTCAGTCGCCTCTCTCTCTCTGCTGGGGTTCTACCAGATCTCTCCTAGGGTGTCCTCCCTCTACTCTGTGGTGGCTAGCTCTATTTATGGAGGCCCTGGGCCTCTCCCCAAATAATGAACGGGAAGGGCGCCAACAATTGGCCATTTCAAAGGGGAACATGTAGTACAAGTTATCCTGACCAAAGGTGGTCTTCGGCTGCCAAAGGCACTGGCGATGACGCCGTCTTGGGCTCCACGGTGACCTCCGTCCTGCCGTCCGGCTGGTCTTGGTCTCGTTGCACCGGAATGGTAACCTTTGCCTGATGCCTTGGCCTGTGCCTGCCCCCTTTGCACCAAAGGGGAAACAAGGACACTACGCAGGCCGGCGCCCGCCTGGCACCCGCCTGGTCTCGATCGTCATGGCTTGCGTTCACGGGTTCCTCGGGAGGTACCCTTGCCTTGATCTCTCCGCCTCCTCGCGAGCCTGCCTGATGAGGATGCCTTTGAGGAAGCTTCATGTCATCCGCCCCGCGAGGCTTGGCCCCTCGCGAGGGTTTTGAGCTTGAGTTGATGAAGACGGGCCACGCTAGGCCCCCGCTCGAGCCACGTTGCAGGCCGTAGGCAGGCAAGTCTGGGGACCCCCGTTCCCAGAACGCCGACAGTAGCCCCCGGGACCAAGGCACGCGCGAGCTTGGCTTAGCAGAGAAGCGAAGGGGAAAGCGCAAAGCGCTGCGGGCCCTAACAGCCTGCGGCCTTGGGCGCCGCGTGGTGGTTGGTTGGGCGTGGGCGTGGACGTCTGCACTTCCCACGACGCCTCGGCAATTGCTCGACTTGATAGGTCCCTGCATGCAAAGATATGGGTCACAATTACCTGAGGTCATGATGCCTGGCGGTTGGCCTTCCCCGGCTATAAGTACGGGGCTGCGTGAGCTTCGCCGGTTCACCCCTTTCCGCCGCTCCTCCTCTTCTTCTTCCTTATCCTTGCTTCCTCTTGCACCAATGGCACCGATCCATCGGTTTTCAGCTGAGGAGATGGGAAAGGCCCCCAAAGAGGGTCCTGACCCCCTCCCGCCGAAGAAGCGGCCAATCCTTTGTCACCGGGACGAAGGCGCCTGGCAGGTGGTGTCGAGGCCGTGGTACGAGCGGCCGCCGCCTGGGTTTCTGCTACCCTTGCACACCCACGTCGTAGGCCCCAGGGGGAGGGCACCGAGCAACACCGACAGCATCGCCACCGACGCCGGCGAGTCACAGTGGTGCGCGTCGTCCCCCCTGGAGTCCACGCGGAGCGCTCCTCTCATGAGCTTGTGCTTCATGCCGCCATGCCTCCAACTTCGTGGATCCGCCTTCCTCCCACCTTCGCCTTCGAGATGCCGCCGAGCGGGGCCCAGGAGCTCTGGCTGCAGCACGCCGACTGTAGCACCCCTGCAACTGGAGCGGAGGTCTCGGTCGTCGCTCTGGGCAAGGTCTTCATGACCCGGGGCTAGGGTGAGATTGCCCGGGTCTGTCGCGCGGACAGCGCCTTGGTGATCCATCTTGAATACGACGGCGCCTCCTTGATGTTCTTCAAGGTCTTTGATGCAGAAGGACGCCGGCTGGAATGCTGCCCTACGGGAAGCGGCAGTGGTGACGAACTGGCGAGGACCAGCCCCGCCCGTTGGTCCTCCTGCAGCTCCTCAGGCAGCAGCAAAGGGACTGCGGGCTTCAGCGGCTCCCCCGAACTCCTCGCGACCCCGGAGACGAGCGACGACAGCTACGAGCCTCCGAGCTCATGCCGCGCTCGGAGTGAGGCAGCTGCCTCGGGCCGCCGACGCGACTGATCTGGATGGGGTTGGCGCCGGCACTGGGCAGCCCACTGTTGATGATGGCGTCACCTAGGGAGGTGCTAGCAAGTAGCGTTCCTTAGGGTTAGAACCTTTTGTTCCCTGCAAGGAATTAAAGCAACACCCCGCGGGGGTATGTAAGGCGTCCGTCGTGCTTTTGTAATTACTATATCCTTAATATGAATTGGCGTGAGGTGTCCATTCTGTTCCGGCAAAGCTCCCCCTTTCTATCCTCACGAGGACTTGGCACTCTACGCTGATAGGTCGCAGTCCCCAGGCAAGCTTCAGCCGTCGCTGGTATGCCAGGTCGCGATGCCGTGGTCAAGGCCAGGAGGTGAGCGGCCCGAGGTCCGATAAGAGCCCCCGAGTCGCGTTGCTCGGGAGGTCCCCTTTAACGCTCAAGCAATCCTTGCTGGGCGAGAAAGGAAGGTAGCGTCGCCGTGACAGAGTTGCACTGGGCGGGGATTTAGCGCTGCGTTGGTCTAGCTTTTGCGACGGCGTGACTTATCTTGTGTGTCTGACGTAGTTCCTCCGAGAGGCGCCTGGCCTGAGAGGCGGTGGTCAAGGTACTGCAGGGTTAGGCCCTCGCGAGCTTCTTCCCACTCCCCCACACTTTCCTTAACGCTCTATGTCCTCAGGTCCCGGCCCTCGAGCGAGCTCAGCCGCCGCTGGTATGTCAGGTCGCGATGCCGTGGGTCAAGGCCAGGGGGTGAGGGCTGGAGAGCCAGTAGGAGCCCATGAGTCGCGATGCTTAGGTACCCCCCTTTTAACGTGCAAGCGGTTTGTGCCAAAGAGAGGGAGAGAGAGCTCATGATGCCCCCAACGTTGCTCCTGGAGTAGGTCCTGCACACCAATCATGAGGAGAAAGAAGGCCTGTCATTACGGTCGCCGGCCAACCTATGGTAACTCCGAGGGAGTGTTCAGGGCACTAAGGGCTTGGTGAGGTGGCACCGTGTGGGGCTGCCGCGGCCAGAGCTCGACCACTCGGGTTTATCAACGCCGCAGGGACGGACCCGTGCGCACGCGCCGTGCCAGAGCGAGCGGCTCTTCAAATAGGCGTCGATCGAGCAGGTGATTAGGCCAGGTATGTTAAGCACATAGGAGGAAATCCAATTTCAAGCAAGCGCAGGTAAAAGCAACCGCCGTTGGGTCGGGCCCGAGCAGTGTGGGGATGATGCAGCCCGAGGGGCACCCCCAACAGGGTAAGTAAAGAGCATAACCAAAATGGATACATGCCGCGGGGACGGACCCACGCGGCCTGGGAATGGTGCAGCCCTATGGGCGCTCCCAGCTGAAAGTAGAACTCTGAAATATGGCATCTGGTGCTGTTGAAGACGAAGTGATGCTGAGGAAGTGAGCAATGCGCGGTGAAGACGTCGGCCCTCATGAGCCCCCATGCCCAGGGGCCTTGGGAGGCTCCGGTGGCACGTGCAGGCCTCCGGGGATCATCGCCACCTCCGCCAGGACCACGCGATGCCTGACTTCCTGAGCCTCTAGAATGCTCCACAACAGGCGCTGATGTGCGGCGACCGCGCTCGGCAGGCCGAAGGGCATGCGAACGTAGCTGTGGGGTGGTCCCACGTAGCCCCCTACGGCCGAAGGCCATATGCGCTCCTGGGACGCAGCTCGGTTGAGCCCTGGTACGTCGACGCAGACGCGCAGTCCTCCATTCTCGCCTGGATGTGGGGCCACGGCAGTTAAGCGGCGGCTGCCGCGCATGACTCTGTACTCTTGTAGCTCTTGGGTGTTCCTTGCGATGAACTCCCGAGGGTTTGGTCTCCTTTCACTTGTACCTTTCTGAGGGAAGCGTGCCTAAAAGCACCCCTCAAAGTGGTGCCCGAGCGCCTCCCCCGCGACCTTGGCAAGGTCGGTGGCTCTCTAAGAGAGAGCCCCTGAGTCATGCCTGAGGAGGGCGCCGAGCGCACCTTCGTATGCGCGAGAGGGCGGCGCTCCCTGATTGGGCGTGAATCCTGATGCAATACCTCTGGAGGTGCCTGCTTCCTTGTGGGTCTGGCCAGGTGAGGTCTTCTTCTTCTTGAGGGTCGCCTCGGGAGGCCTCCCGCTCCTGCGATCTGGGTCGTCGATTGTTGCAGCTTGGAACGCACGCTCGAGCGAGCACACTGCGTCCCTTTCTTCACAGGGTACGGTGATGACTCCACCGCTTCCTGGCATCTTGAGGACATTGTAACCATGGTGAGTCACTACCATAAATTTGGCTAGGGCTGGGTACCTGAGGATGGCGTTGTAGGGCAGGCGGATGTGAGTGACGTCGAAGTCGATGAGCTCGGTGCGGTAGTTGTTGCGTTGCCCGAAGGTGACCGGAAGGCGAACCTGCCCAATTGGAACAGTGGAACCATCGGTGACTCCTAAGAAAGGCTTGGTCAGCTGAAGCTGGTCGTATGGTACTTGGAGATTGTCGAACGTCTCGACGGACAGGACGTTGAGTCCTGCCCTGCCATTGGTGAGGGTCCTGGTGACCTGCACGTTGTTGATGACTAGGGAGCAAAGCATCGGGAGGACTCTGGCCGTTGCCACACACTTGAGCTGGTCTGCGGAACTGAATGCGATCGCGCACGAAGACCACCTGAGAGGGCCCGTGGCCTCAAGCTTGGGAAGGATTGCATTCACCTCGCGAGCAAACTGCTTGAAGATGCGCTGTGAGGCTGAGGCCTGGGCGCCGCCCAAGATGCAAGCAATTGCATGCGGCTCTTGGAAGCCCCCAGCCCCATCGTCTTGGTGTTGGTCTTCATTCCTCCTTGGTGGAGGCGGCAGAGGAGGGAGGCATGCGTTGCCGTGGGGACGGTCCTCACGAGGCTGGTCCCTCCAGCCTCCCTCATGAGGCTGGTCCTGCTAGCGGTCCTTGCGAGGGCGGTCACGCCATCCCTGGCGAAGGCCGCGGTCTTCCCATCGTCCACCGCCTCTTCCTCCTCCTTGGCCATAGCCCCTGTCGTTGCGCTCTGGGCGTCGGCCGATTCTCCCATCTCGCACAGCTCTGAGCTCTTGACATTCGTTGGTGTTGTGGGTGTGGAGGTCGTGGTACACGCAGTACCGTCTGCCCTTGGATGACTCAGGCTGATCCCTGCCTCGCATGGTGTCCGGGTCCGCTGCTAGCACGGCAGCCCCCTTGCACTTCATGTCGTTGGCCTTGAGATTCTTTTCTTCCAGCTCGGCTACCGGGAGCTCGAGGAGGAAGAGAGGCCCTTCCTCAGCCCTAGCGCACTTGGTCGCCAGGTTGAACAGCTCCAGGGATGTGCACAGGTCTTCATGGATTGCTAGCTCTTCCTTCCTCTTGACGTCGCGCACGCCGTCGGAGAAAGCTGAGATGATGGCTTCTTCATTCACCATGGGGATCTTGAAGCGACCGTAGTTGAAGCGCTGGATGTACTTCTGCAGGGTTTCTCCTGGCTGTTGCTTGATGTGGCACAGGTCTCTCACGGCCGGGGGCCGGTCGCGAGTGCCCTGGAAGTTGGCGATAAAGCGGGTGCGCATCTCGCTCCAGGAGGAGATCATGCCGGGAGCCAGGTTCAGGAGCCGTCCTTGAGCGCCATGGGGAACCAATTTGCCATGACCTTCTCGTCTCCGTTGGCAGCTATGATGCCTACCTCCTAGAGCTATAGGAACTCCGCGGGGTCCGCTGTGCCATCATAGCGGGGAGGGAGGTGAGGCTTGAACTTGCCTGCCCATGTGACGCCGCGCAGCTCGGGCGTGAAGGCGAGGCAGCCCGCCGTGGCCACCGGCGCCCTTTGCTGGTGATGAACTCATTCTTGCGGGTCACCACGCGCCGCCACTGGGAGCAGCGCAGGGTTTTATCGTGGAGGCGCTGCGGCGCGATCTTGGCGCGCCGGCACTGGGAGCGCGCGAGAACCTTCCCGGGGACGTGGGATCTCTTGGCAGCTCCCTTGTTGCTGCGTAGGCGCCGGACGTGGAGGGTCTCACCCTAGTGCTGCGCGCCTTGGAGCCAAGGCACCTTCTTGGGGAGTAGGCGGCGGAGACGCCTCCTGATCCTTGCCCCTGCACGGGACGGAGGGCGAGGCAGCGAGAGGGACCGCAAGGGGGAGCCCCCTGCGGCACTGACGAGCTCGGTGATACGGGCGAGCCAGTCCTCGTAGAGGTCATCGACGGGGCGATAGTGCAGGAGCTCCCACGCCAAGAGCAGTGAGGTGTGCGCATCCATGGGTGCGCGACGGGCGTGGGACGACGAGCCAGGTGGAGTCAGCGACGTGGTGGCGGTGCGGCCATCCCGCCGCACCGAGGGGTGCTGGGACGAGGCCTGCTTCTCGTTCCCTGCCGGGCCGGTGGCGGCGGTCGACGGGGTATGATGAGGGGGACAGCCGACGGGCGCCGTCTAGGCGACGCGAGCGGCATGAGCAGCCCGGCGCTCGGCGCGAGCCCGACGAGCGTCAGCCATGGACACGACGGAAGATCACACGCGAACAGCGGAAGAAAGATTCCAGCTCCCTCCCCCCTACCTCACGCACCAAATGTCGGGTTTCCGGTTCCGGTAGAACCTTGAGGTTCGAACACTGGGGTGCGCGCGGAGATCTCTCCCCTACCGATCTACGTCCGATCCTCTCATGCGAACTAAGATGAAAATGATGAACAACACAAGAGACACGATGTTTATACTGGTTCGAGCCACCGTTGTGGTGTAATACCCTACTCCAGTGTGTGGTGTGGTGGATTGCCTCTGGTGCTGATGATGGACAGTACAAGTGAAGAACAGCCTCGCGAGAGGTGTTCTTAAGCTGGTGCGGTGAACTGCTAGGGTGAGTTCGGTCGCCTCTCTCTCTCTGCTGGGGTTCTACCAGATCTCTCCCGGGGTGTCCTCCCTCTACTCTGTGGTGGCTAGCTCTATTTATGGAGGCCCTGGGCCTCTCCCAAAATAATGAGCGGGAAGGGGAACATGTAGTACAAGTTATCCTGACCAAAGGTGGTCTTCGGCTGCCAAAGGCACTGGCGATGACGCCGTCTTGGGCTCCACGGTGACCTCCGTCCCGCCGTCCGGCTGGTCTTGGTCTCGTTGCACCGGAATGGTAACCTTTGCCTGATGCCTTGGCCTGTGCGTGCCCCCTTTGCACCAAAGGGGAAACAAGGACACTGCGCAGGCCGGCGCCCGCCTGGCGCCTGCCTGGTCTTGATCGTCATGGCTTGCGTCACGGGTTCCTCGGGAGGTACCCTTGCCTTGATCTGTCCGCCTCCTCGCGAGCCTGCCTGATGAGGCTGCCTCTGAGGAAGCTTCATGCCATCCATCCCGCGAGGCTTGGCCCCTCGCGAGGGTCTTTGAGCTTGAGGTGATGAAAACGGGCCGCGCTAGGCCCCCGCTTGAGCCACAGCGCAGGCCGCAGGTAGGCAAGTCTGGGGACCGCCGTTCCTAGAACGACGACAGCGTGGACCGGGCATTTTGAGCTTACGGTGGCCCTAAGGTGGCATCACGTTGAATCGAGCGAACGCGGTTCGCCCGAGCAGTGCTTGATAGTCACTGCGGAAAGGGGCGATTTCGAAGATTAACTCTTCGGTACGGTAATTTTCTGGTGATCCGAAGATTACCTCAAGGGAAATGGAGCCTGTACAACTGATCGCCATACCTGGTATGATGCCTCTAAAAGTGGCCTTAGTGGCCTTGATCGCTGACTGATCGATGCCCATCTTGCGCACTGTATCCTGGTAAAGCAGATTTAAACTGCTACCTCCGTCCATAAGGACTCGAGTGAGGTGGAACCCGTCTACTATTGGGTCGAGCATTAGTGCGGATGGATTGCCCCGATTGGCGTTAACCGTATGATTAGTGCGGTTGAAGGTGACTGGCACTAGCTTATATTGTGGGACGGTGAGTTCCATTGAGCCGCCATCCTTAAGGGTGTATATCTGCTCCAAGTGGGCCGTTTGGGTGGTATTTACCACATTCACCGATTGAGTATGGGGGGAATTTCTTTTGCCCTCCTGTCTTCGGAAATCTGGGCTCTTCGTCGCTATTGTCGCTTTGAGACCCCTCTTCGTGTTTGGCGTCTACCTTGTCGTCTTGTTTGAAGACCCAGCATTCTCTGTTGGTATGGGTGGTTGGCATTTCTGGTGTGCCATGAATTTGGCATTGACGAGCGAATATGCGGTCCAGACTGGATGGATCCGGATTTGTATTTTTGGGCGACTCCTTCCGCTGACGGGACATTGAGACCCTGAACCCGGCATTAACTGCCGTATTATTGGTTTTATCACCATGTTTGTGGCGCTTGTATTTGTTGCGTCGTGGTTTGCCGTTGGCATCTTTTTTATCCGGAGTGCCCGAATTCCTGGATGTGTTGTTGCTGCGAGCCAGCCAGCTATCCTTGCCAGCGCAAAAGCGGGTCATGAGTGTCGTGAGGGCTGCCATAGACTTCGGCTTCTCCTGGCCGAGGTGCCGGGCGAGCCACTCATCACGGATGTTATGCTTAAATGCCGCTAAGGCCTCTGCATCCGGATAGTGGACAATTTGGTTTTTCTTAGTTAGGAACCGTGTCTAGAATTGCCTGGCCGATTCCCCTGGGTGCTGAGTTATGTGGCTCAAGTCATCAGCATCCGGTGGTCGCACATAAGTGCCCTGGAAGTTGTCAAGGAATGCATCTTCCAGATCCTCCCAACTACCGACGGAGTCTGCTGCCAAGCTATTCAGCCAATGCTGAGCTGGTCCTTTGAGTTTTAGCGGGAGGTACTTGATGGCGTGTAGATCATCACCGCGAGCCATGTGGATGTGAAAGAGGAAATCCTCAATCCATACAGCGGGATCTGTTGTACCATCATATGATTCGATATTTACGGGTTTGAAACCCTCCAGGAATTTGTGATCCATAACTTCATCAGTGAAGCATAGGGGGTGTGCGGCGCCTCTGTGCCGGGCTATATCCCGACGCAGTTCATATGAATCTTGTCTGTTGTATTCGGCCCGGCCGGATTTGCTTTTGGCGTATCCGGCACGACGATCATCGTCCCGTGTTGGCGCGCGTGCCCGTGACCCGTATATTGACCTTGGAAGTTTTGCCTTACTCTCCAATACGTCTTGCAGGTCCCGTGTGTTGCCCCGAGCCTTGGTATTTTTGATTGAGTGGCGGCGGGGTGCAGGCTGAACTTTTGGATGAAACGCCTCTTTGGCTCGGCCACGTAGTGGCCGGTCAGCCGCATCGTCCACTGGTGCATGGGGTTTCAATGCTTCCTCCTTGAGGTGAGGTAGCAACCTGCGTTTTGGGTAACTCTTGGAGGGGCGCTCGAGTTCGTATTCCTCGGCCACAAGGACTTCGGTCCATCTGTCTACTAGCAAGTCTTGATCAGCTTGAAGTTGTTGTTGCTTTTTCTTCAGGCTATTTCCTGTGGCCATAACCCGGCGCTTGAAGCGCTCTTGTTCGATGGGGTCCTCAGGCATGATAAATTCTTCCTCGCCGAGGCTCGCCTCGTCTTCGGAGAGAGGCATGTAATTATCCTCCTCTGGTTCTCCATCTGCTGCCTGCTCTGGAGGGCTGCCTTGTTAATCCTCCGGCTCTACGTCGTGCTAGAGGGGATTGTCTTCGGCGCTATCCGGAGTGTTATTATCTCCTGTGCCGGTATCACTACTTTTGTTGTGGCGGGACTTAGAGCAGCGTCGGTGATGTCGGCGCTTGGGTTGCTTCTTGGAGGGGTCATCCTCTGCTGTCTCGTCGCCATTGCCTTCTTTAGGGGTGTCCACCATATATATGTCGTATGATGATGTAGCGGTCCAGCGCCCTGTGGCCGGTGGTTCCTGCTCGTCTCATGCATCGTCGTCCATACCGTCGATGTCTTCGGAGTCGAAGTCAAGCATGTCGGTTAAATCGTCGATAGTGGCTACTAAGTGGGTGGTGGGTGGGCAGCGAATTTCTTCGTCGTCCACGTCCCATTCTAGCCGGACATAGTTCGGCCAAGGTTCTCCTGACAGGGAGAGGGACCTTAATGAATTTAGCATATCACCGAAGGGCGAGTGTTGAAAGATATCCGCGGAGGTGAACTCCATGATCGGCGCCCAGTCAGATTCGACAGGCATGTATGTAAGCGGCTCGGAGTCCGTGGCCGCAGGTGAATCCAGTGGTTCGGCGACACGGCTCTCGTAAGGGGTGAAGTCAGTATCCGGCTCCATCGCCACTGAGAGTGCGGTCTCCATGGCAGGGTCTATCCCTCTGCTCTCGGATGGCACGATTTGCTCTGGATTGACGGCCGGAGTAGTTGCAGATGCGATCACCAGAACACTGTCCGACGGCAGAGTTATGTCGTGCTCGTCGTGACTATGCGGCGCACCTGACACAGGCTCGAATCTGTCGAAGATCAAGTCTCCGCGGACGTCGGCAGTGTAGTTTAAGTTTCCGAATCTGACCAGATGGCCAGGGTCGTAGCTCTCGATCTGCTCCAGATGGCCAAGCGAATTGGCCCACAGTGCGAAGCCGCCGAATACAAAGATCTGTCCGAGGAAGAAAACCTCACCCTCGACCGCATCGCTACCGATGATCGAAGGAGCCATCAAGACTTATGGTGAAGACACAGTTGAACTCTTAATGAAAGCACCAATGTCAGTGTCAAAACCGGCGGATCTCGGGTAGGGGGTCCCGAACTATGCGTCTAAGGCGGATGGTAACAGGAAGCAGGGGACACGATGTTTACCCAGGTCAGGGCCCTCTTGATGGAGGTAATACCCTACGTTCTGGTTGATTGTTCTTGATGATATGAGTATTACAAGAGTTGATCTACCACGAGATCATAGAGGCTAAACCCTAGAAGCTAACCTATGGTATGATTGTATATTGTCCTACGGACTAAACCCTCCGGTTTATATAGACACCGGAGGGGGCTAGGGTTACACAGAGTCGGTTACAAGGGAGAAGATCTTCATATCCGTATTGCCTATAGCTTGCCTTCCACGCCAAGGAGAGTCCCATCCGGACACAGGACGAAGTCTTCAATCTGGTATCTTCATAGTCCAGTAGTCCGGCCAAAGGATATAGTCCGGCTGTCTGGAGACCCCCTAATCCAGGACTCCCTTAGTGGCTTACGAGACGCCTCCATCATTGACGAACACTGTGCCCTTATGGGTGCGGCAATTGAGAAGATTCAATCAACTGAGAATGGACTGAACGAAGCTTGTATCAGCCTTAAAAGAGGCTTTGAGGTATGTTTTATAAGCTGTCAAAGAGTGTCATAGTATAGATAGTCGCCCCTGATACACTGTTCAGTGAAAGAAAAATCGGGCAGGGGATCGAGTTGATGATCATAGGAAGACTCATTGAATGACATTGATTTCTCTTATGTTTCAAGCAGATACCTGTAGCGACTGCTGCTGCCCGTACTGCGGAGATCTTCAGACTGAATCAAAGTCTAGAGCGGGCCATAGAAGCAATTGGCTAATTGAAATTGCAATTGAGGGATAAACAAGGTATGCACAAGCGTTGCGCGCATTTATTGTGAAATAAATGTTCAGTATGAAAATAAGCCGCATATTTTGTGCTAGGGGTTATGACCAAAGTCGAGGCCCTCAAAAGGGCCGTTGCCGAGGCCGAGGAAAAGGCGACAACGGAGCGGACTCTTCATGAGAAACACGAGGCCAGAGTTATTAAAGTTGAGCAGGAGCTGCAAGAGGCCATAAGTAAATGTGAGACCTTGGAGCAGAGTTTAACGGAGAAAGAGTCCGAACTCACCAAGGCGCGTCAAGCCACGAGCGATGCCTGGGGGGAAACCCAAAGCACCCTGCAGGGGATCCAAGAGGCGAGGAAGATCGCGGCGGGTAAGGCTTTTCCCATGTACAACAAGTATTTGAAGGGGAAAACTATGTTTCTGATTGTGAATCCGGATTTCTCAGGTGTGTTTGCCGAGCTACCTGACAGCATATCAGATGCCGCCCAATTCTATCGAGCCAAAGAGAGGAACACCGCCGATAAGCTCTTTTGGTCGCAGTATTTGGCGCCGAATTATCCTGTGCCTTTTGCCGATCAACTAAAATAGCTGATCGAACTGCATAAGGCGGCGGAACTAGCCCTGAAAGATATGGTTATCCGGATATGGCCTGCCGAGCCAATTCTAAGCAGCTACTTCGGGCTCGTGAGGCCGCTTGTAAGCGCTTTCCCTCGACTTGATGTCATCAAGCGGTCAGTCTGTATAGAAGGAGCGTGAATGGCCTTCGCCCTCGCAAAAGTGCACTGGGGGAAGATGGATGCCAAAAAGCTAGTGACTGAGGGACCGCCGGAGCGGAAGGAACAACGCAAGCCCGAATTATATTATAAGAGTGTCCTGAAAGGATCCTACCTTGCAGCGGAGCTATGCACGAAGGACATTATATTTCCATGAATGTCGGTCATGTTGTCCTTTGTAATGTTTTGAACAAGGTTGTTTTATATGTCGCCTGTCATGTAATAGTTTACCCTCCTGTGCAGCCGTTTTTATGTTAAATCTGAGAGTTGGCCAGTCGTCGGCTTCTGCCCCCACGTAAGAAGTACGGGGGTGGTCGGGGTAAACCTGAGCACTCTTTGTCCCAGTTTTGGGTCCTCCGAAGGAGGTGCTCAGCGCAACGAACCAGGCAATCGGACTATAGGGCTTTATCACTCTCACTTAGCCATAGGAGCTTTAGTATGGTCGGCACAGCCCCTTGTGTTCAGAAGACCGTACTAGGGGCTCTATGAGCACCTGACCGGAGGAAAAAACCGAGCCATCGCATGCTGCATTGGTTATGGCATTATGTGGGAGAAACCCTTAAAGATTTTGTGACCGCTCGAATAGCTGACCAGCTCTCGCCGTATCATGACAGTCAGTTTTCGGCTTTCTCTACTGATGTGCTCATCCGGAAGAACCGGGACACAATCGCAGTAGTTCTCCCAGTGCTACCTTAGCCGATATAGCAGAACGTAAGGTACCAAAACATGGGAGCCGGGCAAACCCAACTATTGACCCAATACATGATTCGGAGCTGATGCATATAATGTTATAGGTTCGGGGTGCCGAACCTCCATGAAGGTGTTCGGACTTTTATTGCCGTGTTACGGGAAAAACGAAGCCCCTAGCATATTTAAGGCATATCACTGTGTACGGATGCCTCTTGACAAAATGATTTCGATAAGAAATAATAAGTAGGTAAATGTCATATAAATCCATATGTTGTATTTGAATAATACGTCTATGCGTATGGGTACAAGTAATGTGATAAAAAAAGGAGTTGTGATAGCGGAACCTGCTGTGACCAGGGGGAAGAGGTTGAGTGTGGATCTGTAATATGTCCAGACGTTCACTGCAGGGAATGTCTAAGGATTCCCTAACGCGTTTAAGCTGCCTCCATGTAGTCCGTCCAGGTCGGTGCAAAGGGGAACCTGCGAAATAAATATAAGAAGTGTTTACATGCCGAAGGGCGGTTGAACCGCTGAGTTCGGCCTGTCATGGCCTTCGCCAAAGTGTTTAGTTGAGCTCGGGACGAGCCGGGGTATCCTTCCACGAAATAGTTCAGAGCCCCTTGACGGTGTCCGGGAGCCTGGACGTCGACTCGAGGTTCGGCTGCCAGATGTTGTTCGTTGTTTCTGCTGCTAAGGCAGTAGTGTATTTGTTGGTGCCGAAGGAAGGTTCGGCCTTGCCATGAACCGTGATGACGCCGCGTGGACCGGGCATCTTGAGCTTACGGTAGGCATAATGTGGCACCGCGTTGAATCGAGCCAACGCGGTTCGCCCGAGCAGTGCTTGATAATCACTGGTATGATGCCTCTAAAAGTGGCTTTAGTGGGTTTGGTCGCCGAACGATCTATCCCCATCTTGCGCACTGTGTCCTGGTAAAGCAGATTTAAACTGCTACCTCTGTCCATAAGGACTCGAGTGAGGTGGAACCCGTCTACTATTGGGTCGAGGATTAGTGTGGCTGTATTGCCCTGATTGGCGTTAACCGGATGATCCATGGCAATTTGGGTGGTATTTACCACATTCACCGATTGAGTATGGGTGTGAGGGAGTCCTAGATTAGGGGGTATCCGGACAGCCAGATTATATCCTTTGGCTGGACTGTTGCACTATGAAGATACAAGATTGAAGACTTTGTCCCGTGTCCGGATGGGACTCTCCTTGGCGTGGAAGGCAAGCTTGGCAATATGGATATGTAGATCTCCTTCCTTGTAACCGACTCTGTGTAACCCTAGCCCCCTCCGGTGTCTATATAAACCGGAGGGTTTTAGTCCGTAGGACAACATACAATCATACCATAGGCTAGCTTCTTGGGTTTAGCCTCTCTGATCTCATGGTAGATCAACTCTTGTACTACTCATATTATCAAGAATAATCAAGCAGGACGTAGGGTTTTACCTCCATCAAGAGGGCCCGAACCTGGGTAAAACATCGTGTCCCCTGCCTCCTGTTACCATCCACCTTAGACGCACAGTTCGGGACCCCCTGCTCGAGATCCGCCGGTTTTGACACCGACAGGGGGAGATTTCTTTTGCCCTCCTATGTTTGGTGATATGGGCTCTTCGTTGCTATCGTCGCTTTGAGACCCCTCTTCGTCTTTGGCGCCTGCCCTACCGGCTTGTTTGAAGACCCAGCATTCTCTATTGGTATGGGTGGCTGGCGTTTCTGGGGTGCCATGAATTTGGCATTGGCGATCAAGTATACGGTCCAGACTGGATGGACCTGGAATTTTATTTTTGGGTGGCCCTTTCCGCTGACCGGACTTTGAGCCCCAGAAACCAGCATTAACTGCCATATTTTCGGTGTTTTTACCATATTTACGGCGCTTGTATTTGTTGCATCGTGGTTTGCCGTTGCTATCCCTGGTTTCTGATATGCCAGGTTTGCTTGCTGTATCGGTACTATGAGCCAACCAGCTATCTTCGCCCGCACAAAAGCGGGTCATAAGTGTCGTAAGGGCTGCCATGGATTTTGGCTTCTCTTGGCTGAGGTGTCGGGCGAGCCATTCGTCACGGATATTATGCTTAAATGCCGCTAAGGCCTCTGCATCCGGACAGTCGGCAATTTGGTTATTCTTGGTTAAGAACCGGGTCCAGAATTTCCTGGCCGATTCCCCTGGCTGCTGAGTTATGTGACTTAAATCGTCAGTGTTTGGCGGTCGCACATAAGTGCCCTTGAAATTGTCCAGGAATACCTCTGCTAGGTTCTCCCAACTTCAGATGGAGTTTGCCGGCAAGCTATTGAGCCAATGCCGAGCCGGCCCTTTGAGTTTTAGCGGGAGATACTTGATGGCATGTAGGTCCTCCCCGCGGGACATGTGAATGTGGAGGAAGAAGTCTTCTATCCATACCGCGGGGTCTGTAGTACCATCGTATGATTCAATGTTTACGGGTTTAAACCCTTCTGGGAATTCATGATCCATTACCTCATCAGTGAAGCGTGGTTCGTACGAGTCCTGTCTGCCGTGTTCGGCTCGGCTGGATTTGCTTTTTGTGTATCCGGTGTGACAATCATCGTCGCGTGTTGGTGCGCGCCCCCGTCATCCGTAGATCGATCTTGCATGTTTTGCCTTGTTTTCCAATAGATCTCGCAGGTCCCGCGTGTTGCCCCAGGCCTTGGTATTTATATTTGGTGGGGGCGGAGGGCGGGCTGGACTTCGAGATGAAATGCCTCTCTGTCTCGGCCACGAGGTGGCCAGTCAGCAGCATCGTACACTGGTGATGTGGGTTTCAATGCTTCCTCCTCGAGGTGAGGTAGCAACCTGCGCTTTGGATAGCTCTTGGTTGGGTGCTCGAGTTCGTATTCCTTGGCCGCAAGGACATTGGTCCATCTGTCTGCTAGCAAGTCTTGATCAGCTGGAAGCTGTTGTTGCTTTTTCTTCAGGCTATTTGTTGTGGCTATAAGCCAGCGCTTGAAGCGCTCTTGCTCGACGGGATCCTCAGGCATGATAAATTCTTCATCGCCGAGGCTCACCGCGTCTTCGGAGAGAGGCATGTAATTGTCCTCCTCCAATGCTACATCTATTGCCCGCTCTGGAGAGCTAGCTTGTTCATCCTCATGCTCTAAATCATGTTGGAGGGGATTGTTGTTGTCTTCGAAAAGATCCAGAGTGTTATTGTCTCTTGTGCCGGTATCACTACTTTGGCTATGGCGGGACTTAGAACGGCGCCGCTGACGCCGGTGCTTGGGTTGCTTCTTGGAGGGGTCATCCTCCGCTGTCTCGTCGCCATTGCCTTCTTTGGGGGTGTCCACCATGTATATATCATATGATGAGGTGGCAGTCCAGCGCCCTGTGGGCGGTGGTTCCTGTTCATCTCCTGCATCGTCGTCCATACCGTCGATGTCTTCGGAGTCGAAGTCGAGCATGTCGGTTAAATCGTTGACAGTGGCTACTAAGTGGGTGGTGGGTGGGGAGCGAATTTCTTCATCGCCCGCATCCCATTCTAGCCGGACATAGTTCGGCCAAGGTTCTCCTGACAAGGAGAGAGACCTTAATGAATTTAGCACGTCGCCAAAAGGTGAGTGCTGAAAGATATCCACGGAGGTGAACTCCATGATCGGCGCCCAATCGGATTCAATAGGCACGGATGTATGCTGTTCGGAGTCCGTGGCCGGAGATGAATCCAATGGTTCGGCAACACGGCTCTCGCAGGGGGTGAAGTCAGTATTCGGCTCTATCGCCACTGAGAGTGCGGCCTCCATTGCGGGGTCTGTCCACCCGTCCCCGTATGGTGCACTTTGCTCCGGATTAAGGGCCGGAGTAGTTGCAGATGCGATCTCCCAAACACTGTCCGGCGGCAGAGTTACGTCATGCTCGTCGTGATTGTGCGGTGCACCTGACATGGGCTCGAATCCGTCGAAGGTCAAGTCTCTTTGGATGTCGGTAGTGTAGTTTAAGTTTCCGAACCTGGCCTGATGGCCAGGGGTGTAGCTCTCGATCTGCTCCAGATAGCCAAGCGAGTTGGCCTGCAGTGCGAAGCCGCCGAATATGACGATCTGTCCAGGGAGGAAAACCTCACCCTAGACCGCATCGTTACCGATGATCGAAGGAGCCATCAAGCCTTATGGTGACGACACAGTGGAACTCTCAATGAAAGCACCAATGTCGGTGTCAAAACCGGCGGATCTCGGGTAGGGGGTCCCGAACTAAGCGTCTAAGGCGGATGGTAACAGGAGGCAGGGGACATGATGTTTTTCCAGGTTCGGGCCCTCTTGATGGAGGTAATACCCTACATCCTGCTTGATTGATATTGATGATATGAGTATTACAAGAGTTGATCTACCACGAGATCATAGAGGCTAAACCCTAGAAGCTAGCCTATGATATGATTGTTGTTGTCCTACGGACTAAACCCTCTGGTTTATATAGACACTGGAGGGGGCTAGGGTTACACAGAGTCGGTTACAAGGGAGGAGATCTACATATCCATATTGCCAAGCTTGCCTTCCACGCCAAGGAAAGTCCCATCCGGACACGGGATGAAGTCTTCAATCTTGTATCTTCATAGTCCATCAGTCCGGCCAAAGGATATAGTCCGGCTGTCCGGAGACCCCCTAATCCAGGACTCCCTCAGAGACACTATGGTCTTATGGAAAATCTTCGCGGCTACATGGATGGAGGAAAGGAATGGGTTCTTGATAGTGGATGTACCGATCACATGACCAGAGACAAGGATATGTTTCGTGAGCTTGATGAAAACGACGGCCCTCGAAAGTATGTCACTTTTGGTGATAAATCAAAGGGTATGGTGGTTGGCCTTGGTAAGGTGGCCATCTCACATGATAGCTCCATACAAAATTTCATGCTCGTTGAATCTCTTGGCTATAATTTACTTTCTGTATCTAGACTTGCGGACTTTGGTTTCAATGTCCTATTTACTAAAGTAGATTGCCAAGTGTTTCGTAGAGATAATCATAAAATGGAATTTACCAGTATACGTAAAGGTGATCTGTACATTGTCGATTTCACAAAAAAGGCTCAAGCTAGAACTTGCTTAATTGCCAAATCTTCTAAAGGTTGGTTGTGGCATAGAAGGTTAGGTCATGTGGGCATGCGAAATCTTGATAAGCTAATTAAAGGTGATCGAATCCTTGGAATAAAAGATGTTCTATTTGACAAGGATAGACTGTGCAGTGCTTGTCAAGCAGGAAAACAAGTTGGAGGAAGCCACCCCATGAAGAACATCATGACCACGAGAAGACCGCTCAAGCTACTTCATATGGATCTCTTTGGTCCCAATGCCTATAAAAGTCATGGTGGAAACTCATTTGGTCTAGTCATAGTCGATGATTTTTCAAGATTTACGTGGGTGTTCTTTATTGATGATAAATCGTAGGTCCAAAAGATCTTCAAGAACTTCGCTAGGAAGGCCCAAAATCAATTTGAAGTGAAGATCAAGAAGGTTCGCAGCGACAATGGAATGGAGTTCAAGAACGCAAATGTGGATACCTTTCTTGACGAAGAAGGGATTTCACATGAGTTCTCGGCTACGTACACGCCTCAACAAAATGGAGTTGTTGAGAGGAAGAACCGGACTCTTATTGAGATGGCGAGGATGATGCTTGATGAGTATAAGACGCCAAAACAATTTTGGGCGGAAGCAGTTGAGACAGCTTGTCATGCAACAAATCGCTTGTATCTTCACAAGCTACTCCGCAAGTGCATACGAGCTTCTCACCGATAACAAACCCCAAGTTGGATACTTTCGGGTATTCGGCTCAAAGTGTTATATTCTTGATAAGCATCGTCATTCTAAATTTGCTTCTAAATCTCATGAAGGTTTCCTACTTGGTTATGGCTCAAACTCTCACACTTACCGTGTCTACAACAATTTCACCCGAAAGGTTGAAGAGACCGTAGATGTGAAGTTTGATGAATCTAACGGCTCGCAAGTACATCAATTGCCAATAGATGTAGGAGACGGTAAGTGTGAGAGTTGCCGCCCCGGCCCGCGGCGCCTCGCGCCGCAACCCCGCCATCGCCCCACGTCGCGGCGGTTGCCGCCCCGGCCGCCTGGTCCGCCCGCCGCGCGCGCCGATTGCCGCCTGCTCGGCCATCCTCTCGCGCGGGCTTCCGCGCCCGGCTGCGTCGAGCGCGGCATCCGCCTGCGCCAGTCGTCGTTCGCCTCCGCCAGTCGGCCCCGTATCAGCCCGGCCTCCCCCTCGCCATGCTCCAAGCGCGCCGGCTCACGGACTGCCCCTGCCATCGGTTCGCAGCCGCTGCAGGCCTCCGCATGCCCGCGCTGGTTCGCTGCGGCAGCCGGCCCTGTGCGTCTGCGCCGGCTTCGTCCCGCGGCCAGCTCCGCGCCCGCCGGCTGTCTTGCAGCAGCCGGCTATGCCTCGGCCGCCTCACTGCCGACTGCTTGGGCGAGGACAGACGAAAAAAAAGGAAAGAAGGGTCCGGCTCCCCACGTAAGGTCGGACAGAAAGAGAAGAGAAGAAAAGGCCGACTGCCCGCTAGTCGGCTGAAGAAAAGTCTTCGGGCCGGCTGAGAATAAAAGAGAGAAAAGAAGTCAGCTCGGCCAAAGAGAAAGCGAAGAAAAGAAATTAGTCAAGATGCCGGCTGTCAAAAAAAAGTGACCAGGTGAGAGGGCCGGCTGTCCGAGAGGCCGACTGGGACAAAAAAATGTGTGTGTGTGTGCATCCGGCTGCCGAGATCCGGCTGAAGAAAATGCCGGATGCCCACGGCCGACTGCAAGAAAAAAATGTGTGTGTGCGTCCGAACGCTGGCTGCCTGTCTGGCTGCAAAGAGCCCGACTGCTGTGTCGGGTCCGCCCATCCAGCCGGATGAAGAAGAAGACGAATTAGTTGCCGGAAGATCCGGCCCGACTTCTCAGCAGTCGACCCGAATCTCGGGGGCTACACCCAGCGGGTGCGCTGACGCGCCCCCGCGAAGAAGAAGACGAAGTAGTCGCCGGAGATCCAGCCCGACTGCTCAGAAGTCGGCCCGAATCTCGGGGGCTACACCCAGCGGTTGCGCTGACGCGCCCCCGCGAAGAAGAAGACAGAGTAGTTGCCGGGAGATCCGGCCCGACTGCTCAGCAGTCGGCCCGAATCTCGGGGGCTACAACCAGTGGGTGCGTTGGCGTGCCCCCATGGAAGATTGCAGACAAAAGAAGAGTTTTGTCAGGTTGCGAGCACCCGGCAGAAGAGAAAAAGAAGAAAAAGGGCGCTGCAAGATGCCTCGCCGCCTGGCCAGTCGAGCCTGACCGACCGGGACCCCCCTTCGAGCACTCGGAGGCTCGAGGGCTACACCCAGCGGGTACGCCGACGCGCTCCGCGTGCGCCGAGCCGTGCCGGCTGTCTTCGACAACGACCGCGACTACACGATCAACGTGAGCTCCTCACCCGCATATTTTTTGCACCACGCAAGCACGGATAACCCCGAGCGAAGCTCTGGGGCTGTCTCCGCGTTTTATTACAGTAGCATCATTGTTTGCCCCAGCGCCAGCCAGAGTTGGCCCGGGGGCTAGCCGCTTGGCCTGAGACGTTAGATCCTGTAGACGGCTTAGTACCGTGCATGGTACCAAAGGCCCACTCTTAGACACAGACCACAGAGCGGCTGTCCGACTAGCAAGAGTGAACGCTGGAGGCCACCCACGCGAAAAACGTCCGGGAGGAAAACGGTTCGGGCGACCCGGTCGTTTCCTTTACAAGTACCTGCTCGGTCAAATCTGCTCCCAGACTCTAAGTACTGTACACTCCACTTCACGGCCCACTCTCAGCCACAGACCGCAGAGCGGCTGTCCAGCGAGCGAGAGCACAAGCCAAAAAGCAGAGGGAACATGAAAAATATTGAAGGGGGCTCGGACGAAACCGAGTCGACACCCTCCGCATAAAACTTGCAATGCTATTAGCAAACATTTGATATATCTGCGTGGACTAACTTTGTCTTTTTCATGATCATTTCCATGAACACTCGCCAAAAAACCTCCACCCAACTTTGCCAAGTTACCAGGAGGCTTGGGGGCTACTGACGGAGTAATTGACCATGGGTACCCCGAAGACGACAAGACAATATTTCAAGACATCGGGGCTAGCAAAGCCCCTTAGTCCGACTGCCCGGCTGCTCCTGTCGGCTCCCCAGCCGGCTGCCGACTGCGCCAACCAGCCGGCTGCCGACTACAGCTCGACCCGACACCGACAAGACCCCAACGAGACGGCCATACCGCGGACAATACAACCGTACCATGACGCCATCATGTATAGTGTCACTTGTCCCCTGGCACTATTTATGAAGTGACCCAGGGGACAAGCTTGACATGCACCATGCCTTACCCCATGCCCACTACCAAGCTTACATCCTAATCTACCCTCTCCTATATAAAGGAGAAGACACACATAGGCTCACACATATACATGCCCATGGACACACCCCTCACGCATGTATACATGTTCACTCACGGTGGAGCACTCTCATGCCCACTTGCTAGCTAGCTCATACACACATGAGACATATACAAGTCAGATGCCCATGGCACTGACCTCGGATACAGCTCTAGGAGCACTTTGTACTGCCCGATGTACACCCCAGATATATACTCAGACATGCAGGAGTAGGGGTATTATCTCTCCAGAGAGCCCCGAGCCTGGGTAAACTAGCGCGTGCTACTCGCATACCCGCTCCCGATCCTATCAGCAGCAGTCTTACCCTCACACTAAGCCCTTGTGGCATCTACCGACTCCTAAGCCCCCCGTGAGAATACCACGACAAGAGACCATCCCGCTGAACAAATCTTCAATGATATCCAAGCTAGGAGAATCACTCACTCTAAAACCCATTTGGCTAATTTTTGTGAACATTGTTCATTCATATCTAGCATTGAACCTATGAAGGTTGAAGAAGCATTGGAAGATCTGGATTGGATAAATGCCATGCATGAAGAGCTACACAACTTCAAGAGAAACCAAGTGTGGACATTCGTCGAGAAGCCCGACAACAACCACAACATCATCAGTACCAAATTAGTCTTTCGCAACAAGCAAGATGAAGATGGACAAGTCGTTCGCAACAAAGCACATCTTGTCGCCCAAGGCTACACTCAAGTCAAAGGTATGGACTATGGTGAGACATATGCCCCCTTTGCTAGACTTGAGTCCATCCACATCTTACTTGCCTATGCTAATCACCATGATATCACCTTGTACCAAATGGACATTAAAAGTGCTTTTCTAAATGGTGAAATTGACGAGGAAGTTTATGTTAAACAACCTCTCGGATTTGTTAATCCTAAGAAACCCAACCGTGTTTACAAACTTCACAAAGCTCTTTATGGTCTTAAACAAGCTCCTAGAGCGTGGTATAAATGCTTGACCAAGTTCCTTATTGAAAAGGGCTTTGAGATTGGAAAGATTGATTCTACTCTTTTTACTAAAATGGTTAATGGTGAATTATTTGTGTGCCAAAATTATGTTGATAATATCATATTTGGTTCGACTAACCCCCATTTTAGTGAAAAGTTTGGGAAGCTAAAGTCGAAGAAGTTTGAGATGTATATGATGAGTGAACTCAAGTTCTTTCTTGGTTTGCAAATCAAGCAAACTAAGGAGGGTACCTTTGTTTCCCAAACAAAGTATACCAAGGACTTATTCAAGAAGTTCAACATTCAAGAATGCAAAGGTATGAATACACCTACGCCTACTAGTGGACATCTTGACTTGACTAAGGATGGCGAACCGGTTGACCAAAAGGTCCACCGCTCTATGACTGGTTCATTGTTATATCTATGTGCCTCCCATCCCGATATTATGCTAAGTGTGTGCATGTGTGCATGATATCAAGCGGCCCCTAAAGAATGTCATCTTAAGGGTGTGAAAAGGATAGTGAGATACTTAATTCACACACCAAATTTTGGCATTTGGTATCCTAAGTGGTCCTCTTTTGATCTTGTTGGCTACTCCGATTCGGACTATGTCGGTGACAAGGTTAATAGAAAGTCCACTTTGGGTACTTGTCAATTTCCTGGTAGATCTCTTGTGTCTTGGTCCTCCAAGAAACAAAACTCGGTATCCTTATCCACCGCCGAAGTGCAATACATTGCTGCCGGTTCATGTTGTGCTCAATTACTTTGGATGACCCAAACTCTTAAAGATTATGGCATATATGTGAAACATGTTCCATTGCTTTGTGACAATGAAAGTGATATTAAGATTGCTCACAATCCTGTGCAACATTCTCGAACTAATCATATTGAATTTCATCATCATTTCATTCGAGATCATGTTGCTAAAGGGGACATTGATCTTAAGAATGTTCGTACCGATAAGTAATTGGCGGATATATTCACCAAACCGCTTGATGAGAAAGTATTTTGCCATTTGAGAGGTGAATTGAACATCATTGATTCTTCAAACTTGGAGTAGAAACTCCATTTGGATACATGCAAGGCATGAGCCTTTGACTAATCCTTGATATTTCTCTTATGATGGTGATCATATGTCTTGGATATATATTTGCACCCTTGCATGCTATCTAACCCTTGTAGGTACTTGGATGAATCTAAATCTATGTGATTGCAAACCCCTTACATCTTGAGCAATCTCTACATCACGATGTCTCTACAACATGGTGGTTGAAGACAAGGAAGCATGAAACCTTTCCACATATCCTTTGACAATTACTTTATATCAAATTTCATTTGGTATCAAATTCATGATTGTCATTTTGGATACACAAGTGCTCTTCCTTGCAAGACTAACCCATGTAGGTAGATGAACTCAAATTACAAGTGGTGCTCACAATTCTTGATGAGCTACATCAACCTTAAGCATCCCACATAAGTTCAACTACATGATCAAGATCGACACCACGACCCAAGGTATGTTATTCCATCTTAGAGAAGCTTTACCCCAAGTCATGGGTCAAAGCAGCTCAACAAGATGTGAATACATCAAAATGCTTAAAAAAATGGTAACCCTATTTTGAGCATAAACGATGAGTATGACATATGATCAAGTGCCTTCACTTGACTCCTAAGTCAATATACTCTAACATAGGTGACTTTGTCACCAACCAATTCTAGATTAAGTTCTCTAGTGTTTCCCTACGTTATTGCATTTGTCTCTTGCATGTTTGTCTCCCTTCTTTATTCAAAAAAACTTAATCTACATCTCTTTATTTCCTCTGTTATGTTCTGCATTCCCTGCATCTAGTTCATTGCAAATCTTTTAGTTAATTCCTTCCAAATCTTTGTGAGATCTTATTTATCTAATGAGATAAGATGACAATTGTTCTTTTCTCTGTGATGAACTCGGACACACCAGTTTGTCTATTCCGGTCAAACCGAACCATCTCGGTGCAACTGAAGAAAACAACTCGATGTTACCGATTTCAATGCTGAGAAGGCACTTTGTCATTTGCATCCTGCATAATTGATCCAGCTCCACTCAATGATTCTTGTCCTCTACCTGCATCACATCTTACATGCTGCTTTGTTATGTGACTCAAGGACCAAACCTATTTGACTCAAACTCCAGAAGGCGCTTCTTGGAAATTGATGTCAAAGGGGGAGAGAGAGATCACATCAAAGCTTAATCACATCATTGGGGGAGAGTGCTTAATCACATCAAAAAGGAGAGAGACCCCCCAGATGCATGTTATTCAAGAGGAGAGAAGTTACATGTCTTTAAGAGGTGAAAGACATGTTAGTATATGTTATGATTGTTTTGTGTTGATTTTCTCGTTTTGCTCTGATTTTCTTTTCGCTATCTTCTCCCTTATCCAATACAATATTTAGGGGGAGAAAGGCAACTAAGGGAAGGAAATCTTCGAATTCATTGCATATCTTTTTGGGGACATGTCTATATCAAATAGAGTACCTAGTACTCACTCACTACATGTCATCCCAATCTTGGTACTCTTGTGGTTTATTGTTCTTGCTCTGTTTAGTAGATGTTTCTGTGTTATCTAACCTAGTTTACTCAGGTTCATCTCTTCCAAAGCTAGCTCAAGACCACAAGGTGAGTATATGCATCACACTCATGTGCATGATGATCTCTTGATGATGTACATATTGTTTGCAAGAGGGACTTGTGAACATGAAGGTATATTTCCTTATTCACACCATTTGCTCTGATACATATAGCCAAGATACATGTAACTCATTGCTTGCTGTGTCATGCCTATGCATTCACATGTTCTTATATTCCATATTTACATGATTGCATACATGTAGGGGGATCCTATGCATGTTACATGCCTGTCCAAAGCTTTAATTGTTGTTCTTCATATCTTTATCTAAAAGCTTTCATGTATGTTGTCATCAATTACCAAAAAGGGGGAAATAGAAAGCACAAGTGCTCCCTGGGTGATTTTGGTAATTAATGTCAACATATCTCTTGTTGGACTAATACTTTTACCTGTATAGTTTAGATGAGTTCAACAGTGGAGTAGCATGGACAAGAGGATGTGGAACCCCCTTCAAGATGCTAAGGACAGAAGTTTGGCAAAAGCTCAAAAGCTCAGGACTCTACATTTTCATTTTAGTGATCCAAGATCACATTGAGTCCATAGGAAAAGCCAATACTACTAAAAGGGGATGAGGTGTTGCTTAAAGGCTTGCTTGCTCAAAATGCTTACTGATATGCTCCAAAAGCCCACCACCACTTTCTCACTTCCACATTTGTCCCAAACCAAAAGTCAAGCTCGGCCCCACCAATTTGATCTATCCAGCACCACCGAGTTCACTTGACATAGCCACTGCCAGAAACCCTAATCAGTTCGGTCTCACCGATGGGATCTCGGTCTCACCGAGATGGGCTTGCAAACTCTCTATTGCATGTTGCAATAATTTCGGTCTCACCGAGATATGCAATCGGTCCCACCGAGTTTGCCTGACCAACTCTCTGTTTTGCTTATTACCAAAATCGGTCCCATCGAGTTTGTGTCATCAGTCAAACCAAGTTGAGGTTTTACCCTAACCCTAGCACATCGGTCCCACCGAGTTGATCATATTGGCCCCACCGAAAATCCTAACATTCAAATTTTGAACTAAATCGGTCTGACCGAGTTTCATGATTTGGTGCCACCGAGTTTGGTAAAATGTGTGTAACGACTAGATTTTGTGTGGAGGCTATATATAACCTTCCACCCACTCTTCATTCATGAAGAAAGCCATCAGAACCTGCCTACACTTCCAGCATACATTTTCTAAGAGAGAACCACCTACTCATGTGTTGAGACCAAGATATTCCATTCCAACCACAACAATCTTGATCTCTAGCCTTCCCCAAGTTGCTTTCCACTCAAATCATCTTTCCACCAAATCCAAATCCGTGAGAGAGAGTTGAGTGTTGGGGAGACTATCATTTGAAGCACAAGAGCAAGGAGTTCATCATCAACACACCATCTATTACCTTTTGGAGAGTGGTGTCACGTAGATTGGTTAGGTGTCACTTGGGAGCCTTGGTCAAGATTGTGGAGTTAGACCAAGGAGTTTGTAAGGGCAAGGAGATCGCCTACTTCATGAAGATCTACCCTAGTGAGGCAAGTCCTTCGTGGGCGACGGCCATGGTGGGATAGACAAAGTTGCTTCTTCGTGGACCCTTCATGGGTGGAGCCCTCCGTGGACTCGCGCAACCGTTACCCTTCATGGGTTGAAGTCTCCATCAACGTGGATGTACGATAGCACCACCTATCAGAACCACGCCAAAAATCTCTGTTTCTCCAATTGCGTTTGCACACTCCAATCCCATCCCTTTACTTTCTTGCAAGTTGCATGCTTTACTTTCCGCTGCTCATATACTCTTGCCATGCTTGCTTGAAATGTATTGTGGATGTTTAAACTTGTGCTAAAACTCCACCTTAACTTGAAGAAATTAAAAACTGCTACTTTTCATAGTTGAGGGCCTAATCACCCCCCTCTAGACAACTCTTCTCGATCCTTTCAGTAGGTTGATTGCTTGACTAGTGATAAGTTGCTAAAATCTACCAAGACATAAAATTGGGAAAAGGCTAGATTTTTATTTGGTCAAGTAGTCTAATCACCCCCCTCTAGATATACTTTCGATCCTACACATCGAGCCTCCTAGCCATGTTATAGTTTAATTGTAACCCTAAAGTTGATTAGTACTAAGTTTTGGTTGTTTGTTATTGCAAAAGTTCATGGCCCATTGTTGTAAGATAGTGGGTATGCTTGGGTGCGCTCGCGCGGCCGATGTCCATGATCCTGCTCATGGAGGGTCGATGCATGTCATCGCTTCATCGAGCCACGCCGGTGGATCTTCCTCTACCCATGCCGCCTCGCCGTCTCGTGTTGTTGAGGAGGAAGAGGAATAAGATGATGAGGAAGAGGAAGAAGAAAACGAGGAAGAAGATGAAGAGGAGGAAGTCGATGGCGAAGAGGAGGATTATGATGCAGATGACGGACCTCCACCGACTCAGCCAACCCAAGAGAAAAGAGGGAAACAACCGAAGAAGGCCTAAAAGAGTCCATCCTCGTTTTAGAAAGAGCATACTCATCGTCGCACGAAGAAGTCGGACGAAAACCACTCGAAGAGAAACGAGGAACGTAAAGCCAAGAGGGGGAGGAACAAGTGATATGGTCGTGTTGAACTCGCTTAGTAGAACTAGTTGTGAACAAGAACTTGTATGCTATGTTGGTGTTGTCAATTTGCTACCGTTTTACTATGTTGAACCTATTTGATATGTCGATTTGATACCTACCTATTTGTGTTGTCGATTTGGTATCTACAATGTGTGAGATCATCATATTTTGCTGTTGTGATCATTCACATTTGTAGTTGAAATTATCAAGATCTTGTCAAAAAATAAGTGATACAGGCCTTACCGCCAGGGATAGTAGCGGTAGGTTCCCACAGCTTACCGCCAGACACCCCGACGATAGGGTGTGATACCCTACCGTAAAATATAGCCCATTTTCTGTTACAGTAGCTCGCGCGCGGGCAGGGAGCTGGTACATCCTACCTACCGTCATGGATGGTGTGGTAGCTACACCTAGAGCCATCAGTCCTGGCTTTCAAACTGGGGTCAAATCCAGCTAAACTTTTCAAAAAAGGTCAAAACATAAAATCGGCCTTGTTCCGCCGGTCGACGTACAAAAGAAGATAAGATTACAAACACGGTGAGACTTTTTTCGAATGCACACATGACAAGATTGCGTTGGTGCAATTATAAAAGGACATAATTGGCAAAGTAAAACATTAGCATGTGTCCAATAAAGATTGCATCTGATCATTGAGGAAGTTTGTGTTCGTCGAGTTTGATTCATACACAAAAGCTGCCACTATAGTATTACTAAACTATTTTTTAATACAGTACAAACATAAATGCTTATATATATATACATAAACACTATTCTGATCACGGGATCAGAATATTATTCTGATCACAACCTAAACTTCCTGAGTTACACAACCTGAACTTCCATCTGTAGGAACCCGACCTTCGGGCTATCTTCGCAACCATGTCTCCCCGCGCGAATTCTCCTGGTCAGTCGTGTTCTATGTGATGTAATGTAATCCAAATACCCTTTCTAGCATCTAAGTGGTCGTTTTGATTCAGAATTTCACATGTTGGTGGATTTTCTCTCGGGACGGGATGAACTTGTGTCTGTTACAAGTTTAATGTATGCATTGGGTGTTCTCGAACCTTTAACATGATGGGAATTGGGTATAGGTATGAGTTTCATGGACAATTTGTTGTTATTTTCAATGGATTTGATTTCGGGTTGTGCTCTTCGTCAGCGGGAGTGGTTTCCGCCGCTTCTGTCGATTTGGCGTTTTTCTATGAAGATAGGTGGCAGATTTGCTTGCAGTAGTGAGATTGAATCCTTCGTACATTGTTAATTTGGTCAGGCATGCCCATACACTCTGAAATTGGACGACTAGATCTCGTTCCGCCCACCGCAGTTGGTTCTTTGATGAGACAGCATGGTGGCGCATTGTTTTGATGTTAGCGGGAGTAGGATATCGTTCGAAGTCGTCGACTGACAAGTTGTAGTTACCCAAGTGATTAAATCTGGAAACCAAATTCGACAGTGTGTATTTTTCCAATCATTCTACGGTTTGTTTTACAAGTTGGACTTCTATATCTTTTGTGTTAGAACTTTTGTCGTTTTTATGCATGTTTTTAGGTGATGCTGCAATACGATCTGTTCGGTTGGTGTTTTTATAAAAAAATTGTGTATGTTTTTTATTTTTCATAGTAGTCATATGTGTAAATGTGGAGCTGGTCCATAGACACACGCATCCTCTTTATCTTTAACCTATCTTCGAGGATAGTTTTTTGGATCATCCACGGTCTGTAGTAGAAGTTGGACTTCTCTGGTACCAGTGATTGAACTTCTGGGTTTCCACATTGCAAGGCGGTGCAGCATTGTGCTCTAGATTTCTTTGTTTTTTGTAATTTTCAATTTTTGAATTGGTTTTGAGTTTGTCCCATGGGAAACTATGGGATTAGTCCCAAGTATGCACCCATACTTTTTTATTTTTTGTAACATGTTTGCATACTTCGAACAGTGGTAGCACTTCAGTACGTATTTAACCTGAACTTACTAGATTTTTGCTCCTGTATAATTTGCTTTTTTTACATGTTCATCTGATGTCTTTTCAGACCCCCGAACTTCTGTGTCTTTACAATTTGAACTTCATCAATAAATTTTGATAATTTATTTTGGATCTTAAATATTAATCATCGAAAACTACATTGCGTCGGTCAACCTAGCGCGCAGCAATGCGGTAGCGCAAGGCCGAGCTGGGGGGGGGAGGGATCCCCCCTCCCCCTGCGAGGCCGAGACAAGACCGATACGGAGTAGGCAACGACGCGGCATGCCGCCTCCTCGCATGCGGAGGCTAGTCTGTCACATCCGTGACCCCACTATCTATCTTAGGGGTGTGGCTCTGGGGTGCGTGCGGTGGGGATGGAAACAGAATAACCGCATTGCGCCTGTCAACCTACCCCACAACAATGCAGTAGCGCGAGGCCGAGCCGGGGGGAGGGGGTCGGGACCCCCCTCCCCCTGCATGGCCGATACAGGAACGAGCCAGAGCAGGCGACGACGCGGCGTGCTGTGTCATAGCATGCGGAGGCGAGTCTGTCACATCCGGGACCCCACTATCTATCTTAGGGGTGTTGCTCTGGGGTGCGTGCGGTGGGGGTGGAAACAAAATAACCGCATTGCGCGTGTCAACCAAGCGCGCAGCAATGCGGTAGCGCGAGGCCGAGCCGGGGGGGTCGGGACCCCCCCCTCCCGTCCCCCTGCGGGGGCCGAGATAGGAATGAGCCAGAGCAGGAGACGACACGGTGTGCCGGGTCATCGCATGCGGAGGCAAGTCCGTCACATCCATGACCCCACTATCTATCTTAGGGGTGTGGCTCTGGGGTGCGTGCGGTAGGGGTGGAAACAGAATACCCGCATTGCACCTGTCAACCTAGCGCGCAGCAATGCGGTAGCGCGAGGTCGAGCCGCATGTGTCTTTGTGTGTAGGTGAATTTTGAACTTTTATATTGTTTCTAAGTTGTGTATTTTAGTTAGATATGGACTTCATATGTTTTTGTATTTGAACTTCTTCTTTTTGTTTCTTAGTGTTTATTTATTCATATGCATTTCTTCGCTTGATAGTGTACTTGAACCTCTGTTATTTATTTTTTGAACTTCTTCTTTGTTTGTAATGGCTTATTTTGTGTATATATTTTACTTCCCTTGGTAGTGTACTTGACCTTCTATTTGCCATCAATTTTTGGTTATAAGGGATACCAGCAGATTGTTATTTTGATCTTATCTTTTTAAAACAGATGCATTCAAATGGTGCATTCATTTTTTAGCAGATGTATTTACTTTTTAGTGGCTGGGGGGAAAAACTGTAATTAACCCCGGCGCTCCTACAACTGCTAGAGAGAGGCATTTACTGCACGACTCTCTCGCACACCACCTGTCAGAAAGCACTTTCCTCTATTGCTCGCTCTCTTCTCCCACTCTATTGCTCCGCTCGCTTCCTCCAACTTCCCCCAATTTCTCCGCCGCTGACTCCTGCGCTGGGGAGTGGACTAACCGGCGCATGCCACGCTCCTATTTCTACCCCACGCCCCGCTCTCCCTCCCTTATCCCACTATATTCTCCTCTGAAGCGAAGCCGGCAACTGTCTATGCGGTTCCAAGGTGCGCGTGGTGTCATGGGTTTGGAAGAACCGCTGCGGATTCATGCATTGGGGTCGATTGGAGAGGTACAAATGGTGCCTCCCCCCAATGCTTGCTCTTAGTACTCGCCAGATCTGACGAGCTTTCTCTATTTCCTCTGTGTGCTCTTTCATCCACCTCCTCCTTTTCTTTTGATGGTTGGATGCGAGATTAGGTAGGGTTCTTGTGCGTGTGGTGGGTGGATTTGATTCCCCCATGGTCATTTTTTATTTGTGAGATGCTTGTGTGTGCTATTTCACCCATCATACTTGTGTGGATTTGATTCCCCGTTTTGGTAATTTCATGAGTGAGATGCATGTAAGAAGGGTGTGGTGTGGTGGTTGCTGCTGGATCAGATGTATCTAAATGCATTATTGTTATTGATTTCATAGTCTAGATTGTGTCTGTCACATGCTAGTTAGTTTATGAGTACTATTTTTGCTGTGCTCGCCTAGATGTGCTACTGTATATCTTTAATGATTGTTGATGTGTTTTAGTTGTTTCATCATAGGGTTTTATTTAGTTGCTTTTTGTATTTCTTGTATGATTTTCTACTTGCTAATTTTATGTAATTTCTCCCCTATTTTTTCTAGGTTGATCTAGGGTTTAGAGTACCATTCATCAAGGGGGTTGTGTTGTCATGGCTTCAAAACCTTCTCCATGTATTTTAATGTATATGCATCTTGTATTTTAATTAGTAGTTTTCATTTATATGACTGCCCATATCTTCACTTGGTTGTATTGTTGGACTGCCCATTCTTAAAAGTATGAACTTCTAACATAGGTGATGTGTATGCATTTTACCCTTAGTTTAAGTTAGTAGAGTGTTCCTTAATTTTCTTTGATCAATTGCTGGTGAACTATGTCACCAAGTGTTTTTGGACTTCCCAAATGTTTCATATTTATAGTGTATATCTTTGTATTTTTGTGATCATTTTCATGGTATTGATAATTAGTTTGGCTGTGAAATAGTATTTCTGCTCATCCTACATCTTTTTTATGTACTACTTGCTCGGGTCACATAGTTGAACTTATGGTTTTAATTATTGTTGTTTATAAATAAATTTGGTTGAACTTCTGTTTTGCGTGTTTGTTTTACTGCTTTGTTATGTATTGTTGAACTTCTGGACATTCATCTATATGTAGTACTCCCTCTGGTGTAGATTGTTCTATCTTTAGTATGTAAATTGTAGATTGTTCATTGTTTTACTTCTTTGTTAGGTATTGTTGAACTTCTGTATATTGGACATTCATGTATAAGTAGAACTTCCTTTGGTGTAGGTTTGTGGATCAGAACTCAACTGCCTTTTTACTTCCATTTTTTGTAGTTGGTGATGAATTGAATAGTTCTGAAAAAATGCATGTGATCAAGATGGAGCTTTAGAAGTTAATACTGATGCTCCAATATTTTATGCGGCTAAAACACCTATTATTCCTTTGAATGTGATTGCTGAGGTTGCTTCGAGCCTTAGAAAACTTTAAGCATTGAGGATCTTGCTTCTATAGCTCTTGCTTCACCTAGTATGTGCAACTCCTTTTCTTTTTATTTTAAATTCTCGAGACATGATTTTTGAACTTGTTCTTGTCGTGTGTTTTTGTATTTGTTCCTGACTATTTTCCTTTTTGTTATGTTTTTTGTGTTCTTGCAGATGTATCCACAGAGGAGGAAGCTGTGAACACCATCAATGATGTACTTTCTTAGTTGGGTGTGGCAGAAAACACTGTTGCGGTCTAGCAGGGGGCTCCATTAGTTAAAGGTTGTGATTCCGTTCAGGAGCCTTTGTGCTCTCTTCAGATGTCAGAGACATAGTCCCAGTCTAATCATGGCACTGAACCTATCACGCAAGCTGAGGATGTACCCCTTGAGCTTCTTCTAGAGGACCAACGCAAGAGGAAGAAGCAAGAAGATATTGACAAGAAGATGGCGGCCCGCCTCTAGAAAGGTTCTAATGTTCCTGAATCTGGTGTTGTTGCTGAGCTCATGGTTGGGCATGGCTCTGTTGCTGAGGAAAACGTGTCGTGTGCCACTGATGGCATGGTTGTCCCTGTGAAGAAGAAAATCAAGAAGACCGCGGTGAGGAAGCATTTAGATGGTGAAGTTACTCCTCGGAGGAGCCCACGTGTTTCAAAGGCTGCAGAACTTGCTGAAGTGGAAGGCCAAGCCCTCGATGGTACGCCATGTTGTAGTCCTTGTGTGCTTGCCACTGCGGCGCCTACACCTTCTCCGCTTGGTGCTGGTGCGTCTGGTAAGGGCAAGAAATGCGGCGTTAAGCGCAAGGTTGCACCAGCAAAGGTTAACAAGGGTTGCAAGAAGCATTCTCGTGTTAATCTAGAGGACTAGGATGATGCTGATTTCAACGCTAATGATGAGGATGGCGATGATGATGATGATGATGCTGATCAGGTATGAATCTCTCATGTTTACTGCTTTTGAGAACATTTGTAGATTTGTTGTTATATTTGTGTTTGTAGTACTGCCATGGTGTACATAGCTGACCTTTTGCTTCATATACACGAAGAAATTAGCTGAACTGCTTGGTTTATATGGTATTACTGCCTTTGTGTACATAGGTGAACTTCTAGATATATATACATGAAGAAATTAGCTTAACTTCTTGGTATACATGGTTTTTAATGCCTTGGTGTACATGGTTGAACTTCTGCTCTATAAATTTCTAACATTTAGAAAGCATCTTAAGTTCTAGTCATACATGGTTGTACTGCCTATGTAGACATAGTTGAATTCTGAAATGTACAGTGCTAACATTTAGAAAGCAGATGTACTTTCTTATTGTTTTGAATGGTTGAACTTCTGCTATATATTTTTTTTTGTCCATGCCATATTTGCTTATGTAGTTTTTCCAATTTAGCATTACTGAAATTTTGGTGTAGTTTGTTAATCTCATTATTCTGCCTTTTTTCCCTGTCATTGTAGTTTTTGCAGTATCAGCTTGTGGAGTGGCCTGAGAAGAGGAAGAGAGGAAGCAAAGTAGACGAAGAAGGTGATGAAGGTGGAGATGATGCAAAACGTTTTAACAAGACGGTTCGCTGCTCACTGAAAGAGGTCAAGCTGTGCGCAAAATTGCTACAACTTAGGCACAGGGCGAGGGTTATCAAGGCTGGTTTTGGTTGTGTGTTTGACTTGAAGGTTGATTCGAACATTTCTTGTCCTTTGATGGACCACACCATCTTTTTGGATTCCCTCAAGGTGATCTTACCCCTCCTAGGCCCTCGGAGGATGGGTTTGATCATGTTGTTATGAGGCTAAAGGCCAAACTTGGCTACAAGAGGAGTGATGACATCAAGACAAAGGATATGCGGAAGATCCTCGAGGAACTTGTGAAGGGTGAGACGAAGGATGATCTGGCTCTGCATGTGCTTTACCTGATTCTTTTCATGAAGATTATTATTCCTGGTATGTCTACATGAGTGTCCATGGAGGCAGAAATGGCTGAGAATCTTGTGTTTGAAGATATGGCAAATATGGACTATTGTCAGTTGGTTGTTGATGATATTTGAAGGGCTGTTACTAAGTATCAGCAAGGGACTAGCAAAGGAAAAGCTGTCACAGGTTGTGGCATTGCACCGCTTCTTATGTATCTGGACTGCCTTATCATTGGCAAGACGCCTAATCCTAACTTGAGGACCCCTCGCATCAATTTCATGGATCAGGCCAAGCTTTTTGAGCTTGCTGCTACTGACTTGGTTAAGAAGGGTGATGATGACCCGGCCAGCTGGGTGTTTGGTAAACTGCCTGTGAGTGTCTCTATGCATCATTCTATTCTGTGTAGTTTAACTTGAACTTCTGATACTGTCTTCAATATTTGTTCCATGTCCCTTCATTTGTTTGTTGACGCGTTGACTTTTGTTTTGTATGAAGTGGAAGACATAGGCTGAGTTTGTGTTCTTTAGGCGTATCGAACGTCCTATTCTTACTACGCCTCGTGCGAGCGGCCTAGGGAGTGGAACTTCCCCAAGATTTGAATTCTCCCGGGATGTCAATACTGGCGCCCCCTGTAGATCCAGGAGGTTCTTCTGCCTGTGTGAGTGCTACAGGTGGCGTGTCTTCTGAGGGTTTGTTTGATGCTGCCAATCTTTCCCTTGTTAGGATTGATGGTCTTCTGGAACTGTTTGTGGGGAGATGGCCCGTATTCCGACAACTGTTGAGCATATCTTAGTCATGTCTATGGGATTCTTCCTCCCGACCATGGTATTGATGCTGAGTCTTCGAAGGAGGTTTTGTCAATTCAACCTAGATTTCTTGCTGAGCTTCATCGGAGCACCTCCCACCTCCGTACTAGCTTTGGACTATTCAAGGAAATGCAGGTTACTCGTTCAAGCCTTTTGAAGATGAGGCTAGTGTTGTTGTCACACAGATTCGGAGGCAAGATTCTGTTCATTTGGGTCGTGAAGGAGGCCACGAGGAGCATACCGAAGAGGTTTGTTTACGTTGGCTTTTGATAGTTCTTTGCATTAAAGTTCATTGTTAGCTTTCAGTTATTACTATTTTTTGACATTGGTGACCCTTCTTGATTTCATGTGTTCGAAACTTCCTCTTTTTAGTATTAGTGTTTAGTAGGTGACCTTCTCTGTTTACAGTATTTGAACTTCAAGGTCTACAGTATCTGAACTTCTAAGATTTCTATAACTGGCCCTTTTGTTCCCTTTGTATGATAGTACTTTGATATCTGACCTTCTATGTTTACTGTCTTTGGACTTCCTCCATGTGTCCGTGGTCATAGCTGACCTTATTTAATTATGTAATGTGAACTTCTCCTGATTAGACATTGTGTTCTATATGATTTTTTGTAGGCTGTTGATGATGGTGCTAGGGTTGATGAGGATGTTTTACCTGAAATTGCATATGTCCCTGTGCATGAATCTGCCCCCGCATGTGATTTATTTGTTGATGAGGTTCATGGCAGTGATCGTAAAGTACCATTTTTCTTGTCCATTTGTTTCATTTTTTATTTTACTTCTTATACATTTTTATCACTATGTGCCCATTTTTAATGACTTTTTTCTTGTTGTAGAATGATGATGCTAGTGTTCCTTCAGAGAAGGTTGCAGACAAGGCTGTATCAGGCACTGACTGCTCCGATGGGCTGGACCCAACTGAAACTCAGTCATCCATCGGTGCTGCAGTTTCTGATGGTGAGTAGGGAAAGACAGCTGGAGATATTATTTCAGAGAAAGATCACATCGAGGTTGCTGTTGAGACTGGTAGTGCTGCTGCAGGCCTGGAGAAGTCTCCTGTAGTAGAGCCATCAGTTGCAGTTGATGCTGGTTCTCCAGCTCTTCGTACTGCAGCACAACCAACAGTTTTTGTTGTTTCAGATTCTCCAGCTGCTCCAGCTGCTACTGGTGTCCTTGTCGACGACACTGCAATGTCTACTAGAGATGATGATGAAGACACTGAAAGCGATAGCTTGGGAAAGGATGATGATCATTCCGGTGCTGCAACTGGTCTAGGCAAGAATCCATAAAGAGAGGAGCATGCTTCTCTCTTCTTTCCCCATCCCCATCCCTTTTGTTGTTGGTTTTAGTCCATGATATCCCTATGTACTATCTGTGTGGTGCAAGTTGAACTTCTGGTTTGTGCTTTGTCGTGTGGTTTTTAAATAAAGTGAAGTGAAGCTGTTTTTATGTGGGGGAGGTTTGTAATGCATGGGTTGTGATGTTTATAATCATGTGGTTTTATCTTTTGGTGTAGCAGCTAAGATGTGCTTATGTTTGTTTGTTGCTCCTGCCGTGATCTATGTGTTTGTATGTTGCTCTTAATTTCTATTCTTTTGCTGAGCAGGTAGTGAACTTGCTATTGTCCGAAAGAAGGTTGATGACATTTATTTCAGTGTAACTAGGCTTAAGAATGATCGTTCTAAGAGGTGAGTGCAACTGGTCAAAATTTATATCCATCTAACATATGAACTGCCTGTGGTTTTATACCTGAACTTCTTTACTCTCTATTGCTAGACTTCTTTACTTTCTATACCTGAACATCTAACTTTTTGTACTGCCTTTTTGTGATGTAGCTGAACTTCTGTCCTTTTCTATGTGATGAACTTCTTGAGTTCCTGATGCTGAACTTCTTTTACTTTCTGTTGCTTGTTTTAGATCAAAGATTATGTTGCAAAACAATGAGTGTGAAGCTACTGTTGATGATGTCGCAATATCTTTTTCTCCTCGTGGAATGCTTCGATCTAATGTAGCTGAGGTTGCACTGTATTGTCTACGTGCAAAATTCTAGGGATCAGATAAACTCATCCTACCATATTGGGTTTGTGTAAGTCAACCCTATAGTAATTTCTTTTCTGTTTTGTTCTTTACCATATTAGTTAAAACTTGTTTCTCTCATCGTATTTCATATATATGTTGTTGTTATCTCCATTATATTAGGACAAGATTTTCAAAGGGCAGTTTGATTCCCGTATGAGGAAGTACTTCTTGGCGACTAGTCAAGATAGCATGGATGCACATGATTCTGTAAGCAATATTTTATTATTTGTCTCTGTATTTGTTTCTACTTTGATCCACTCTGTTTATATTGTTTTATTTTCTTGTACTATTGATATTAATTTTCAGTTTTTAATGATTTCTGTGTTTATCTTGCGTCAGGTTGTTTCCCCACTTTTGACCGACCTGAAAAACCTGCTCACTTGGGTGGTTTTGGTCATTGGGTTTCCATCTTTCTTGACCTGAAGAATTCAAGGTTCCAGCTTCTCGACTCCAACTATGGGCCAAATGATGATTGTACGGTACCCCTGTTTTGGCGGATGAATGATAACATCAAGAAGCTTTGGAACGATGCCAGCAATGACAGGGAGACACCCTTCAGTCCTCTTTCTATTGACCATCTCCCTTTGGATTGGATTGATGTCCTCCAGCAGACTAACAAGTATGAGTTCCACTTTCTCTCTATCAATTCTGCAACGTCTTTTATTCTTTGGCTTTCTTTTGTTTTAACAATGTTCTTTTTTTGTTTGATGACAGTATCGACTGCAGGTTCTTCATGCTTACGAAAGTTAATTCGTTTCATGAAGGGGCTCGTGCAAACTATTCCCATGAAAATATCTTGGATATCAGGAAGACATGATTGTACTCAATTGCATCTTCTAACTTGTTTGACATAGACCTCCATGGTCTGTTTGGCTATTATACATGTAAGTCTTGAAACTTGGACTGCTTACTTGGACTGCATCTTTTATTCTACATGAACTTCATTCTTCTTTTTATTTTGGTTGCGTATTTTGTTTCATGATTTTTTTCCTTTCATTGCTTACTTGGACAGTAGTATTTTTTCTACTCGAACTTCAGAGATGATACCTTTTTATGCTTTTGTTAGCTGTAGTTGAATGTTTTCCATTTCATCATTTATCTTGAACTGTGCCTTTGGTTGTGCCTGAACTTCATTAGTTTTTAAATGCAACACATTTTTTAGGTCAACTTGAGTAGTAATCATGTCATCTATATATGTTGGACTATACATTGTGTTGTACCTGAACTTCAGTTATATTTAATGGTCTTTTTTCCTTTTTTGACAGTGGAGTCGTTGGACTTGACCGATTACACTACTCATTCATCGGGTCACAGGAATACCAACCTAGGGAGGAATTGATGAGTACAACACCGAGACAAGATGATAGCTCTCGGACCCTTATTCTTTCCAAGTCGGGGAAGTAGGTTGTCGGTATTTGTGCTGCTCCAAATACCCCTTGCTCCAGGAAGGTTGGTGCAGTCGAAGCAGAGGTGATTTCGTCGGATGATGATTTTGAGAAGATTAATTACTCGAAGAAGGGTAAATCTACTGCTGGTACTATTGTTGGGCGAGGTGGGAAGAATGATGTCATCACCAGGAGGAATCCGGCAGTTGAGTCTCGCAACATAAATTCCTCAAAGCGAGCAGCAAGATTGCCTATGAAGTGGCGTTTTGCTGTTGCTCCCCTAAATAAATATAGTGACCCTCATCTATCCGAGGCCCGGAGGTTGAAACAGTATGTGCTTAGTGAAGATGGTCTGAACAAGTATTCTGAGTGAGTATTTTCTTCTTCTTTTTTTGCTACCATACATGCTACTTTTCGCGAACTTTTGATGTTATAGTATCTGAACTTCTATTCATTCTCCTTGTCTTGGAGTTGCGCTTCTAATATTTTTCCCATCCTTTAAATCTACAGCACAAGCTAATTCAGGTTCACCGTCCCTAGGAATGTGATTGACCTTACAGGATGTGTCCTTTATACTCTTTTCGGTGAAGGGCGGCAGATGGAAGGAGATGTAATGGAATTTCTCATAAACTTGTGGAAGGATAATCCGGAGACCTCTGAGATCTTCTCTTGTGCTGACAGGGTTGTACTGAGTCCCTACTTCATACAGGTTTTTTTTCTTGTAACCCTATCTCCCTTTTTGTGCTAGTTTTGGTGTAGTGGCATTAGGAGGTGTTTTAATTTTGTCATGATTATTTTGTGTTCTTAATCTTTTTTGTTTATGGTCTGTTTTGTGAATGCAGTACTGCCTGGAGTATGATATTTTTGCTGCATCAGTTCCAAAATTCGATGCAAAAAATTTGGCTAAACTCCTCCCAATGTTTGTTCGCAAGGAAGAAGACCTTCTTATTGCAAAGTTGGTTAGATTTTCATAACTCTTGCTTTTTTATATACATCCTTTTGCTGAGTTTGTTAAGAAGTTTTTGTTCATCTCGGTTGTTCAATACTTATGCTTTATAGTTTGTGTTCACCAGTTTTTTCAATCTTCACATGTTTTTTTGATACTTTTCAATCCAATTGACAAAATAGCGCACTAAAGTGTGTATGTGCTAAATAGATATCATGGGAGCATTGACATCCTTGATTCACTTCCTTGCTTTAATAAGGGAATTTCACGAACAAGTTTCCATGGAGGCTGCCCAAATATTGTGAGTGTATCTTAGCCTAAACCTCCCGTGATATTCTCTTTTTGACATGAAGTTTATTCTGCCTTCTGTTGACAAAATATTTTTTGTCTCTGTTTGGCAATACTGCTTGAAAGTTGTGTGCTTGAACTTACTATCATTTGTCAGTTGAACTTCTTGTATCGTTTAGCTGGATTTTATTCAAGTGTCGCTTTATGTACGTGAACTTAACTATTTTGGTTAAGATGTTTTTGATTTCATCTTATTTGTCATTTCTGGAAGATCAAGAAATTTGTTGGGTTCCTGGAGGAGATGTACGACAAGGCTGCGAACAAAGCGAGCAAGCAGCCAAACTAGGTGAATATTGCAAAGAGGCCAACTTTTATTGATGTTCCAAAGCAAGTGAATAGTGATTGTGGTTTCTTCGCCGTGAAGTTCTGCTCTACATATGATGGCCATGAGCTTGTTGAAGATTTTTGTGATGTGCAAGTATGTTTTTTCCTTGTTCTTGTCTCATCATTCCTTCATTTTTCTTGTGTGTTTTTGCCAACACGCTCCTGTTGTGGTTTTAGTTATCATTTGCAGTTTTTTATTCTTCATTCTTTTTTGTTTGCAGGCTGCTGTAGATGACTGGAAGGCCAAGTTCATGCACACTCTAGTATTTAGCAAGAAGAATGAAATTGTGCCTGGAGAGCTTCCTCTCGAGATGCAGTCCTTGGGCCTGTGAATTCTGCTTGTAGAAACATTGGTTTTAGTGTAGATTTGATTTTTTAAAGATTTAGGTTTGATAATGATTGGAACGATTTCGTAAAGATTTGGTTGTAAGAATGGTTTAGTAATTTGTTTATCTATAGCCGCAGCACTTTTATTTATGTTATTGTGGCAAAATGTATATGGTATGAAGAATGATTGGCTTGTGAATTTCAATGTATTGCATCGTTTTCAGTATTCCAGTGTTGTATGTTTTTTCCCAGCATATGTACTTGAACTTCTGTCTGGGTGATGGTTAAACTGCTGGTTTTTTTGTGTGGGCAGTGTTTTTTTGCCCCCAAATCCAGTGTTGTTTAATTTTTGGCCCCAACATATGAAGTTGAACTTCTGCTTGAGATCTGGCTAGGCTGCTGGTTTCGGATGGAGAGTATTTTTGTGTTGTATAATGTAATATTATTTTTTCAACTCAACCAAGATGTAGACTTTTGCATAGAATCTATATGTGCTTTTTGTGATTTTTTAACTATGAATAGTTTTCAACTATAACTTCGTGTAAAAATATTCTCATACACTCCTTTACGTTTCTTTATCTTTTGTCGGCATTCTACGTGAACTTCTCCATGTATCCAAACAGAACTTCATATGTGAACGCATCGTCTTAGGCTTACTAGCCTTAGTTTATACGATAATACTTATTTGTCAAGCATATTTTTTCCTACATCGATCAATATACCAGAATTTCTTTTGTAAGATGACTTGAACTTCATACTGTATATTTTTCATTTTATTGATGCTTGTTCTTTTATGGAATACAACATGTAACACCCCTAGTGTCATGCTACAGTAACCCTCCGTGATTAAGCTAATCATTTTCCCAAACAATGCTTAATCACCTTTGTTCAATATCCCATTTGAAATTCCAGTCAATTCAAATTCAAGTGAAGTTTGAAGTTGCTCAAAAGTTGTTGGAAAAATGTTCATCATTTGTCAAAAATTCCATAACAATTATTTGTTAAGGAACACAACATCACTTTTGTGCAAAGAAGAGCATTAGCAATTATAACAGCACCAATTCAGCATTTTTAAATTCTATCCTATTTATGAAAAATACCAAATGAATTATTCTGGTCTCCAAAATATTTGTGGCACTGTCTAATATCACCAGGGAATAAAAGGGGCACTTCCCATATTTTTCCTAAGTAAATAGCATCCCAATATTTTCTTACCCATCTATGTTTAGAAAAAAATAGAAAAGGCCCCTAACCCCCCCCCCCCGGGCTAAGCCCAACAGGCCATCCGGCCCAGCCCACCATCCGTTGTCGTCTTCCGCCCTGTTCGACCGACAAAGTGCCCGCACCCATCGGCCGCAGCCTGACCACCTCGCCGTCCCCATCGCCGAGGGGATAAGGGCAGCCCCGGACGCCTGGAGTTCCCCCCTCACCTACCGCCACTCCCACTCCCCCACTCGCCTGCCCTCCTCCTAGATCCACCCTGCTCTTCCTCTGGCCTCTCTCCCCCCACGTCGCCCGACGCTGTCATCACCGTTCTTCTCGCACCACCACGATGACCGTCGACCCCCAAGCTTCACCAATGCCTCCATGAGCTCCACCGTTCTCCGCTCCTTCGTCTCCGACCATCAGCAGGAGCTGGGAGGCCCCGCTGAGGGCGTTCTTCTCTTCCCCCTTCCGCCTCTATCGCCGACGTTCCTCGTCATCTCCGACGAACCCTGCAGCTACTAATCCGTCGAGGGCTTTTCTTGGCTGCTCGGTGAGCTCCTCTCTCCCTCCATTCCTTCTTCCCGCGGCCGCATTCGTCCCTAGCTAGTTCGCCGCTGTTGTCATGCCTCTGCTTCCGCCGGCGTGCTCGTGGTTGTGCTGTTGCTGCCCGTCGACCTCAGATGAGCTCGGGATCGTGCTCAGCATGTCCGTGCAGGCCCATTGCACCCCTCCCTCGCGCTTTGTCGAGCCCCGTAGCACCGACCCTGTGCTCCGACCGGATGCGCCTCCACGTAGCTCGTCGCCAGCGGCGTTCCGGTGACCTTTTGGTCATTTGCTCGCGCCCATCTTGCTCGCGCGTGCACGTAGGCCTCACCCCGCTCTCTGGATTGCCTGAACTCGCGTCGTACCACCGTTGCCGTTGCTCGCCCGAAGCACCTCGCCGGCGGCGAGCTTGAAGCGCTCGCCCCCGTCCATTCCAGCCACTCCAGCAACCACCCTTTGACGCGCGACGCCAAGCCGCGTCGAACGCGCCCAGCCTCAAACCCATAGACCCCCTGTGCATGAATTCTGCGCCCCTCCCGAGCCGCGCCACCGCGTTTGGCTCACCGGAGTCATATCCGGCGCGTCTCCGGCCGGTGTCCGACGTGGCGTCCACATGGCACCACCTGGGCCACTGACTGGTGGGCCCAGGGCCCCCTTTGACCTGTTGACTTGGGTCAACACTGACGTGGCTGCCCCCAGTGCCACTGACATGTGAGCCCCGCACTAATTAAACAGGTTTTATAAATAAATAAAAAGTTAAATTAATCTGTTAATTAGTTTTAATCACCAATTAGTCACTGACTAATGGGGCCCACACCCCTAACTACTATTGTCAATCAAATTAATCCACTGTTAACCCACAAAGGGTGACATGTGGGTCCTGGTGGCCCCATTGGTCAGGTTTGACCTCGTCAGCCGCTCTGTTGACTGCTGACGTCATCAACACGTCCTGCCGACGTCATATTCCATTTCTGTTAATATAAATAAATCCAGAAATTTGTTTAATCTTTGAAAAATCATAGAAATTAAACCGTAACTCGGATGAAAATGTTTTCTACATGAAAGTTGCTCAGAACGACGAGATGAATCCGAACGTGCGGTCCATTTACCTGTGAGATGCCTCTAACTATCTGAACATGGAACATTCCCCCTCTGGTCATCTGTCTGACACAGGTCCGGAACCAGGAATACCTTCCCGGTTGAATTCCCCCTTCACCTGTATCGTGAAGCACTACGTTAGGACACTCCTAGCGCTGCATATTGCCATGTTATGCCTTGTGATGCCTTGTTTCATCTGTATTTACTGTTTCTTCCCCCTCTTCTCTCTATTAGACCCCGAGACTGATGTTGCCCCTGTGATTGACTACGTCGACGATAACCCTTCTTCCCTTTTAGCGGAGCTTCCAGGCAAGCCCCCCCCTTTGATCATCCCGATATCGCCCATTCCATTCTCTCATGCTTGCATTAGATTTTGCTACTGTAATTGATTGCTCCTATTATGATGCATAGCTTGCTTTTGTAACCTGCATATTGTTACCTACCCGCTTATCCTAAACTGCTTAGTATAGGTTGGTTAGTGATCCATCAGCGACCCCCACCTTGTCCTTGTTGCCCCTGCTTCATCATCAACGACTCGATCAACGTGATCGACGACCAAAGCCCGACACCTCACATCACATCACGCCCCTTTTGTTGCTCGACTCTACAGAGTTACCATCGAGTGCCGAGAGTGGTACCTCATACATTACTACTGATGAGATCTCTGTAGTGTAGCTATTCAGTCATGGTCATCGAAGGTGATTCCTCCTTAACCACTTCCGATATGACTCTGTCGTGCAACCCCTCAACTGTGAACCTCGTGGGTGGTTCCTCTTACGTTCACCTTGATGATTACATCGAGTGGAATCCACGAGGGTGGTTCCTCATGGTTCCCCTTGGTGTTAGACACACAGTTACTATGGTTACTATAACTTTACACTGAACCATGTTACTAAAGACGGGTCGGCCCTAAGGGGTACCCGCACGAGCTTAATTGCGAGTGATGTGTAGTCGGGTTGACCTGGAAGGTGCCCTCGAGATAGTTACGAGGCGTGGCCGGGCATTCTTAGCCCTTGCCGTAAGTCCTTGAGACAGGGCGGCGAGGTCACATCGATCATGAGTCTCTGCTTGTTACCGCGTGCTCCTAATCCAGTGAGATTTGGATATTTGATCCGAGGGCCCTCTAGCCTGATAGCACTAACCATCACGTGCACATAGTATGGGCGTTCTACATCTATACATCAGCCAAAGCTTAATAGACGTCAGCGATGAAGCGGCGCATGCCGGGTTGGACTACGTAAGCACCTGCCTTTTTTAAGGAGGTAGCTAGGTCTGCTCACCGGCCGCGTTCGCAGCGTGCAGGAGTTCCCGGGGCGATGGCCCATGACCCCTGGGGGCATAGGTTTAGTTCGGCGTGCTGACCTCTCTATTAAGCCTAGGTCGGGTTGCGGCGTATCGTTTGGCCGAGGTCAAGCATGACCCCGGACAGTGTGTCCAGCAGGAGTTAATCGAGCATGGTGGGTAAGTTGGTGCACCCCTACAGGGAAGAAAATATCTATCCATAGCTTGTCCTACAGTAATGGACACCTGGAGTTGTATCCCGATCGATACAACTAGAACCTGATACCTGAGATGAGAACTGGAGAGTATGGCTCTAGGATTGCTTTCTCGTAGGGAGTCGACGAAGGATCCCTGGACGACGTTGATGACACTACTACTACTTTACTTTATGCTATTCTTATCTCTTCTGATGTTGCAAGATGCTTGAAGCTACTTGAAGATGCTAGTCTTCGATAGGCTAGGCTTTCCCCTTCTCTTCTGGCATTCTGCAGTTTAGTCCACAGATACTACCCCTTTCATTGGCACCGATGCATATGTAGTGTAGATCCTTGCTTGAGAGTACTTTGGATGAGTACTCACGGTTGCTTTGCTCCCTCTTTTCCCCCTTTTCCATTCTTCTCAGATGATGCAACCAGATGACGAAGTCCAGTAGCCAGATGTCACCACCGATGATTACTACTACACCGAGGGTGCCTACTACTACGTGGAGGCCGTCGATGACCAGGAGTAGTTAGGAGGCTCCCGGGCAGGAGGCCTTGCCTTTTCGATCGATGTTGCTTTTGTGCTAGCCTTCTTAAGGAAAACTTGTTTAACTCATGTCTGTACTCAGATCTTGTTATTTCCGCTGACTCTTGTGTATTCAAGCTTATGTATTCGAGCCCTCGAGGCCCCTGGCTTGTAATATAAAGCTTGTATTATTTCAATTTGTGCCTAGAGTTGTGTTGTGATATCTTCCTGTGATTCCCTGATCTTGATCGTACACATTTGCATGTATGATTAGTGTATGATTGAATCGGGGGTGTCACAAGTTGGTATTAGAGCCGACTGCCTGTAGGTAGCTGCTACCTCTTGAGCACTGCGTTGGTTTTCCCTTGAAGAGGAAAGGGTGATGCAGGGAAGTAGCATAAGTATTTCCCTCAGTTTTTGAGAACCAAGGTATCAATCCAGTAGGAGGCTACGCGCGAGTCCCTCGCACCTACACAAAACAAATAAATCCTCGCAACCAACGCGATAAGGGGTTGTCAATCCCTACACAGTCACTTACGAGAGTGAGATCTAATAGATAAGATAAGATAATATTTTTGGTATTTTTATGATAAAGATGCAAGGTAAAATAAAAGGCAATGAAAAAAACTAAGGGTTGAAAGATTAATATGATGGAAGATAGACCCGGGGGCCATAGGTTTCACTAGTGGCTTCTCTCAAGAGCATCAGTATTTTACGGTGGGTAAACAAATTATTGTTGAGCAATTGACAGAATTGAGCATAGTTATGAGAATATCTAGGTATGATCATGTATATAGGCATCACGTCCAAGACAAGTAGAGCGACTCCTGCGTGCATCTACTACTATCACTCCACACATCGACCGCTATCCAGCATGCATCTAGAGTATTTAGTTCATAAGAACAGAGTAACACTTTAAGCAAGATGACATGATGTAGAGGGATAAATTCATGCAATATGATAAAAGAAACATCTTGTTATCCTCGATGGCAACAATACAATACGTGCCTTGCTGCCCCTACTGTCACTGGGAAAGGACACCATGAGATTGAACCCAAAGCTAAGCACTTATCCTATTGCAAGAAAGATCAATCTAGTAGGCCAAACCAAACTGATAATTCGAAGAGACTTGCAAAGATAACCAATCATACATAAAAGAATTCAAAGAAGATTCAAATATTGTTCATAGATAAACTTGATCATAAACCCACAATTCATCAGTCTCAACAAACACACCGCAAAAGAATATTACATCGAATAGATCTCCATGAGAGAGGGGGAAACTTTGTATTCAGATCCAAAAAGAGAGAAGAAGCCATCTAGCTAATAACTATGGACCCGAAGGTTTGAGGTAAACTACTCACACATCGTCGGAGAGGCTATGGTGTTGATGTAGAAGCCCTCCGTGATTGATGCCCCCTCTGGCGAAGCTCCGAAACAGGCCCCAAGATGGGATCTCATGGATACAGAAAGTTACGGCGGTGGAATTAGGGTTTTGGCTCCGTATCTGATCGTTTGGGGGTACGTAGGTATATATAGGAGGAAGGTGTATGTCGGTGGAGCAACATGGGGCCCACGAGGGTGGAGGGCGCGCCTGGGGGGTAGGCGCGCCCCCTACCTCGTGGCTTCCCTGTTGGTTGCTTGACGTAGGGTCCAAGTCTCCTGGATCATGTTCGTTCCAAAAATCACGTTCCCGAAGGTTTCATTCTGTTTGGACTCAGTTTGATATTCTTTTTCTGTGGAACTCTGAAATAGGAAAAAAACAGCAATTCTGGGTTGGGCCTCCGGTTAATAGATTAGTCCCAAAATAATATAAAAGTGGATAATAAAGCCCAATAATGTCCAAAACAGAAGATAATATAGCATGGAGCAATCAAAAATTATAGATAAGTTGGAGATGTATCAGTAGCTCCCCTTCCAACTCCTTGGTCGAAGTCGAGTCTAGTCACTACAAAACTTTTAATAACATGGATGTGTGCCTTACGGGCCCACGTCTCCATTGGGTGGTATTAGGATCTTTTACTCATCGTCTATACTCTGGGACTCTAATCTCTCTTCTATTCGGGTTAAAGATTTTACTAACTCTGAATCTAGGTTCTGTAACTACTTTCTCCTGGAGAGCCCCTCATTCTAGATGATCGCTTGGTGCTCCAGAAGATTCTGAAGATACTCTCTGATGTTTTCCCGAGACCTTTGTGCTCATTGCCCTTGTAATTCCCTACAACCGATAAGTCCCTATGAGTAACTACATACACTTGTTGTCCATACCTTCATTTCCAATTGCTCTTGTTATTACAAGATGCCTCGTAATACACTCCGATCTTTCGAGAATTCATTGTGTCTGTTGCCTTGCAACTCCATATCCACATGAGTACATCTACGGATAATTCCTCACACTTATCGAGGATTTGTTCATTCCTATTTGATCATATGATTCACAAGGTACTTTGACATACTATCCGATCTTCCAATAATCCGATCCAACTATTGCTCCGCAAATACTTGTTTGCTTGCATTATGGATACTTTCCATATTTCTAGCAATATCCATTTAAATCCATTGTGGTTGACTTTCTGATCCTATTGATTCAAACAAGTGTGTGGATGCACGCAATCATCAGTTGATCCTTATGAAATTCATCCTTTTGGCTCAGATGTCACTTCAAACATGAGCTGGTTCTCGGCAAATCAAACCTTGAGTGATTTCCCACCAATTCTATTCAACTTACTACTCTTTTGATCAGAGCCTCTGCTTCTGATCCCCCAATTTGGAAATCATAATTCCTTTGTATTTAAGCTTTGGAATTATCCCTTTATTTCTATAATTCTATGCCTTTGCATTGTTTCCTCTTCTAGTTGAACATCGATACTCACATCAGATTCTTTGCGGTCCGCCAGATCCTTTGGTGGAGTATTATCCGACCGTTCCGGCATATTCTCAAATCCTTGAGATCCTTTGATGCATAATGCCTTTGGTAATGGTATCCTCTGCTTTCTCAACCATGCTCTACTATCGAGCTTGTGTTATTTACTCTTGAAGTTTATGACATATGTTCCTAAGATGCCCCAATGGGTTGAACCAATGCCTTCCCTAATTTGTGTGAACCCGAAAGATTCCACAGGTCATACTTATCTGGTATTGCACCAGGTAAAACTTTCAACAACTAATGTCATTTCGAAACACGAGAAGTAAATGGAAGATTATGCATTGAAGAAGTGGGAGTCGACCCTGAACTTTGTGTTCATGCCCATGGACACGCTGTAGATATTATCAAGGAAGCTTCTTTTAAAATTAATTATCCCCTTGGTATAGGTTCATCTTATATCTGGGATTTTATTTTGGCAATCATGGTTCCGGCCGTATTGTTCTTCTTTGATCCCATTTCTCGGACAAGTTAAAGTACTTGTCTTCTGCAGATCATTTCTCCTGTCAAGCATATATTCTAACTCTACCTTCGAGTATTACCCTCCAGTATCTCGAGAATATCAAAGTGTTGCTTCCTATGAGTCTTCTTCTAGTATTGGTTCTCACCGATTTCAGATTTCCCCAACACCTATAAGTGAATCGATTCTTCCTTCGATTCAATAACTCTAAGTATTTTTCGTGCTTATGAGTTTAATAATCTTTTAAGTCATTCCTAGCCTAATCAACTATATCATTATCCTACTAAAAAATTTAACTGTGCTACCTGGTCCTTCTTCCTGGAGCACAATTTCCGACAATGAGCTAAGCTTACATCGATCTTCCCTGTCTTATCTCTTTTTGCCTTGAACAACAAGCTTGATTTCGAGTTTGTGTTGTACCCATGGTTCCAATAACCTTTCGCTTCATCATTCATTTGACTTGATGTCATCGCCGATCGATTACATCTTCATGAAATCTCTCGACAAATGTGTCGTGATCATCACCAACATTCTGAGCTATTCCAGGGTATCAATCGAATTCATGATGAGAAATACCATCCTTGCCCCCTCGATGAATTGTTCCTAAGCCCGTCGACAACAAAATCATCTTTTTATTGCTGAAATTGTATGACTTATTTTATAAGTTGTTCCGATGGATCCTTTGTGTATCCAAAGTCTCACCTTTCCCCGATGACCATGTCAACACTATCCCGAAGCATGTGTGCGGTACCCCGTTCATCAACAAGAACATTGGGAGCGCAATGCTAACTGTTCTTGATCAGTTATCCAAACACCGTTGTATAGGTAAACCTCATAAATTCCTTGCCCCTTTTTGTCTAAATGGTTTAATACTTGGAGCCCTATCATGCCCTGCCTTTCCTTGGGAAAGTTATACTCTAATACTTGGGTATAAACACCTTTCCTTTCCATTGGTCTGATTATCATAATAATCACATTTTCCTTTCCATTGTTTTGTTTCACCTTTCTCGTAATCTAACTTGTCTGAGCAGAGATAAATCCCTTCTTAAGTAAGCACCTCGGTGTAGAACTCTGTCAGTAAAACCATGTTACTATTGTTGATGACATTCCGGTAACCACCGATGGATGAGAACTTTGCCTATTGGTCTGCCTCGTCTTATGAGCAGGAAAATGGTTCTCTTCATCCCACGCTCTTGGTACCAAACTTTGTTGCCAACATAACTGACAGGCTATCCTCTGACCTGCCTTGCTATCATGACTGTTCAAGATGTTAGTGCCTTCCTTCTTTTAACCCACATGGTGGGCCCATAACCCACAGTTTCACAAGATTGAAACCTGACTCTCCAGTACACACTTGTTTCTAAGAATATTTCTCACGCTTGGCTTCATATGAAAATCCCGAGCCGCCTTCCGAGAGGCGCTCTATTCTGGTATCAGACGCAATAATTATTCCCATTGCTCTGAACCCCTTTCACCCCCTTGTTTCAGGCAACAAACGATTGTCTACTAGGTTGAAGCTTCTTATTGCACCTCACCTTGCTCTCGATGACTTTCTTGAATTTCAACTCGAGATATGCATCTATGCCACGTTCACTGACATAGTCCCCACGTACATATCTTGTGTTGAGCTCCGTCCTTCCTGAGTCTTTCCGCTTACTCCACCTCTTAAATATCGGGATGAGATTTTTCGTAGTGGAGGAGATTTGTAACACCCCCATTGTCATGCTATAGTAACCCTCTATGATTAAGCTAATCGATTTTCGGAATAGTGCTTAATCACCTTTGTTCAATATCCCATTTGAAATTCCAGTCAATTCAAATTCAAGTGAAGTTTGAAGTTGCTCAAAAGTTGCTAGAAAAATGTTCATCATTTGTCAAAAATTTCATAACAATTATTTGTTGAGGAACACAACATCACTTTTGTGCAAAGATGAGCATTAGCAATTATAACAACACTAATTCAGTATTTTTAAATGCTATCCTATTTATGAAAAATACCAAATGAATTCTTTTGGTCTCCAAAATATTTGTGGCACTGTCTAATATCACCAGGTAATAAAAGGGGCACTTCCCATATTTTTCCTAAGTAAATAGCATGCCCAATATTTTCTTACCCATCTCTATTTAAAAAAAATAGAAAAGGCCCCTAACGCCTCCCCCGGGCTAAGCCCAACAGGCCATCCGGCCCAGCCCACCATCCCCTGTCGTCTTTCGCCATGTTCGACCGACAGAGCGCCCGCACCCGTCGGCCGTAGCCTGACAACCTCGCCGTCCTCGTCGCCGAGGGGATAAGGGTAGCCCCGGACGCCTCGAGTTCCCCCTCACCTACCGCCACTCCCACTACCCCACTCGCCTGCCCTCCTCCCAGATCTACCCCGCTCTTCCTCTAGCCTCTCTCCCCACACGTCGCCCGATGTTGTCGTCGCCATTCTTCTCACACCGCCACGGCGACCGTTGACCCCGAGCTTCACCAACGCCTCCACGAGCTCCGCCGTTCTCCGCTCCTTCGTCTTCGACCATCAGCAGGAGCTGGGAGGCCCCGCTGAGGGCGTTCTTCTCCGCCCCCTTCCGCCTCTGTCGCCGACGTTCCTCGTCGTCTCCGGCAAACCCTGCAGCTACTAATTTTTCAAGGGCTTTTCTTGGCTGCTCGGTGAGCTCCTCTCTCCCTCCATTCCTTCTTCCCTCGGCTGCATTCGTCCATAGCTAGTTCGCTGCCGTTGCCATGCCTCTACTTCCGCCGGCATGCTCATGGTCGTGCCATTACTGCCCGTCGAGCTCAGATGAGCTTGGGATCGTGCTTAGAACGTCCGTATGGGCCCATTGCACCCCTCCCCCGGATGCGCCTCTGCATAGCTCGTCGCCGGCGTCGTTACGGTGACCTTTTGGTCCTTTGCTCGCGCCCATCTTGCTCTCGTGTGCACGTAGGCCTCGCCCCGCTCTCTAGCTTGCCTGAACTCGCGTCGTACCACCATTGTCATTGCTCGCCGGAAGCACCTCGCCGTCGGCGAGCTCGAAGCGCTAGCCCCCGTCCGTTCCAGCCACTTCAGCCACCAACGTTCGACGCGCGATGCCGAGCCGCGTCGAACGCACCCAGCCACAACCCCGCAGACACCTTGTGCACGAAATCCGCGCCCCTCCCGAGCCGCTCCGCCGTGTTTGGCTTGCCGGAGTCAACTCCAGCACGTCTTCGGCCAGTGTCCGACGTGGCGTCCAGGGGCCCCCTTTGACCTGTTGACTTGGGTCAACACTAGCGTGGCCGCCCCCAGTGCCATTGACATGTGGGCCCCGTGCTAATTAAATAGGTTTTATAAGTAAATAAAATGTTAAATTAATCTGTTAATTAGTTTTAATCACTAATTAGTCAATGAGTAATGGGGCCCACACCCCTAACTACTACTATTAGTCAAATTAATCCACTATTAACCCACAGAGGCTGACATGTGGGGCCCGGTGGCCCCACTGGTCAGGTTTGACCTTGTCAGCTGCACTGTTGACTGCTGACGTCATCAACATGTCATGCTGACGTCGTATTCCATTTCTGTTAGTATAAATAAATCCAGAAATTTGTTTAATCTTTGGAATATCATAGAAATTAAACCGTAACTCAAATGAAAATGTTTTCTACATGAAAGTTGCTCAGACCGACAAGGCGAATCCGAATATGTGGTCCGTTTACCTGTCAGATGCCTCTAACTATCTGAACATGGAACATTCACCCTCCGATCATCTGTGTGACACTGGTCCGGAATCGGGAATACCTTCCCGATTGAATTCCCCCTCCACCTGTATCGTGCAGCACTACGTTAGAACACTCCTAGCGCTTCGTATTGCCATGTTATGCCTTGTGATGACTTGTTTGCTCTGTATTTACTGTTTCTTCCCCCTCTTCTCTCTGGTAAACCCCCAAACTGATGCTGCCCCTGTGATCGACTACGCCGACAACGACCCTTCTTCCCTTTCAGCGGAGCTTCCAGGCAAGCCCTCCCCCCTTTGATCATCCCAACATCGCCCATTCCATTCTCTCATGCATGCATTAGATTTTTCTACTGTAATTGATTGCTCCTATTCTGATGCATAGCCTGCTTTTGTAACTTGCTTATTGTTACCTACCTGCTTATCCTAAACTGCTTACTATAGGTTGGTTAGTGACCCATCAGTGACCCCCACCTGGTCCTTGTTGCCCCTACTTCATCATTGATGACTCAATCAACGTGATTGACGACCAGAGCCCGACACCTCACATCACATCACGCCCCTTTTGTTGCTCGACTCTGCCGAGTTACCATCGAGTGCCGGGGTGGTACCTCGTACATCACTGCTGATGAGATCTCTGTAGTGTAGCTATTCGGTCGTGGTCATTGAGGGTGATTCCTCCTTAACCACTTCCGATATGACTCTGTCGTGCAACCCCTCAAGTGTGAACCTCGAGGGTGGTTCCTCTTATGTTCCCCTTGATGATTACATTGAGTGGAATCCATCGAGGGTGATTCCTTAGGGTTCCCCTTGGTGTTAGACACATAGTTACTATGGTTACTATGACGTTACACTGAACCATGTTACTATAGACGGGTCGGCCCTGAGGGGCACCCGCGCGAGCTTAATTGTGAGTGATGTGTAGTCGGGTTGACCTGGAAGGTGCATGCGAGATACGCACGAGGCGTGGTCGGGCATTCTTAGCCCTTGCCGCAAGTCCTCAAGACGGGGTGACGGGGTCACATCGATCGTGAGTCTCTGATCATTACCATGTGCTCCTAATCCACTATGATTTGGATATTTGATCCGAGGGGCCTCTGGCCTGATAGCACTAACCATCACGTGGGCATAGTATGTGTGTTTTGCGTCTATACATCAGCCGAAGCTTAATAGATGTCAGCGACTAAGCGACACGCGTCGGGTTGGACTGCGTAAGCACCTGCCTTTTTTAAGGAGGTAGCTAGGTCTGCTCACCGGCCGCGTTCGCAGCGTGCAAGAGTTCCCGAGGCGATGGCCCATGACCCCTGGGGGCATAGGGTTAGTTCGGTGTGCTGACCTCTCTATTAACCCTAGGTCGGGTTGCGGCATATCGTTTGGCCGAGGCCGGGCATGACCCCGGAAAGTGTGTCTGGCCGGAGTTAACCGAGCGTGGTGGGTAAGTTGGTGCACCCCTGCAGGGAAGAAAACATCTATCGATAGCCTGTTCTATGGTAACGGACACTTGGAGTTGTATCCCGATCGATACAAATATAACCTGACACCTGAGATGAGAACTGGATAGTATGGCTCAGGGATTTCTTTCTCATAGGGAGTCGAGGAAGGATCTCCGGGCGAGGTTGATGACACTACTACTACTTTACTTTATGCTACTCTTATCTCTTATGATGTTGCAAGATGCTTGAAGCTGCTTGAAGATGCTAGTCTTTGATAGGCTAGGCTTTCCCCTTCTCTTATGGCATTCTGCAGTTCAGTCCATAGATACTACCCCTTTCATTGACACCGATGCATATGTAGTGTAGATCCTTGCTTGCGAGTACTTTGGATGAGTACTCACGGTTGCTTTGCTTCCTCTCTTCCATTCTTCTCAGATGACGCAACCAGATGACGGAGTCCAGGTGCCAGATGTCACCATCGACGATTACTACTACACCGAGGGTGCCTACTACGACGTGGAGGCCGCCGACGACCAGGAGTAGTTAGGAGGCTCCCAGGCAGGAGGCCTTGCCTTTTCAATCGATGTTGCTTTTGTGCTAGCCTTCTTAAGGCAAACTTGTTTAACTCATGTCTGTACTCAGATATTGTTGTTTCCGCTGACTCTTGTGTATTCGAGCTTATGTATTCGAGCCCTCGAGGCCCCTGGCTTGTAATATAAAGCTTGTATTATTTCAATTTGTGTCTAGAGTTGTGTTGTGATATCTTCCCGTGAGTCCCTGATCTTGATCGTACACCGTTGCATGTATGATTAGTGTACGATTGAATCAGGGGCGTCACACAACACCAGCACCTCCTCTCATAATATACCAGAACTTCTACAGTAAGCTTACTTGAATTTCATAGTTCATATTTTCATTTTATTCCTACTTGCACTTTTATGGAATACATCACCAGCACAACACCTCCTCTCATAATATAACAGGACTTCTACAATAAGCTTACTTGAACTTCACAATGAATATTTCATTTTATTCTTGATATCTTTCATGCAATACATCACCAGCACACCACCTCCTCTCATAATATACCAGGACTTCTACAGTAAGCTTACTTGAACTTCTACTGTATTATTTCTTCGAAACTTCAACAATAGAAGTTCAAGTAAGCTTCTTCTAAAATACTTTTTAATAGTGGAATAATGTTCTCCACACTGACATGACATAAGTTTGCTTTGTTTATTCGACCTAGTCTAATTCTTCATCAGCCTTGCGCTCCTCCTAGGCTTTGATTGTAGTGGTTTTTGTTTGACATGTACCTCTTCATCTTCATCTTCCTCTTCGTCTCCGTCTTCATCTTCCTCTTCCTCTTTATCTTCATATTCCTATTCCTCTTCGTCCTCCTCTTCTTCGATGATGTCTTCATCTTCCTCTTCTTCGATGATGTCTTCATCTTCCTCTTCTTCGATGATGTCTTCATCTTCGTCTTCCTCATCCTCATCTTCATCTTCCACCACTTTCTTGTTGCTGGCTCTGGTTTTGCTTTCTATTTCTTTTCTGGCTTTTGGCTTGTCTTTTCAGCATCTGCGCTCTTCGGACATGTTTGTGCATTGTGTGGAGCATATTCCTTGCATATGTTGCAAAGCCTGCTGCTAGCTTTGTCTGGGTTTGGTCCTTTGTTTTGTTTTAGAACTTTGGGCTACTATTTTTGAACTTTGGTTTGCTTGACCTCCTCGGCATTGTTTCTTTCTAAGAGTGTTGGGCAAGTGAGTTTGTTGTGTCCTGTAACCTTTTTGCACACTCTACATTGCATGTGTCCAAGTGGCACTCCATTCTCATCCAGCACGACGACTCTATCTGCAGATGGTTCCTCTATTTGAGCTCTCTGGTCTCTTTTCTTTGCTGCAGAAAGTTTCTTCCTACCCTTTGTTTCAGAGTACAGCGGTAGTTTTATTGTCGCTTTCTGCTGCTGCTGCATTAATTGGTCAACATCCTGCTTGCATCGGTCAGCTTGAGCAGCAGTCTGGAGCATTTCAGCTTCATAATAATGAAGGTCATCTTCAATTTCAGCATCCTGTTCAGCCATCCTTTCATCAGCATCTGCTTGATTTGGTGAATGTATTGCATCAAGTTCTTCCACGAACCTCTTGAGAACATAGAAGGCTCTGTCATATTGCTAGTCACATCTCATTGCTTTCTTGTTAACCGTCAAATTTAGCTGCAGCAGGATGTCTTGCTTGGACAGTCTTGAGCTGCCATCCTATGTAGTTATGTTGGAATCCCTTGTATCAAATGTTGGTTGTGATTTTGCAGTCTTTGTGTATCATTTGAGGATATACTTGTCTGGAAATTTGTCAGGCTTCAGGTAGTCCAGTATGTTCATTATGTGAAGGCAGAACAGACCTACATTTTGTGATGAATGCAGAATACATAGTTTGTGAGCCAGCAATGAGTTTCGTATATTGATATGATACTACTAGTTTAGCTATTTAATGAGTTTGTTTTTCTGCTCACCTGTGTGTGTCCAAAGCTTGCATTCGCACTCATATATTTCATTCTCTGGGTCAGCTACAACCTGGAATTCATGCTTTGACCAGACAAATCTTTCTTCATCGTCATGGCCAGCCTTGTTGTGGTAGTACACAAGGTACTTAGTGGACTCTACTATAGGCTTTGCGCAAAATAGTGTGGATTTTCTCATCATAGTCCTCATCTCGCTGTACACGACTCTCGTGCACTTGATAGCCTTGTGTTCCTCGTAGCTGTAAGTTCTTTCTATCACAGGATTGCTCTGCACATGTCAAAAAATAAGATATTAATCGAAGCAGAGTCATGGGTTTCATTTTTTAAATACCAAGTGCACATGTTCAAGGAAGTCACAATATGGGGGTGTCTTTTTGTCTTAATACCATGCTGGCCATTGTTTGCTTGTTCTCCTTCTGCATCCGAGTTTGTATGCAATCATTTACCGGCCTAGCAACCTTGTGTGGGTTTTGGGTCCCCTTGACAAACCCTCTCTTGAGCACGTGATTCATGCTCTCGCTTCATTGTGTAGAAGTCATTCTAGCAAAGAAAATGTTCTTGTAATATGCTGATATCCACAGTTTCCTATCACTCCACAGCTGCATCAACATCTGGTCGTTCTGCAGGTTGTACTTCTGCACGAGTGCAGCCCAGGCAGCTTCAAACTCTGTTGGAATTAGCGGCCAGTTTAAGATAGTTGTGAACTCCTCTTTCAATGTTGTATACTTTTTGTACAGCAATGCGAGGTATTCCTTGAACTTCTTTAGGATGTGCCAATGGCATAGCTTGTGGACGGTATTTGGGAATGATTGTGGTATAGCTTTCGCCATTGACAGGCACTGGTTTGCATGAATTAAAAAAGTGAAACTTGGTTCTTGCACTAATGGTGAACTTATGTGATACAAGTACTTGAACTTCACAAGCAGCAGTAGGACTACCTAGTAATGTCACACAATATTTTCTTTTACAGCAGTGTTTTTGAACTTCTGTGGTGCCAGTGATTGAACTTCACATACATAACTATATTTTTCTGAACATGTTACATATATTTTTTCTTACAGCAATGTCCTTGAACTTCTATGATTCCTGTATTTGAACTTCACATCCAGAACTATATTTTCTAAACATGTGACATATAATTTTTCTTCTTGTATTGTTTGTTGGACTTCTGTGCTAACAGTGTTTGAACTGCTTGGTTTACATTATTTTCAGTTAAAACCAGTATACCCAATATAGACCCAGAGACTGAAAAGATGATGAAACTTGTAGAGTTTTTTCTAACTTACCTGTTAGAATGCAAGTTAGGTGTTTGTTGTTCATGCACCATACAAATGTATCAAACAGCCACTTGAATGACTTTGCATCTTCGTCTCTGATCAGGGCAACAGCAAATATCGTTGACTGCAAATGATGGTTTGTTCCAACAAACACTCCTAGAGGCATATGAAATCTGTTGGTCTTGTAAGTTGTGTCGAATGTTACGCGGTCGCCAAAGTCTTGATATGCTCCTCGGCAGCTTGCATTGGACCAGAAAATGTTTTTAATTGATTTGTCGCTGTCTACTTGTATGTCATAGAAAAACTCATCATCGATTGCCTTCATGTCTTCAAAGAAAGATACAAGTTTCAATACATCATCCAAATCATTTTTCCTTGCATTCATGGATTTCCTGCAATTTATATGCAAACATGGATTTGTTATTTTTCTTAGCAATGGGTCTCAGCTCGAGACATGTTCCCACATCTCACCCCATAAGTTGATCGTGAGTTGTTCGATCTTCGAGAAGATCTATTCCTATAGAGTTTCTTCTGTCGTCATCGTGTTGGATGAAGATCCAGAAGGCAAACAAGATCAATTTGAAGCAATGAATCAACATCTTCAATGAGGGCAATCGGATCATGAAGATCGTGTTAGCTTTATGACCCCTCTGTCTTCTTACCTCACGTCTTGAATCTCGAGACGAGATTCTTGTTTAGTGGGGGTGAGTTGTCACAGCCCTAGCTCAGCCCCTGTTGTCCTTGCTTGATCTTGTTGCATCATGTTTAAATTTTATTGAAAGTTGAATTGGGGAAAGTGGAAAGCCTCATAAGTCTTTTACAAAAATGATCAACATTAAAAATTGTTTCAAATGAGCCCAACAAAATGTTCCTGCTAACCTCTAAAAATATTGGCAAGAGCTATAACTCAAACCAATATTTTTGGAATCACAGAAATAATTATTCTTGGGCATTTGAATTAAATCACTAGCTATTTGATTTGGGTTTATATTTACTATAAAATAGATACAAGCCCAATAATTTTGAAAATTTTCATGTGGCTCTGAACTAGTTTCTTAAGTCCACAAAATAATTTTCAGAAGCATAAAAATTGGTTTGTTTGAAAACCAAACTCAAAACAAACTTCAAAAAAAAGAAAACAAAACAAACAGAAAATAGAAAAGGCAGGGCCTTACCTGACTTACCTGCCTGGCCCAACTCCTGTTCTGGCCCAGCCCACAGGGGCAACGCCGTCTTCTTCCTCCTGCGAGGAGGAGAAGCAGCTATGTGCCTGCACACGCGCGGCCGATGACGCCACCTCCTGCTCCAGCGCGACGACCCGGCGCTTCCAGCCATGCCACGGAGACGCCCAGCACCCCCTGCACCTCTCCCCTCTCTCCCCCTCGTCTCCCTCACCCTCTCCCGCGATGGCCGGGGGCCATCCTCGCCGCCGGTCTCTGTAGCCGTCACCAGAGCCACCCCCTTGCCCCTCTGTCGTGCCCATGAGCTCCGCCTCTGTCGTCTATGCCTCCTCGACGACTCACGCGACGCCGGACACCCTGAAGCCTCGCCAACACCGTTGTTCCCCTCGTCGGTCGCCGCAGATCCTCGCCGCCGATTCAGGAGCTACAGGACCTCCCCGGGCACTCTGAGCTTCTCTGCGAGTCCTCCGTGAGCCCCTCTTTCCCCTACCCCTAACCTCGTTGCTTCCCTCGACCTCTAGCTAGCGCTGCCGCCATGGCCGAGCTTCGCCGCCGCCTGCCTTGTCGTGCGCCACCATTGCAGCCCGCGCCCGTCGTTGCAGAGCACGCCAACGAGCTTGTCGTGCCTCCAGGAGGCCGGCTATCCCTTTTGCTAGCTCGCCCGTGCCCCGTAGCACCGCTGCTCGCATGTGCCCGAGCGCCGCCGCCGCCCACCTCAACGCCGGCGAAGCCACAGCCCTCCCTTGCAGCTGCCACTTGCACCACCCGACGCGCCTCTCTGCGAGCTTTCGAAAGAGCCTAGCCGCGCAACAAACGGCCGCCGGAATCGGCCGGACGGAGTACCTCCGCCATCGGCTGTGGTCACCGGTGACTAACCGCCGGTGTAACCAGCCATTAGGGCCTAAGTACCCTGCTAATTACCCCCTGCAGTCAATGACAGCCGGGCCCCACCGCATTACTAACCGGCTAACCAAATAGTTCAAGGATAATCTAATTACCGTGGGGCCACGTGTCAGTTTTGACTACGCTTACGTGGCCGTTGATCGGGCCCACCTGTCAGTGACCCTGGCCAGCACCGTGTCACTGACCAGTGGGACCCACTGGTCAGTTTTGACCCAGAACAGCTCAGTTGACCTGCTGATGTCACACAGACATCATGCTGACGCTATAAATCATTTTCTGGATTTAAGTTTATTCAGGAAATTCCAGAAAATGCCCAAAACATCTAAAAATCATAGAAATTAATCTATAGCTCCAAATGAAATAAATTATATATGAAAAATTATCAGAAAAATTCAAGGAATCCATCTGTACCATTTTCATGCATGTTGGAACAACTTAAGGCCACTGTTTAGGACAAATCAAATGAATGGTATTTAAATAATGACATGTGGAGTTTGAATTTGAACTTTGGGTTCAAACCAACTTAATTTAATTGTGTTGCTAGTTGCATTAGCTCAATCAACAACATACTGCCATGTCATTATCATGCATCATGTTGTGCATTGCATTGATTGTGTTCTTTCTCAGTTCCCGGTGATTGTCCCCTCTCGATAGACGTGCTTCTGATGATGAGTTCGATGACACCGATCAAGAGCTATAATATCTTCAGAAGTGCCAGGCAAGCAAAAACCCCTTGTTCATCCTGATACAATCCCACACTCTCGCTCCTGCTCTCTTTTACTGCATTGGGACAACAACGATTCAACTGTTACATGCTGCGGTAGTTAAACCATTTTCCTCTGCATGACCTGTCATTGCCACAGTAAATAGATGAAACCCACTAGCGTGAGTAGGAGTTGTTTGAGCCCTGATGTGCCTACTTCATTCATGTTTGTTTGTCATGCCTGCTACTGCTTAGAGTTGAGTCAGGTTTGATTCATCGGGGAGGAATTGTAAACATGTCCTACTGTTGAGAGCTAAGTGTGTGAACACGATTTGGTAAAGGTAGCGGTGAGAGGCCATGTAGGAGTACATGGTGGGTTGTCTCATTGAAGCCATCCTTAGGAACTGAGTTCTGTGTTTGTGATCCATGAAACAGTTACTACCACGCATTGGGCCCGAAACCAATGGACCCTCTCGGCTTCTTGATCACCCTTGTCCTTTGTCCAGGAGTTGCAACTAGTTTCTGGTGTTTATAGGATATGTGTTGGCGGCTGTGCGTAGCGCTGACCCTAGGGGTGGGCTATGATGCGGTAGATACACCGTGGCACGGTGTACCGGGCGCCCGTTTGGTGTCTCGGGAACCCTGTTCACATCGTTCGGGGCTGTATGTGGAAACCTCGGCCGGACTCCCTATGGATGGAACCTGGATATGCAATAAACCTGGACTAGATACTTGAGTTTTATGTAGGCCGTGGCCAACACCCTCGTTGGGCTTCCGCTTGAAGGTTGCCGAGTACATGTCGTGTAAACGGCGGTAAGTGGTGAGAGCTGTGTGAAGAAGTACACCCCTGCAGGGTTAACATCATCTATTCGAATAGCCGTGTCCGCAGTAATGGACTTCTGGGTTGCCTATAACAGTTCATAGACAAGTGAAAGTGGATACTCTAAAACTCGCAAGATAAGCGTGAGTGCTATGGATGGCGTTCTCGTAGGGAGACGGGAGCGGATCCATAGTGGTGTATTGATATGGTGAATATCTGGACTCGTGTGCGCCACCTCAAAAGAGTTGCTTGCAGTCGTAGTTCAGGTTAGCCACTGAGTCAAAGATGGCTTGCTGCAGTTAAAATCCACTACCCCTTTGTTGATACCGATGCATATGTAGTTAGTTCTGATGTAAGTCTTGCTGGGTACATTTGTACTCACCTTTGCCTACTCTATGTTTTTGCAGAGAGACGTCAGTCTCGCTAGTAGTTCCGTGTGGACTTTGACGTTTAGCTTGATACCTTAGGTACGATCTTGTGCCCTCGGTAGGGTCTGGTAGACAGTCAGGCTTCTTAGCCTTTTCCATTTGTAGATGTCTGTACTCAGACATGTTAAGCTTCTGCACGTGCTTGATTTTTATGCTATGATTGTTGGGTCATGAGACCCATGTTTGTATTTCTGGCTCCTCGGAGCCTAATGAATAAATACTTGAGTCGTAGAGTTATGTTGTGATGCCATGTTGTATTTACACATATCGAGCATATTGTGTGTATGATTGAAATGCTTGGTATGTGTGGGATCCGACAATCTAGTTGTTTATCTTTGGCAGCCTCTCTTATGGGGAAATGTAGTCTTGTGCTTCCATGAGACATAGTAGTCCGCTATAGCCCGGTTCACCGGAGTCCTGCTAGCCCAGCACTACTGCTCAGGACACTTGACTGGCCGGCATGTGTTTCACTTCGTTCTTGTGTTTGTCCCTTCGGGGAAATGTCACGCGGTGACCTCCGGAGTCCTGCCTAGCCTGCTACAGCCCGGGTTACCGGAGTCCTGTTAGCCCAGTGCTACAGCCCGGATTCACACGCTGCTGACCGACATGTTCGAAGTTGATTCATGTATGCCTGTCCCCATGGGTTAGTGCCGCTTTGGGTTCACGACTAGCCATGTCGGCCCGGGTTCTCTGTCATATGGATGCTAGCAACACTATCATATACATGAGCCAAAAGGCGCAAACGGTCCTGGGCCATGGTTAGGCGACACCCGTGGGGATACCGTGTGTGAGGCAGCAAAGTGATATGAGGTGTTACAGGCTAGATCGGTGTGACTTAGAATCGGGGTCCTGACAGCTTTGGTATTAGAGCCTGACTGACTATAGGATTACCAAGCCAAGCTGGTCGAAGTCGTGTCTAGAAATGCTTTAGTTATATAAGGGAATTGTTTGTGGGTGGGAACGTAAGGCTCTTTTTACTCCTTATCCTCATGCCCTTCTGTTCTGAGTCAACCTCTTCTTTTCTACGGGGAGTAAGGACTAGGCTTCTCTTCTATCTCTCAGGATGACGTGTTACTAAACCGTAGTTACCTAGGATTGTTGAGTTCAAGCCTCAGTTCAGTTCCTACTACTTCCATATGTTCATAACTGGCCTCAGAACCTTGATATTGTGATGTTGAGTGGTTATGCCACCATTTTTGCAGGATGTCTCAAATCATTTTGAGCATTTACATCCATTATGCTGTCCGAGTCATCCCAGGATTTTAGATAGTCTGATGCACTTGCAATCATTCCTCCATGTTCCTGATGTCCATTTGGGCCAGATTAATCACGCTAATCGGTCTATTGAGGTACTCCATTGCCTTGACATGTATGTTGGAGTTAGTATTATGACCCTAGGTGTCCTCGAGAATTTAGCAATGCTTTCGTATCCCCAGTGTGATGATTCTGGCCATCATTCTTGAAAGCATCTCGTGATGTTATTTAGTTAGTAGGTATTCTACTCCTGGGTTTGAACCCGAGATTCACCTTACTTCATGTTATTAGTATTTGCTAGTTCCCTTAAGATATTAGTAACCTTGCGACAGTCCTCGAGGTTTGTGGTATTTCTTTCTTCCAAATACCATGAACCATTAAGGCAGAAGTTCTTTGAACCAAAATATCACAATCAGAGTACTCTTGAGGAGTTCTCCATTCATAATTGTGATTCTGCCAGTTCTACCTTTCTGCATGGGTTATCTGGAAGAAACCTGTTGAACTTGGTTCGACATATTAATCTATGCATCCACAAACTCAAAAGGATATATGTCCTCTTGAGTTGTCCCCCTTCCGTTATATTTCGACCTTCATCCATCAATTGATAGTCAAGAGTATGTGAGCATTCGTTCATCGGTGCCTATTATTCTTGTGGTCCGTCGAGCCGTTCTATTTCGGAATGACTAGGAGAAACAAACTCCAGTACCTCATCCATTTCTAGGATTGGGTCAAAATAGTTGTAATCCGCAAATCAAATGCCAATCCAGCTTTTGATTCTATTCTACCTTGGAGTATTACCATATTTATATCAAGAATGTCATGGAAATTGCACACCATCCTATGAACTCTTGATGCAGTGATACTTCGTGCCATCATTTTTCATTCCTCGGTCCCGTGTTGTCGCAACCGGAATGCCGGCAAGTGAACCATGATGTGTAAAATCAATACTCCTAGCAACCGTGTTGCTTGGTAGTTAATGGACACTAATATCATTCCTAGCGTGTTGGTTATCGAAACACTATTCTAGGATTGATCGTGCTACCTTGTCCTTATTTCTGGTGCACTCTTCGATCAATGAGTTAGGATTATTCAACCCCTTTCTTATTTGATCATATCATCTTGCCTCGAAAGAAAGATTGTTCTCGAGCATAGTAACATATCGGTGGTTTGTGATGTTCCGAATATCTTCTCGGAAGTATTACCAGATTGTCACCTGACCGCTATGTTGAGTTCGTGATCATGCTGGTTTTCCTCCAAACCACCCATTCTCCAAGAACCTGTGTTGGATACCCCTGAGCTAGTTGGTTAAGCTAAACAACAACTTGGAGAGTTGGAAGATAAAAGCTTGTCTGACTTAGTTCGTGTCAAGGGATATCTTTTGTGTGTGTGTTGAAGAAAGATGATACCTTCATCGATTGGTCCTCGTGATCAGTTGTTGGATCTATCATCTTGTCCAAACTTTGTTTTGAGTGTGGGCTATCCTCAAATCAAACCAGAACCAACGATGTTCATAATGTTGTCTTACTCGTGGTTGACTCCTCGAGCATACACCATTACATCTTTGGTCTGACCAATACTATCACATTGTTCACATAATGGTGGAAGTCCAGTGATATGGAAACTCCGATGAGTTGCTGTTGAGCCCATCAGCGGCATTTTGTCTCCTCCATGATTTGTGTTGAACATCCAGCTAGTGTTGGAAACTTGTGTAAGCATTTTCTTCATGCCCCGTTCATGAAGTATATGTTTGGATGGAAGTAATGACTTCCTCTAAGTTCACGTGCAATCGATGCAAGTTGTCGCCGTGAATTCGAGAAAGCTTGTTTTTGCTTCCTCTGGAATCATCCCAAGTCAGTCATGCATGTGCGAAGTATTCTATGGTCTGATAGACTGATCATTTTCATCCCATATGTATTCCCTAGCACACCAAGCTACTGATTGAATTGTTCAAGGAGAAGAAGCTCCTTCCTAAGAGCTAACCCGGGCTTATAGAAGGACTTCGATATCCTCGACGATGGTTCCCCACCGGAACTCGGTAGTGTTTTATTATAAGACTACTAAGTGGTCATGCTTGTTTTGGACACCATGTTCACAGGTTTGTAGCAGAACCAGCTCATGTTTTGAAGCTTGCTATCGTAGCTCATTTCCCGAGAATCTCGCAACGTCATCTCATTGATTTGTGTTGCAAACTTTCATTTTTCTTTCTAGATTCGACGAGTCTGGAATATCCTGACACCAACCAGATCTGGATCTTAGGAAGATATGATGGTTGGAACGTGTCCCAAGAATTATAATATTGGTCTCTCGGTAACCCGGTAACGTGGATGTCGTGGCCAACCCACCTAGCCGGAAGGTCTATTATTGTAATATCTTGGTTGAAGAAGTTGGTCACCTCCCCATAAGGATCTCGCAGGATCTGCCTCCGTAGTTATTCCTTATGGATTCTTAAGCTTCCGAAGTCCGACCTTTTAATTGATGTTCTAGTTATCAAACCATATCTACAAATGGGTTGCGCTAGCACATCAAGGAGAACATTAGAAGCGGGGTGCTAAATGTCTCTCGGTCAATCATCCAGATTTTGTTCCCTTGGCCTCGCTAAGGTGAAATCTGAGAAAGGGGTGTCTTTCTATGCATCTGCATTGTCCATCACTATTTGTCAAGGTAGTAAGATGTGTTGCCAGGATCCTCGACACGGATGTTGGTAGAACCTTGATGAATATGGGAATGCTCAAGTTCTTGAGAGCACGCGAAATCACTAGGATTTATCGTCGGCATTAATTGGGATATGCTTTCAGTTTCCTTGGTTATGTTATAACCTTTCCGATAGTGGAATCTCTCTCTACTGTTGGGTTCTCCCCAGTTACTAGAATCAATCCCAACATTTGCATTTTTTCCCCAGCTTGCACCACTATTGTGCCCTTTCACTATGATCCGCCTTCTCAGCAGTTGTTGTCCAAGATCATCTTCAAAAGCGGACCTACCATGGGTCCCATCCATTTTCGATGATAAGAAAAATCATCCCTTACGTTGTCTTCAACAAGGTAGTCCACATCATCCATTCTAGCCCGAGCGTGTCGTTCTTCCGTACTCCGTCAAACGATCGTTCGTAAATTGCCTTAGGCTGGTATAAAGAGTTTCAATGATCCTTGTATCAAAAGTAATTCTTTTTGCCACTTAAGGGGATAATTCTACGAGTCACCTTCCTTAAGATATCACGTTATGAAATCATGGCAAATATCTCCTTGCTACTTTGAAATTCATGCTCCATCTTATTCGAGCGGGGAATTGTAGCCTGCCAAACTGAAACCTCGTCATTTGTTTCTTTCCTCCCCTCTTGATATGTGTTTTGTGTCTCAGCTCGAGACATGTTCCCACATCTCACCCCATAAGTTGATCGTGAGTTGTTCGATCTTCGAGAAGATCTATTCCTATAGAGTTTCTTCTGTCGTCATCGTGTTGGATGAAGATCCAGAAGGCAAACAAGATCAATTTGAAGCAATGAATCAACATCTTCAATGAGGGCAATCGGATCATGAAGAACGTGTTAGCTTTATGACCCCTCTGTCTTCTTACCTCACGTCTTGAATCTCGAGACGAGATTCTTGTTTAGTGGGGGTGAGTTGTCACAGCCCTAGCTCAGCCCCTGTTGTCCTTGCTTGATCTTGTTGCATCATGTTTAAATTTTATTAAAAGTTGAATTGGGGAAAGTGGAAAGCCTCATAAGTCTTTTACAAAAATGATCAACATTAAAAATTGTTTCAAATGAGCCCAACAAAATGTTCCTGCTAACCTCTAAAAATATTGGCAAGAGCTATAACTCAAACCAATATTTTTGGAATCACAGAAATAATTATTCTTGGGCATTTGAATTAAATCACTAGCTATTTGATTTGGGTTTATATTTACTATAAAATAGATACAAGCCCAATAATTTTGAAAATTTGCATGTGGCTCTGAACTAGTTTCTTAAGTCCACAAAATAATTTTCAGAAGCATAAAAATTGGTTTGTTTGAAAACCAAACTCAAAACAAACTTCAAAAAAAATAGAAAACAGAACCAACAGAAAATAGAAAAGGCAGGGCCTTACCTGACTTACCTGCCTGGCCCAACTCCTATTCTGGCCCAGCCCACAGGGGCAACGTCGTCTTCTTCCTCCTGCCAGGAGGAGAAGCAGCTGCGTGCCTGCACACACGCGGCCGATGACGCCACTTCCTGCTCCAGCGCGACGACCGGGCGCTTCCAGCCACGCCATGGAGATGCCCAACACCCCCTGCACCTCTCCCCTCTCTCCCCCCTCGTCTCGCTCACCCTCTCCCGCGATGGCCGAGCGCCATCCTCGCCGCCATTCGCCATAGCCGTCACCAGAGCCACCCCCTCGCCCCTCTGTCGTGCCCATGAGCTCCGCCTCTGTCGTCTACGCCTACTCGACGACTCACGCGATGCTGGACGCCCTGAAGCCTCGCCAACACCGTCGTTCCCCTCGCCTGTCGCCGCGGATCCTCGCCGCCGATTCAGGAGCTACAGGACCTCCCCGAGCACTCTGAGCTTCTCTGCGAGTCCTCCGTGAGCCCCTCTTTCCCCTACCCCTAACCTCGTTGCTTCGCTCGACCTCTAGCTAGCGCTGCCGCCATGGCCGAGCTCCGCCGCCGCCTGCCTTGTCGTGCGCCACCATTGCAGCATGCGCCCGTCATTGCACAGCACGGCAACGAGCTCGTCGTGCCTCCAGGAGGCCGAATATCCCTTTTGCTAGCTCGCCCGTGCCCCGTAGCATTGCTGCCCGCATGTGCCCGAGCACCGCCGCCGCCCACCTCAACGCCGGCGAAGCCACAGCCCTCCCTTGCAGCTGCCACTTGCACCACCCAATGCGCCTCTCTGCGAGCTTTCGAAAGAGCCGAGCCGCGCTTCAAACGGCCGCCGGAATCGGCCGGACGGAGTACCTCCGCCGTCGGCTGTGGTCGCCGGTGACTAACCGCCGGCGTAACTAGCCATTAGGGCCTAAGCACCCTACTAATTACCCCCTGCAGTCAATGACAGCCGGGCCCCACCGCATTACTAACAGGCTAACCAAATAGTTTAAGGATAATCTAATTACCGTGGGGCCATGTGTCAGTTTTGACTACGCTGACGTGGCCGTTGACCGGGCCCACCTGTCAGTGACCCTGGCCAGCACCATGTCACTGACCAGTGGGACCCACTGGTCAGTTTTGACCCAGAACAGCTCAGTTGACCTGCTGATGTCACACAGACGTCATGCTGATGCTATAAATCATTTTCTGGATTTAAGTTTATTCAGGAAATTCCAGAAAATGCCCAAAACTTCTAAAAATCATAGAAATTAATCTATAGCTCCAAATTAAATAAATTATATATGAAAAATTATCAGAAAAATTCAAGGAATCCATCTGTACCATTTTCATGCATGTTAGAACAACTTAAGGCCACTGTTTAGGACAAATCAAATGAATGGTATTTAAATAACCACATGTGGAGTTTGAATTTGAACTTTGGGTTCAAACCAACTTCATTTAATTGTGTTGCTAGTTGCATTAGCTCAATCAACAACATACTGCCATGTCATTATCGTGCATCATGTTGTGCATTGCATTGATTGTGTTCTTTCTTAGTTGCCGGTGATTGTCCCCTCTCGATAGACGTGCTTTCGACGATGAGTTCGATGACACCGATGAAGAGCTATAATATCTTCAAAAGTGCCAGGCAAGCAAAAACCCCTTGTTCAGCCTGATACAATCCCACTCTCTCGCTCCTGCTCTCTTTTACTGCATTAGGACAACAACAATTCAACTGTTACATGCTGCGGTAGTTAAACTCTTTTCCTCTGCATGACCTGTCATTGCCACAGTAAATAGATGAAACCCACTAGCATGAGTAGGAGTTGTTTGAGCCCTGATGTGCCTACTCATTCATGTTTGTTTATCATGCCTGCTACTGCTTAGAGTTGAGTTAGGTCTGATTCATCGGGGAGGAATTGTAAACATGTCCTACTGTTGAGAGCTAAGTGTGTGAACACGATTTGGTCAAGGTAGCGGTGAGAGGCCATGTAGGAGTACATGGTGGGTTGTCTCATTGAAGCCGTCCTTAGGAACTGAGTTCTGTGTTTGTGTTCCATGAAACAGTTACTACCATGCATTGGGCCCGAAACCAATGGACCCTCTCGGCTTCTTGATCACCCTTGTCCTCTGTCCAGGAGTTGCAACTAGTTTCTGGTGTTTATAGGATATGTGTTGGCGGCCATGCGTAGCATTGACCCTAGGGGTGGGCTATGATGCGGTAGATACACCATGGCACGGTGTACCGGGCGCCCATTTGGTGTCTCGGGAACCCTGTTCACATCGTTCGGGGCCGTATGTGGAAACCTCGGCCGGACGCCCTGCGGATGGAACCTGGATAGGCGATAAACCTGGACTATAGACTTGAGTGTTTAGGTAGGTCATGGACGACACCCTCGTTGGGCTTCCACTTGAAGGTTTCCGAGTACAGGTCGTGTAAACGGCGGTAAGTGGTGAGAGCGTGTGTGAAGAAGTACACCCCTGCAGGGTTAACATCATCTATTCGAATAGCCGTGTCCGCGGTAATGGACTTCTGGGTTGCCTATAACAGTTCATAGACAAGTGAAAGTGGATACTCTAAAACTCGCAAGATAAGCGTGAGTGCTATGGATGGCGTTCTCGTAGGGAGACGGGAGCGGATCCATAGTGGTGTATTGATATGGTGAATATGTGGACTCGTGTGCGCCACCTCAAAAGAGTTGCTTGCAGTCGTAGTTCAGGTTAGCCACTGAGTCAAAGCTGGCTTGCTGCAGTTAAACTCCACTACCCCTTTGTTGATACCGATGCATATGTAGTTAGTTCTAATGTAAGTCTTGCTGGGTACATTTGTACTCACGTTTGCCTACTCTATGTTTTTGCAGAGAGACGTCAGTCTCGCTAGTAGTTCCGTGTGGACTTCGACGTTTAGCTTGATACCTCAGCTACGATCTTGTGCCCTCGGCAGGGTCTGGTAGATAGTCAGGCTTCTTAGCCTTTTCCATTTGTAGATGTATGTACTCAGACATGTTAAGCTTCCGCATGTGCTTGATTTGTATGCTATGATTGTTGGGTCATGAGACCCATGTTTGTATTTCTGGCTCCTCGGAGCCTAATGAATAAATACTGGAGTCGTAGAGTTATGTTGTGATGCCATGTTGTATTTACACATATTGAGCATATTGTGTGTATGATTGAAATGCTTGGTATGTGTGGGATCCGACAATCTAGTTGTTTATCTTTGGCAGCCTCTCTTAAGGGGAAATGTAGTCTTGTGCTTCCATGAGCCATAGTAGTCCGCTACAGCCCGGTTCACCGGAGTCCTGCTAGCCCAGCACTACTGCTCAGGACACTTAACTGGCCGGCATGTGTTTCACTTCGTTCCTGTGTCTGTCCCTTCGGGGAAATGTCATGCGGTGACCTCTGGAGTCCTTCCTAGCCTGCTACAGCCTGGGTTACCGGAGTCCTGTTAGCCCAGTGCTAAAGCCCGGATACACACGCTGCTGACCGACATGTTCGAAGTTGATTCATGTATGCCTGTCCCCATGGGTTAGTGCCGCTTTGGGATCACGACTAGCCATGTCGGCCCGGGTTCTCTGTCATATGGATGCTAGCGACACTATCATATACGTGAGCCAAAAGGCGCAAACGGTCCCGGGCCATGGTAAGGCGACACCCGTGGGGATACCGTGTGTGAGGCCGCAAAGTGGTATGAGGTGTTACAGGCTAGATCGGTGTGAGTTAGAATCGGGGTCCTGACACTCGTCCGGTCATTCTTAGGAAGTAGCTTCCATCTTGATTTTCGGATAGCATGGACATGATTGTTGTATGTTTGACATCATCGTACTGCAAGAGCTTTCCGTACTCCAAAATAGTGGGGTCATAATTTTTGTGTGAGCGCAAGAATACGAGCATGTCATCAGTTTGCATGAGGTGATGATTATGATTGTACTCAATGTCCACTACCACACATGTGTTATCCTCCTGCACCTTCACCCTCATTCTTGCATTGCAGCCTGTCCTCTGCGATGTTTTGTTTTGCTTCCTATCAGCCTTTGAAACAGAAGTTGTGTGTTTCCCTTGGAACGCACAAAAAAATACTTGTGATTTTCATTCCCTCCCGTCTTCTTTATTCCAAAACCAGCCTGTCTGGCATATCTGTTGTAAAATTCCCTTGCTTTCTCTACATTCTGGAATCGCATCTTTAGTCTTGGTATTAGATAATCCAGGAGATCTGGCATCTGCGGAAAAAGAAAAAATAATCCAAACGGCATGTTAAAATGCAGTTTATAAACTTGTTATCCTAGAGGGAGCAGAAAAATTGCAGATCATACAAGATGCATATATACATACTTAAATTTTGCTCACTTACGTGCGTGTATGATCGCAACTCTGAGTCTGTTGTTGGCCCTCTGGGATGGAGCACGATGGAGTTATCATAGCAGGATGCGGGAATGAGGGCTGAAGATGGCCTCTCTCTTGTTTGCGTCCTTTTTGCTTGTGGTGGTTGTGGAGGTATTGCGATCCTGGTTTTAGTTTTGTCTTTTGTTCTGTGAAGCAATCCATCTACCTTATGTCCCGTACAATCCTGAGTTGTAGCAAAAGTAGCATCCAAGGGCGGTAGTGTGCAGAGCACTCTCCTCCGTGTGTGTGTTCCTGTTGGATTTGTCCTGGGATTCGGTTTAGTTGCTGCCCTTTGGCATTGACGAGCCACACCAGGATAACCTCCATATTTACAACAGGACTTGAGCTAACACCCTCCTCCATCGATGTGCTTGGAAGTCTGCTGGTGGATACAAAGAACCCGCGGGGGATTTCCGGTGTCACCCAATTAGGTGGAGGTGCAAAGTGGTGCGGATAGGGTTGTGACCCAGCATCTTGGAAGTCTGCATGTGTTTCGGGTGTCATCCAATTTTGGTGTGGAGCAGGTTGGTAATGTTGTTGGTGCGTTTGAGGTGTGACCCATTGAGGGGGTGGCGCAACGCGTATAGGCTTAGGGTTGTGTACTTGCTGCTGGGAACTTCTAAGCTTCTTTCTGCATATCTCATCCTGCTAGCATAAAAAAGAGAATGTGTTAGCACACAAGTTACATCTGCCTATACTGGTGTAACTGAACTGAGCATTATTCACAGCCTAAACTTCTCATATAAAAGTGTTGTTCATGTACATATTTTTCCCTAGGACAGGCATCACACTCTGAACTGAGCTGAGCATCTGTCAATACTTGTGTACCTGAACTGAGCACTCTTCACAGAATGAACCTCACTGATGACCCACAAGTATAGGGGATCTATCGTAGTCCTTTCGGTAAGTAAGAGTATCGAACCCAACGAGGAGCAGAAGGAAATGATAAGCGGTTTTCAGCAAGGTATTCTCCGCAAGTACTGAAATAAGTGGTAACAGATAGTTTTGTGATAAGGTAAATTGTAACGATCAACAAGTAACAAAAGTAAATAAAGTGCAGCAAGGTGGCCCAATCCTTTTTGTAGCAAAGGACAAGCCGGAACAAACTCTTATAATAGGAAAAGCACTCCCGAGGACACATGGGAATATCGTCAAGCTAGTTTTCATCACGTTCATATGATTCGCGTTCGATACTTTGATAATTTGATATGTGGGTGGACCGGTGCTTGGGTGATGTTCTTACTTGAACAAGCATCCCACTTATGATTAACCTCTATTGCAAGCATCCGCAACTACAACAGAAGTATTAAGGTAAACCTAACCATAGCATGAAACATATGGATCCAAATCAGCCCCTTACGAAGCAACGCATAAACTAGGGTTTAAGCTTCTGTCACTCTAGCAACCCATCATCTACTTATTAATTCCCAATGCCTTCCTCTAGGCCCAAATAATGGTGAAGTGTTATGTAGTCGACATTCACATAACACCACTAGAGGCTAGACAACATACATCTTATCAAAATATCAAACGAATACCAAATTCACATGACTACTTAATAGCAAGACTTCTCCCTTGTCCTCAGGAACAAACGTAATTACTCACAAAGCATAGTCATGTTCATAATCAAAGGGGTAATAATATGCATATAGGATCTGAACATATGATCTTCCACCAAATAAACCAACTAGCATCAACTACAAGGAGTAATCAACACTACTAGCAACCTACTAGCACCAATCCCGGACTTTGAGACAAGAATTGGATACAAGAGATGAACTAGAGTTTGGAGATGAGATGGTGCTGGTGAAGATGTTGATGGAGATTTCCCTCTCCCGATGAGAGGAGCGTTGGTGATGACGATGGTGATGATTTTCCCCTCCCGGAGGGAAGTATCCCCGGCAGAACAGCTTTGCCAGAGCTCTAGATTGGTTTCGCCAAGGTTCCGCCTTGTGGCGGCGGAGTCTCGTCCAGAAAGGTTCCTTCTTTTTTTTCTCATCGAAAGACTTCATATAGCAGAAGATGGACGTCGGAGACCCACTAGGGGGCCCACGAGGTAGGGGGCACCCCCACCCTCGTGAGCAGGGTGTGGGCCCTGGCCTTCATCTTTGGCAAGGATTTTTCTTTATTTATTTTAAGATGTTCTGCGGAGTTTCAGGACTTTTGGAGTTGCGCGGAATAGGTCTCTAATATTTGCTCCTTTTCCAGCCCAGAATTCCAGCTGCCGGCATTCTCCCTCCTTATGTAAACCTTGTAAAATAAGAGAGAATAGCCATAAGTATTGTGACATAAAGTGAAATAATAGTCCATAATGCAATAAATATCGATATAAAAGCATGATGCAAAATGGACGTATCAACTCCCCCAAGATTAGACCTCGCTTGTCCTCAAGCGAAAAGCCGATAACAATAAATATGTCCTCATGTTTAGAGGTAGAGGCGTCGATAAAAATAAAATACGGACATGAAGGCATCATGATTATTCTCATAACAGCAACATATATAGATTTTGTCATATGATTACTTATGTTCAAGTGATGATCTATTCACAATGCAAAAGTATAAATCATAAACCTTATTGGGCTCCGACAAACTATAATCTCAGTCATTGAAGCAATTGCAATTTATCATAACATTGGAAAGAGTCTATGTTAGAGCTAAAAAGCAAGTCCACATACTCAACTATCATTTAGTCCTCCATAATAGCTAACACTCACGCAATACTTGTGGTTACGGAGTTTTAATCGTTCACAGAGAAAGATAGGGGCTTATAGTTTTGCCCCACAACCTTTTACCTCAAGGGTAATGTCAACAATAATGGTTCATGCTCCCCTACATCCAATTAGATATATATATATCATGTTCTTTCCAACATGCTGAGCTTTCCAAAGGATAAAATGAAAAAGAAAAGGTGAAGATCACCATGACTCTTGCATAAGGTAGAAGATAATAATAAAGGATAGGCCCTTCGCAGAGGGAAGCAGAGGTTGCCATGCGCTTTTATGGTTGGATGCATAAAATCTCAATGCGAAAGAACGTCACTTTATATTGCCCCTTGTGATACGAACCTTTATTATGCAGTCTGTCGCTTTTATTACTTCCACATCACAAGATCGTATAAAGCTTATTTCTCCCACACCAATCAATCATACATATTTAGATAAAGTTTTATTGCTTTGCACCGATGACAACTTAATTGAAAGATCTTACGCAATCCATAGGTAGATATGGTGGACTCTCATGGCAAAACTAGTTTAAGGGTATTTGGAAGCACAAGTAGTATTTCTACTTGGTGCTGAGAATTTGGCTAGCATGAGGGGGAAAGGCAAGCTCCACAAATTAGAGGATCCATGACAACATACTTTATCTTAGATATAAGAAAGACATAACTCATTACGTTGTCTTCCTTGTCCAACATCAACTCTTTAGCATGTCATATTTTAATGAGTGCTCCCAATCATAAAAGATGTCAATGATAATATATCTATATGTGAAAACCTCTCTTTCCTTATTACTTCCTATTAATTGCAACAATGACCAAAGCTATGGCTGCCAACTCCCAACAACTTTTAATCATCATACTCTTTCTATGTGAAGTCATTACTCTCAATAAGATCAATATGAACTTTTTGTTTCTTTTTATTCTTTTTCTCTTTTCTTTTATTCACCCAAGATCATGGCAAAATAATCAAGCCCTTGACTCAACACTAATCTTTATTTTATATAGCTCACGGACTCGATTACCAAGAGAGATCATAAAGCAACACTCAAAACTAGATCATGCCATAAACTTTATTCTACTAGATCAAGATACTACTAATAGGATCGAACTAAGAAAAACGATAAAGATAGGAGTTGTGATGGTGATACAATACCGGGCACCTCCCCCAATCTTGGAAATTGCCAAGGGGAGTGCCCATACCCATGTGATTATATCTCCTTTGTCGGTGAAGAAGGTGGAGGTGACGGATAATCACACATCGAGCGTAAGAGGTCCTCCATCTTGCGAATAATGCCCTTGAGTGCGAAAATATGCTCCTTCAACAAAATATTTTCTTGTGTGAGATACTTGTTTTGTATATGAGCTAATTCAATCATCTTGAAAGCTTCGATCTCAGTTGGGGTAAGAAGGTTATGATCAAGTTGAAGGGTGTCTTTTGCTACCGGAGCTTGATCCTCCGTGGCCTTCTTGATCCTTTCATCCTTGTTGACCCTCGTGGGTTCTTCCTTCTTTAGATCTATGTTCATTAGCCAAGAATCGTTGTCACCATTGTTGGAGGAGGGAGACGACATGATGCCTAGCCTGGAAAACCCTGACAGAAAATAGCTCGAAACAAGAACAGAGGAGTTTTGCGTGATACGGGAGTCAAAACCTTCGGGAGGTTATATAATGAATTTTTACCGACCAAAATACATAACGTGCAAGAAAACGGAGTCCGGAAGGCACACGAGGTTCTCACGAGGTAGGGGGCGAGCCCAGAGGGGTAGGGCACGCCCACCACCCTCGTGGGGCCCTCGTGTCCTTCCCGGACTGCTACTTATTTTTCTATTTTTCTAAATACTTCAAAACGGAGAAATATTGCCTTAAAAATTGTTTTGGAGTCGGTTTACTTACCGTACCACATACCTATTCCTTTTCGGAGCCTGAAACGTTCCGGAAAGTGTCCCTTATGTATTCCTCCGGGGTTATGGTTTCAACATTTATGGGATTACCTGAGATATAATGTTTAATTCTTTGACCATTTACCACCTTCGGATTTGTGCCCTCGAAGTTGTTGATCTTTATGGCACTGGAACAATAGACCTCTTCGATAACATAGGGGCCTTCCCATTTAGAGAGAAGTTTTCCTGCAAAAAATATTAAACGAGAGTTGTATAGCAATACATAATCACCTACATTAAACTCACGCTTTTGTATCCTTTTGTCATGCCATCTTTTAACTTTTTCTTTAAACAACTTGGAATTTTCATAAGCTTGGGTTCTCCATTCATCAAGTGAGCTAATATCAAATAACCTCTTCTCACCGGCAAGTTTAAAATCATAGTTGAGCTCTTTAATATCCCAATATGCCTTATGTTCTAGTTTGAGAGGTAAGTGACATGCTTTTCCATAAACCATTTTATACGGAGAGATACCCATAGGATTTTTATATGCAGTTCTATAAGCCCATAATGCGTCATCAAGTTTCTTGGACCAATTCTTTCTAGACCTATTAACAGTCTTTTGCAAAATTAATTTGAGCTCTCCATTGCTCAACTCTACTTGACCACTAGACTGTGGGTGATAAGGAGATGCAATTCTATGATTAACATCATACTTAGCAAGCATTTTACGGAAAGCACCATGAATAAAGTGTGAACCACCATCAGTCATTAAATATCTGGGGACTCCAAACCTCAGAAAAATAACTTCCTTAAGCATTTTAACAGAAGTGTTATGATCAGCACTACTAGTTGGAATAGCTTCTACCCACTTAGTAACGTAATCAACAGCAACTAAAATATGTGTGTATCCATTAGAGGTAGGAAAAGGTCCCATATAATCAATGCCCCAAACATCAAATGGTTCGATAACAAGAGAATAATTCATAGGCATTTCTTGACGTCTACTAATATTACCAATTCTTTGACATTCATCACGAGACAAGACAAACTTACGGGCATCCTTGAAGAGAGTAGGCCAATAAAAACCAGATTGCAATACCTTATGTGCAGTTCTATCTCCAGCGTGGTGTCCTCCATAAGCCTCGGAATGACACTTGCGTAGGATCTGTTCCTGTTCATGCTCATGTACACAACATGTAATAACACCATCTACTCCTTCTTTATAACGATGTGGATCATCCCAAAAGTAATGTCTTAAATCATAGAAAAGCTTTTTCTTTTGCTGGTATGTGAAGCTAGGTGGTATAAACTTAGCAACAATATAATTAGCACAATCAACATACCATGGAGTACTACGAGATGTACTTATAACATTTAATTGTTCATCAGGAAAGCTATCATTAATGGGTAGTGGGTCATCAAGAACATTCTCTAACCCAGACAAGTTGTCTGCAATGGGGTTCTCATCTCCCTTTCTATCAACAATATGCAAATCAAATTTTTGTAGCAAGAGAACCCATCTAATAAGTCTAGGTTTAGCATCTTTCTTTTCCATAAGATATTTAATAGCAGCATGATCAATGTCAATAGTTACTTTAGAATCAACAATATAAGGTCTGAACTTATCACAAGCAAATATAACTGCTAAAAGTTCTTTTTCAGTAGTAGCATAATTTCTTTGAGCATTGTCTAGAGTCTTACTAGCATAATGAATAACATTTAATTTCTTATCAACTATTTGCCCTAGAACAGCACCTACAGCATAATCACTAGCATCACACATAATTTCAAAGGGTAAATTCCAATCAGGTGGCTGAACAGCAGGTGCAGAGACTAATGCTTTCTTAAGTATTTCAAATGCTTCTACACAATCATCATTAAAGACACATGGTATATCTTTTGCAATAAATTTGTCAGAGGCCAAGAAATTTTTGAGAAGTCCTTAATGAACCTCCTGTAAAATCCGGCGTGACCAAGGAAACTTCTTATACCTTTGATGTCCTTGCGACATGGCATCTTTTCAATAGCATCGACCTTGGCTTTATCAACTTCAATACCTCTTTCAGAAACTTTATGCCCCAAGACAATACCTTCATTAACCATAAAGTGGCACTTTTCCCAATTCAAGACAAGATTAGTTTCTTCACATCTCTGCAAAACTCAATCAAGATTGCTCAAGCAATCATCAAAAGAGGAAACATAGACGGAAAAATCGTCCATGAAAACCTCACAAATCTTTTCACAAAAGTCAGAGAATATAGCCATCATGCATCTTTGAAAGGTAGCAAGTGCATTACATAAACCAAAAGGCATATGTCTATAAGCAAAAGTACCAAAAGGGCATGTAAAAGTAGTCTCTGATTGATCTCTAGCCGACACAGGTATTTGAGAGAAACCAGACTAACCATCTAGAAAGCAATAGTGTGTATGTTTGCATAATCTTTCTGGCATTTGATCAATAAAAGGTAAGGGGTAATGATCTTTCTTAGTAGCTTTATTTAATTTGCAGAAATCAATTACCATCCTATAACTGTGATAATTCTTTGTGGAATCAATTCATCTTTATCATTAGGAACAACACTAATACCTCCCTTGTCAGGGACATAATGGACAGGACTTACCCACTGACTATCAACAACGGGATAAATTATACCTGCCTCCATAAGCTTGAGTATTTCTTTTCTTACCACTTCTTTCATTTTAGGATTCAAACGTCATTGAGGATCACGAACTGGTTTGGCATCTGCTTCCAAATTTATTTTATGTTGACATAGAGTGGGACTAATGCCCTTAAGATCATCAAGAGTATATCCAATAGCATCACGATGCTTCCTCAGAGATTTCAATAATCTTTCTTCTTCATGCTCTGAAAGGTTAGCACTAATAATAACAAGATATATCTTCTTTTCATCAAGATAAGCATATTTAAGATTATCAGGCAGCGGTTTAAGCTCAAACACGGGATCACCCTTGGGTGGAGGAGGATCCCCTAAAATTTCAACAGGCAAATTATGTTACAGAATAGGTTCATGTTTAAAGAATACTTCATCTATTTCCCTTCTTTCATTCATGAACATATCATTTTCATGGTCTAGCAAATAGTGTTCTAAAGGATCACTAGGAAGTACGGCAATAGAAGCAAGACCAATAATCTCATCTTTACTAGGTAATTCTTCCTCGCGATGTTGTTTACTAAATTTAGAGAAATTAAACTCATGAACCATATCATCCAAGCCAATAGTAACAACATTCTTTTTTGCAATCTATCCTAGCATTAACAGTATTCAAGAAGGGTCTACCAAATATAATGGGATAAAAGCTATCTTGTGGAGAAGTGAGAACAAGAAAATCAGCAGGATATTTAGTTTTCCTACACAAGACTTCAACATCTCTAACAATTCCAATTGGTGAAATAGTATCTCTATTGGCAAGTTTAATTGTGACATCAATACCTTCTAACTCAGCAGGTGCTATTTCATTCTTAATTTCTTCATAAAAAGAATGTGGTATAACACTAGCACTCGCACCCGTATCACATAAGCCATGATAAAAATGATCTCCTATTTTAACAGAAATAACAGGCACGCCTACCACATGTCTATGTTTATCTTTAGCACAAGGTTTAGCAATTCTAGCGGTTTCACCTTCGAACTGAATAACATGTCCATCAATATTATCAGACAAGAGATCTTTCACAATAGCAATATTAGGTTCTACTTTAACTTTCTCAGGAGGTGTATAAGTTCTAATATTGCTTTTACGAACAACAGTTGAAGCTTTAGCATGATCCTTTATTCTAACAGGGAAAGGTGGTTTCTCAACATAAGAAGTAGGAACAATAGGATCATTATAAGTGACAGTCTTTTCTTCAACTTTAATAGGTGCAGCTTCTCCTTAGGGAGGATGATATTTAAACCACTTCTCCTTAGGGAGATCAACATAAGTAGCAAAAGATTCACAGAATACTATCTCAGAGTCAATTCCATATTTAGTGCTAAACTTACGGAAAATATCGGTGTCCATAAAAGATTAACACAATCAAACTTAGGTGTCATACCTGACTCCTTACCTTCGTTGAGCTCCCAATCTTCAGAGTTGCGTTTAATTCTATCCAATATATTCCATTTAAATTCAATAGTCTTCATCATAAAAGAGCCAGCATAAGAAGTATCGAGCATGGTTTGATTGTTTTTAGAAAGCCGAGCATAAAAACTTTGCATAATTATTTCTCTCGAGAGCTCATGATTGGGGCATGAATATAACATTGATTTAAGCCTCCCCCAAGCTTGAGCGATGCTTTCTCCTTCGCGAGGCCAGAAATTATATATATAATTGCGATCACGATGAACAAGATGCATAGGGTAATGCTTTTGATGAAATTCCAATTTCAATCTTTTATAGTTCCATGATCTCATATCATCACATAGCCTATACCATATCAATGCATCTCCCTTCAAAGATAAAGGGAAGACCTTCTTCTTAGCAACATCATCTGGTATACCTGCAAGCTTAAATAATCCACAAACTTCATCCACATATATTAAGTGCTCATCAGGATGCTTTGCTCCATCTCCTGTAAAAGGGTTAGCTAGCAGTTCTTCCATCACACCCGAAGGAAATTCAAAAGGAGTTTCACTTTCAATAGGTTCAGTAGGTTGAGGAGCAACTCTTTTCTCTACTGGACGGGGTGAAGATACCCCGAACAATCCCCTCAGAGAATTACTTTCCATAGTAGCAAGTGACAGTAAATTTCAGCACACTATATAAATTTTTCCTAACCAAATTCCACCTACCAAAGGCGCTACACTCCCCGGCAACAGCGCTAGAAAAGTGTCTTGATGACCCACAAGTACAGGGGATCCATCGTAGTCCTTTTGATAAGTAAGAGTGTCAAACCCAACGAGGAGTAGAAGGAAATGATAAGCGGTTTTCAGCAAGGTATTCTCTGCAAGTACTGAAATAAGTGGTAACAGATAATTTTGTGATAAGGTAAATTGTAACGAGCAACAAGTAACAAAATTAAATAAAGTGCAGCAAGGTGGCCCAATCCTTTTTGTAGCAAAGGACAAGCCGGAACAAACTCTTATAATAGGAAAAGCGCTCCCGAGGACACATGGGAATATCGTCAAGCTAGTTTTCATCATGTTCATATGATTCGCGTTAGATACTTTGATAATTTGATATGTGGGTGGACCGGTGCTTGGGTGATGTTCTTACTTGAACAAGCATCCCACTTATGATTAACCTCTATTGAAATCATCCGCAACTACAACAAAAGTATTAACGTAAACTTAACCATAGCATGAAACATATGGATCCAAATCAGCCCCTTACGAAGCAACGCATAAACTAGGGTTTAAGCTTCTGTCAGTCTAGCAACCCATCATCTACTTATTACTTCCCAATGCCTTCCTCTAGGCCCAAATAATGGTGAAGTGTTATGCAGTCGACGTTCACATAACACCACTAGAGGCTAGACAACATACATCTTATCAAAATATCAAACGAATACCAAATTCACATGACTACTTAATAGCAAGACTTCTCCCTTGTCCTCGGGAACAAACATAATTACTCACAAAGCATATTCATGTTCAAAATCAGAGGGGTAATAACATGCATATAGGATTTGAATATATGATCTTCCACCAAATAAACCAACTAGCATCAACTACAAGGAGTAATCAACACTACTAGCAACCTACTAGCACCAATCCCGGACTTTGAGACAAGAATTGGATACAAGAGATGAACTAGGGTTTGGAGATGAGATGGTGCTGGTGAAGATGTTGATGGAGATTGCCCTCTCCTGATGAGAGGAGCGTTGGTGATGACGATGGTGATGATTTTCCCCTCCCAGAGGGAAGTATCCCCGGCAGAACAGCTCTGCCGGAGCTCTAGATTGGTTCCGCCTCGTGGCAGCGGAGTCTCATCCCGAAAGGTTCCTTCTTATTTTTTCTCATCGAAAGACTTCATATAGCAGAAGATGGACGTCGGAGACCCACCAGGGGGCCCACGAGGTAGGGCGGCGCGCCCTAGGGGGGGCGCGCCCCCCACCCTCGTGAGCAGGGTGTGGGCCCCTGGCCTTCATCTTTGGCGAGGATTTTTTTTATTTATTTTAAGATGTTCCGTGGAGTTTCAGGACTTTTGGAGTTGCGCAGAATAGGTCTCTAATATTTTCTCCTTTTCCAGCCCAGAATTCCAGCTGCCGACATTCTCCCTCCTTATGTAAACCTTGTAAAATAAGAGAGAATAGCTATAAGTATTGTGACATAAAGTGAAATAGAAGTCCATAATGCAATAAATATCAATATAAAAGCATGATGCAAAATGGACGTATCACTCACATTCTTGAATTCTACACTATTTTGATTTTTTCTGTACCTGAAATGAGCACTCTCCGCAAACTGAACTTCTTGTTTGCAAAGTGGAAATACTGTCTACAGTTAAAAAACTGACCTTCATGAGTTTGAATGGTTGGACTTACTAGTGCATACCAACTTGACCTTCATGTGATCACATGTTTGTTTTATTTTCCTTTTATTTTTTGCACACAACCAGATACATATACCAACCTGAACTCTAGCAGACTTACTAGTTGGACTTCACATGGTTTTTTACATATGAATGCGGGTAGATTTTTTAATGTTTGCAGCCTGGACCGAGGCTCACACACTACAAGAACTTCACATGGCTGGAATAAAATAACAGACATCAGGAAGTTCAACCATACCTTGGATAGAAGTTTGGCCAACCTTTTTCCAGCAGTAGATAGGCCACCTTGAGAGCAATTCGTCGGAGAGTTTGGAGAGGAATTCCATGGCAATCCATGTCTTGTAGAGGGTGCAAAGTTCATCTGCATGAAGGAAGAAGGTTAGGTAAGGCAAGATTGAAGGAGTAGACAAGCAGAGGGAGGAAGTTCATCTACCGTTGCTAGATTTGAAGGCACCGCCGATGCGGCCTTCGCCGCCGAGATGCTCCCTTGGCTGCGTCATTCGCCGTAGCTTGCACCTTGGCCGTCATCAGCTCTGCTAAGCCGTCTGGAAGTGAGGATGGAAGGAGGAGGAGGCTTCCGGAAGTCCATTGCAGTTAGTCATAGAAAGTGCGGCGGCTTCGCCGCCTCCAGGCGACGCGGGCTCCCTCGCGTCGGCGTCCATCATCACTCGCTCGCCCGTGCCGGCGGTCGGACAGGAGTTGGCGGCGGAGGGGGCGAAGCTAGATCCGGTCGGCTAAGAGCTGGAGACACAGGGGGCGGCTCTGGATCCTGTCGACCAGGAGACGGAGGGGGCGGAGCTGGATCCGGCGGAGTTCGGCAGCGAATCACGGGGGGTGATCGAGGGGAGGAGCAGCGAGGAGGGGGGCTGGGCGGCTCAATCGGGATCGGGACCAGGTGGGATCTTATCGGGGCGGGAAGTTCGAAAGGGTTCTGTCGGGCCCTTATAGGGTTGTTGTGATTAAAATAACTATTCTAATCCTGGGATTAGAATAGTGTTGTCCTATTATATATATTTATATTTATATATAAACACTATTCTGATCACGGGATCAGAATAATATTCTCATCACAACCTGAACTTCCCTCTCTACGAACCCGACCTTCGGGCTATCTTCGCAACCGTGGCTTCCCTCGCGAATTATTCCGGTCGGTAGTGTTGTCTGGGATGTGACTATAATCCAAATACTCATACCTACATCTAAATGCTAATTTTGATTCGTAATTTTGCATTTGGGCGGATTCACTCTCGGGGGCGGATGAACTTGTGTCTGTTTATAAGTTTAATACATTCACTGGATGTTCTAGAACCTCCAACATGATGGGAATTTGTTGTAAGTATGAGTTTCATGGACAATTTGTCGTTAATTTCAACGGATTTGATTTCGGGCTCCGTGTTCTTCGTCCGCGGGAGTGATTCCGCGGCTTCTGTGGATTTGTTATTTTTATTTGAATATAGATGGCGGATTTGATTGCAGTAGTGAGATTGGACCGTTCATGCGTTGTTAATTTGATCGGTCAGGCGAATACACCCCTGAAATCAGGCGATTGGATCTCGTGTCGGCCCGTGCTGGTTTCGGTTCTTCAATGAGACAGCTTGGTTGATTTATCATTTTGATGTCATGGCGCAATAGGATATTGTTCGAGGTCGTGGACGGAGAAGGTGTAGTCACCCAAGTGATTAAATCTGAAAACCAAATTCGATAATGCGTATTTTTCAGTGAATCTACTATCTGTGTTACAGAGTTGGACTTCTGCACCTTTTGTGCTTGAACTTGCCTTGTTTTAATTCATGTTTTTTGGGTGATGCTGCAATACGATCTGTTCGGTTGGTGTTGTTATCAAAAATTGGTGTTTGTTTTTTGTTTTTCAAAGTACTCATATACGTAAATGTGGAGCTGGTCCATAGATACACAAATCATCCATTTTACATTTATTCTGTCTTCGGGACTAGTTTTTTGGTTCATCCACATTCTGTGGTAGTAGTTGGACTTCTATGGTACCAGTGATTGAACTTCCTGATTTCCACATTGCAAGGTGGTGCAACATCGCGCTCTATTTTTTCTTTTTTCTTTTTTTTGTAATTTTCAATTTTCTAATTGGGGTTTTAGTTTGTTCCGTGGCAACTATGGGATTATTCCCAAATATGCATGCATACCTTACTTATTTTTTTGTAACATGTTTGCATACTTCAAATAGTGGTAGAACTTCAGTATGTGTTTAACGTGAACTTACAAGATTTTTGCTTCTGTGTAATTTGTCTTTCTACATGTTCATTTGATGTTTTTTCAAAACACCGAACTTCTGTGTTTTTACAACTTGAACTTACCTTTATTTAGAACATTCGATTAGTTAACTTACGCCTTGTGCATTTTGTTTCTTCGACACTAAACATTATTATTCCTAAGGTGCTTCTTTCTTGGTTTTTTATGTCACAACAGAACTTTTCATGAATGCAGGTCCATCTTTTTGACACTGATATTCCAGGATAGATTACATTCCAGAAATCAAAAACCCTTACTAGATTTCTTCTGCAATTTGTTGTAACTAGTGTGTAAGTGTGGGGTTGGACCACAGGCACATGCATCCTCTTTTCCCTTAGTCTATGTTTCGGTATAGTTTTTTGATCATCCACTATCTTCAGTAGGATCTGGACTTCTTTTTTATTAATGGTTGAACTTCTGGTTTTGAAGATTGCACTCCACATTTTGCAAGGCGAAGATTGCACTCCACATTTAATTCTTCAGATGTTTTTTAGACTTTTGTCTCGTGAGCAATCATGGGATTAGCCCAAGTATGGGCCGAGACAGGAACGAGCCGGAGCAGGCGACGACGCGGCGTGCCGCGTCATCGCATGCGGAGGCGAGTCCGTCACATCCGTGACCCCAGTATATATCTTAGGGTTTTTAGGGTTTAGGGTGCGTGCGGTTGGGGTGGAAACAGAATAACTGCATTGCGTCCTGTCAAATCCTAGCACGAGGCCGAGCAGGGGGAGGGGGTCAGGACCCCCCCTCCCCTCCCCCTGCGAGGCCGAGACAGGAACGAGCTGGAGCAGGTGACGACGCGGCGTGCCGTGTGGTCGCATGCGGAGGCGAGTCCGTCACATCCGTGACCCCACTATCTATCTTAGGGTTTTTAGGGTTTAGGGTGCGTGTGGTGGGGGTGGAAACAGAATAATAGCATTGCGTCCTGTCAAATACTAGCACGCAGCAATGCGGTAGCGCGAGCCCGAGCAAGGGGGGGAGGGGGGGTCGGGACCCCCCTCCCCTCCCCTCCCCCTGCGAGGCCGAGATAGGAACGAGCCGGAGCAGGCGACAACGCGGCGTGCCGCGTCGTCACATGCGGAGGCGAGTCCGTCACATCCGTGACCCCACTATCTATCTTAGGGTTTTTAGGGTTTAGGGTGCGTGCGGTGGGGGTGGAAACAGAATAACTGCATTGCGTCCTGTCAAATCCTAGCGCGCAGCAATGTGGTAGCGCAAGGCCGAGCAGGGGGGTCGGGACCCCCCCTCCCCTCCCCCTGCGAGGCCGAGACAGGAACGAGCCCGAGCAGGCGACGACACGGCGTGCCGCGTCGTCGCATGCAGAGGCGAGTCCGTCACATCCGTGACCCCACTATCTATCTTAGGGTTTTTAGGGTTTAGGGTGCGTGCGGTGGGGGTGGAAACAGGATAACTGCATTGCGTCCTGTCAAATCCTAGCGCGCAGCAATGAGGTAGCGCGAGGCCGGGCAGGGGGAAGGGGAGGGGGTAGCGCGCAGCAATGCGGTTATTCTAATTCATTTACTTCTTTTATTAGAGTACTTGAGCTTCTGTTCTTTATTTTTTGAACTTCTTTTTCTCTTGTTTTTTAGGGGCATATTTATGTATGTATGTTTCTTCCTTTAGTAGTGTATTTTCCATCTATTTTTGGTATTGAGGATATTAGTTGTGCTGTTTTGTGATCTTATCTCATTATAATAGATGCATTCAAATGGTGCATTTATTTATCTACACATGTATTTACTATTTTAGCTGTTGGGGGGTAAAACTGTAAATTCAGTGGCGCTGCAATTCCCACAAGAGAGATGCATTAAGTGAGTATCTCCCATCGCCACCATCTGTCAGAAAACCCCCCTCCCCATGTCGCTCGCACTCTCCCCCCTCTCCGTCGCTCCGCTGTCTTCCTCGCCTCCAACTCCCCCCAATTTCTCCGCCCATGTCCCCTGCCCTCGTGCTGGAGTAACCAGCGCAGGCCCCCGTTCCTATTTCTCCCCCATGCCCCACTCTCTCTCACCCAGCCCGCTCTCTTCTGCTCTGAAGCGAGGGCGGCAACTGCCTGCGCAGTTGCAAGGTGCGCGGGGCGTCGTGGGGAGTGGAAGAAACCAGCGCGGATTCGTGCGTGCGGGGGTCGTCTGGAGAGGTACAAGTGCTGCCCCCCCCCTCCTAATGCTTGCTTCTAGTTTCCCCAGATCTATCGAGTCCGCCTCCTGTGTGCTCTCGTGTCCGCGTCCTACCCCCTTCTTCTGATGGTTTGGTGGGAGATTAGGTAGGGTTCTTGTGCGTGTGGTGGTTGGATTCCATTCCCCCGTGGTCAGATTTGTCTATGAGACACTTGTGTGTGCTATTTTATCCGTTCAGAGATGAGTGGATTTCATTTCCCCTTTGGTGATTTCAGCATTCAGATGCATGTAAGAGAGGGTGTGGTGTGATGGTTGATGGCAAATATGATGTATATAATTGTCTTAGTATTGTTGATTTCGAAGTCTAGATTGTGTCTGCCACATGCTATTTAGTTTATGGATTCTTTTTTTGTTTGTGCTTCCCTATATGTGCTACTGTTCATGTTTTCATACTTGTTCATATGTTCTAGTTGTTTCATCCTAGGGTTTCATTTAGTTGTTTTTTGTATTTGTTGTATTATTTTCTACCTGCTAACTATATGCAATCAATCCCCTGTTTTTAGCAGGTTGTTCTAGTGTTTGGAGTTGCATTCATCAAGGCGGTTGTGTTGTCATGGCTTCAAAACCTTCTCCAGGTATCTTAATGTAGTTGTATCTTGTATTTTAAATAGCATTATTCTCATATATGTCTGCCCATATCTTCACTTAGTATTCATGTTGGACTGCCATTCTTAATAGTGTGAACTTCTAGGAATGGTTATGTGTATGCTTTTTACCATTAGTTTGAGTTAGTAGAGTGTTTTCTTACTTTGTAGTTGATGATTTTGCAGGTGAAACTTTGTCACCAAGTGTTGTTGGACTTCCCAAATGTTTCATTTTTGTAGTGTATATCTTTTTTTGTTATCATGTTGATGGTATTGATATTTAGTTTGCCTGTGAAATACTGTTTGTGGTCATGCTACATCTTTTTTATGTGCTACTTGCTTGGGTCACATAGTTGAACTTCTAGTTTTAATTATTGTTTGATTGTAATGAAATTTGCTTGAACTTCTGTTATGCACATTTTGTTTTACTGCTTTGTTATGTATCGTTGAACTTCTGGACATTCATGATATATGTAGTAGCCCCTCTGGTGTAGATTGTTTTTATATTTAGTTTGTAGATTTTTAGTTTGTTTCTTGTGTTTACTGCTTTGTTAGGTATTGTTGAACTTCTGGGTATTGGACATTGTTGCGAAAGTAGAAGTTCCTTTGGTGTACTATTGTGGATTAGAACTTAGCTACCTTTTTACTTGCATTTTTTGTAGTTGGTGATGAGTTGAATAGTTCTGGAAAAAAATGCATGCGATCAAGATGGAGCTTCAGAGGTTAATACTGATGCTCCAATATCTGATGCGGCTAAATCACCCATTATCCCTTTGACTGTGATTGCCAAGGTTGCTTCGAGCCTTGAGAATTTTTCAAGCCCCGAGGATCTTGCTTCTGCAGCTCTTGATTCACCTAGTATGTGAAACCCCTTTTCTTTTCATTTTAAAGTTTTGAGCCATGTTATTTTAGCTTGTTCATGTCGTTTGTTTTTGTTTTTGTTCCTGACTTTTTTTATTTTTTGATTCGATTTTTTGTGTTCTTTGCAGATGTGTCCACAGAGGAGGAAGCTGTGAACACTATCAACAATGTTTTATCTGAGTTCGGTTTATTAGAAACCCTTGCTGCTGCTGAGGAGGGGGCTCCGTCAGTCAAAGGTTGTGATTCCGTTCCAGATCCTTTGTGCTCTCTTCAGATGTCAGAGACGCAGTCGCAGTCTGTTGATGGCACTGAACCTGTCACGCAACCCGAGGATGTGCCTCTTCAGCTTCTCCTGGAGGACCAACGTAAGAGGAAGAAGCAATAAGATTTTGACAAGAAGAGGGTGGCCCGCCTTAAGAAAGGTTCTGATGTTCTTGGATCTGTTCATGCGGCTGAGCTCGCTGTTGAGGAAGACGTGCCGTGTGGCAGTGATGGCACGGTTGTCCCTGTTAAGAAGAAAATCAAGAAGACTTCTGCGAGGAAGCTAGTAGTTGGTGAAGTTACTCCTCGGAGGATCCCACGTGTTTCAAGGCCTGCAGAAGTTGTTGAAGATGAATGGTTAGGCCTTGGTGGTACGCCACGCCATAGTCCTCGTGTGCTCGCCACTGCCGCGCCTACACCTTCTCCTCTTGGTGCTGGTGCATCTGGTAAGGGGAAGAAATGTGGCGTGAAGCGCAAGGTTCCACCTGCAAAGGTCAACAAGGGTGTGAAGAAGCGTTCTCGTGTTAATCCAGATGACAAGGATGATGCTGATTTCAATGCTGATGATGAGGACGACGACGATGATGATGATGATGCTAATCAGGTATGAATGTCTCATGTTTACTATTTTTAGAGCATTTGTCGCTATTGCTGTAGTTTTATTGTTTTTAGCACTGCCTTGGCGTACATAGCTGACCTTCTGCTCCATATAGACGAATAAATTAGCCGACGTGCTTTGCTTTTATGGTATTTCTGCCTTTGTGTACATAGTTGGACTTTTGGGTATATACATGAAGAAATTAGCTTAACTTGTTGGTATACATGTTTGATTAGTGCCTTAGTGTATATGGTTGAACTTCTGCTTTTTAAATTTCCAACATTTTTGAAAGCATGTTAACTTGTGTTCATACATGGTTGTACTGCCTATGTATACATAGTTGGACTTCTGATATACATGTTTGCTTACTGCCTTGGTATAGATGGTTGAACTTCTGCTTTGTTAATTTCCAACAATTTGAATGCATGTTAACTTCTGGTCATACATGGTTGTACTGCCTATGTAGACATAGTTGGACTTCTGATATACATGTTTGATTACTGCCTTGGTATACATGGTTGAACTTCTGCTTTGTAAATTTCCAAGAATTTGAAAGCATGTTAACTTCTGGTCATAGATGGTTGTACTGCCTATGTATACATAGTTGGACTTCTCAGATGTAGTGCGTATGTAGTCATTAGTGGAATTTTGGTGAAGGTTGTGTGTCTCATTGTTCTTCCTTTTTTCCATGTCAATGTATGTTTTTTTCAGTATCAGCTTGTGCAGCGGCCTGAGAGGAGGAAGAGAGGAGGCAAAGCGCCCGAAGAAGTTGGCCAAGGAGGAGGTGAGGTGAAACGTTTTAACAAGACGGTTCGCTGCTCACTGAAAGAGGTCAAGACGTGTGCGGAAATGCTACAACGCTGACTTATCGTAGGTGTCCCATTGGTTTCTACCACTTTGGTGGGCATGCGTCTAATGGTTTTGGAGGGCATCTGGCTATTTGGCAATTAGAAGGATGGCGCTCTCCTCTCGCGACCGAGCCGGTGCCGCCCCGGCCATGCCCTGCTCGTCTGCGCGGCCGCCTCCGCCGCCATCTCCGTCGCCCTGCGCCATTCCGGTCAGCTCTGACGCTCCCCCGCAGCCCGACGCCGCGCTGATCCCGGCCGCTGGGCCGCTCGCCCCATGCCCGATCGACCCCGTGGAGGAGGCGCTACCGCTGCGCTGGGCAGACTTAGGGGAGGACGAGGACTCCACCGTTGGCCGTCCCACCGTCCGGCGCACACCTCCGGCCCGCCGGACTGTGCTGCGCCCGATGCTGGTTGACGTGCCACGCTGGGGAGCCCCCTCCCCACCTCTTGCTTGCCGGCCAGCTACGCCCCCCTCCTCCCGACGCCTAGCCAAAGGGCCGACCTTAGGTCGCATACCGCTCGCCGCCGCCGCGCTCCGGCGTGGGGCGTCGCGGGGCGGTCCGACCTGGGTCGGGCCCGGTCTTCTTGGCGCTCGGCGGCAGCCCCCCATGGATCTCGGCCTCCTCCCTTCCCGGCGGCGTCTTCATGGCCGATGGTCACCCGTTCCTCGCCGTTTCGACCGTTCATCGCTGCTTTTGGCACCTCCGCTCTCCGTTTCTCGCCCATCCATTCCTGTCACCTCCCCATGGCCGCTGGAGCTCCTGCGCCAGCGTTGGTCGCGGCCGCGGCGGCGGTCGCAGCGCGAGGGGAAACCCTTGCCGCTGTTACCCCGCCCTGTGGGCTGGACCGATGGCTCTTGGGCCGTTCTAGGGTGGGGCCGGGTGTTGGGCCTGGGGCTGGGCTGGCCGCTCCGTTAATGGGCCCAGCCTCGGCTGCGACCCTAGTGGGCCGGCTTGCCCGACCATCAGGCCGATTTGGCTGCCATCGGGCTTCCTTCGCCCCAATCCCTCCCCGCTCCTGCCCTAACCCCTGCTCCCCCGACCCCCGCCGCCAACCCGTCGATCCATCCCCCGTCGCTGCCGACCTCGCCACCAGCCCCCATAACCCGCGAGTGGCACGACGCTGGGACGCGCCCCAAGCGCCGCGCCAACAACCTCCGCTCCGACTCCTCCCGTGGGGAGGAGCGGCGCGACTCCTTCCGGCCATCCACCGACGCGATGCACCATGAATCCGAGCTCCGCCGACAGCTCTCCTCCCGCGGTGACCACCGGACCCACGACTACGACGACCACCGGTCCCCCTCACGCCATTCTCCCCCTCGGGCGGACCGCCGGGGCCGCTCCCGTTCGCCTCCCCTGCCGCGAATCGCCACGATGGTCATCGTCGGTCGCCCTCCCTTCCGCGCCGTCGGGTGGCCAGCTGCTCCCCGGTCCGGGACATCCACGCTCGCTCCCCCGACCGCTCCTATGGGCCACCGGCCCCTCCTCCCGTGGCTGCCACGGTCCACCGCTACCAGCCTCCTCGAGGCGAGCCGAGCCTCCCCCCGACCGGCAATGGGGCGGGACGGGGCCGGCCCGGGGGCAAGCGCAAGAAGAAGCGCGCGCTTGGGCGTGCAAACAGCCCAGCCCCGCCTAACGGCGCTCCCCGGGATCCCGCCGCCTCGACGACATCCGCCCTTCTCCCCGATGACCGCTCCACCGACCTTGTCAAATGCTTCAACTGCGGTCTCTCCGGCCACTCCCAGGTGACTTGCACTCGTCCGCAGTGCTGTTACCACTGCTCGGACCCAGATCACCCCACTTTCCTTTGCCTGGACCGCCCGGTGGCGGAGGAGCTGATGATGTACGGGCACGGGATTAAGGGCCTCGGATACTTCCACATCGAGGTGCCCGACATCCCCACCCCTTCCCCCACACTCCTGGCCATTGTTACAGTGAAGGATGGGGTGGCCTCGCCGGAGATGATCGAGGCCGAGCTCAACCACCTCTACCTCTGCAACTGGGATTGGCAGGTCACCTTACTCTCTGGAGGCCAGTTCTCTGTCGTCTTTCTGGACGCGGTCAGCCACGGATACGGCACCCGCAGCGGAGACATCACCCTAGCTCTCAACTCGCTAGTGGTTGACATCTCCGTGCCGGTGCGGGACCCCTTGGCGGTCGCGGCCTTGGACACGGCTTGGATCCTCATGGGTGGCCTCCCGGACATCGCCCGCTCCGAGCGGGTAATCCGGAACATGTCTCGCATCCACGGCAAGGTGGTGGTGGTTGATGAGCTTTCCCTCCGCAAAGAGGAGGAGGTACGCATTAAGGTCAAATCTCTCGACTCCTCCAGGCTTCGGAACACCATCCGGGTGTTCTTTAACGACCAGGGCTTCAACCTCCGCATCTCCCCTAAGCCTCCCAACCATATTGGCCGCCCTCGCATCGACGACAGCTTCCCTAGGGGCGGCCCCGGTGGGGTGGCACGGGGGGCCACCGCAGCGACCGCGACCCACGTCACGGCCACCACTCGGGCTCGGACGAGGACGACGACGACAACCTCGAGGACAGCCCCCACCATGACCAGCCTCCTGTGCCTGCCACTAGGGGTGGGGATGGGGCGCGTCGTACCCACTCGGCTACCCCACCGTCCTCCGATGATGGCCCCGGCGCCTCTGATGTCAGTCTCCAAGTTTTTCCGGCTTCTTCGCCCCGCTCCCTCGACGACATCTCCCTCGGCATCTTCGCCTCCTCCCCGACCAGGGCCGAGCCGACGCTACCCGATCCGACCCCCACTGCGGCCGATCTCCAGTTGGTGCCGCTGGGGGGTTCGTCTTCGGACTCGGCTCCGCCTCTCCCGGGGCCTTCGGAGGGCCCTCCTGGCTCCCCGGCCCGGCCGGCCAGCCCGCCTGTGGGGGTTAACGCGCTTGCGGACCCACCTCCCTCCCCTGGCGTCCCCTACGTGCCGTCTCCTGCTCCCCCCGTGGTGCCGTCATGCTCTTCCCCCGCAGTCCTGGCGGTGGTGGTGACCACACCGGGGGCCGATCCACCTCCTCCCCCTCGGGCTGCGCGGCGGGGCCATTCGACCTCGTTCCCGGTGTCCTCCTCGCGCCGTAGTGCTCGGATTGAGGCGACCAGGCCGCCGGGTGGCCCGGCCCTCCCCATCCCCGAGCTTGCCGCCCTCCGGGCCGCTGCCCGGAACCTCGAGTCAGGTACCACGATCATCCCGGCCACCTCTGCTACGTGCTCCTTTTCTGCTTTGGAGTCGGCCCCGCTTAGCCACCTCACTAAGGTGGCAGCGGACTCGGCCATAGTTTTCCGCGGGGAGGTTGCCCCCCCCCCCGCTAGTCCAGATAGATGCCATTCGTGCACGGGAGATCCTTGATGGTCGGCTCGCCGAGGCCCGTGCACGCCCTCCCCCCGCCGCGGGAGCTCCGCTTGGGTCCACCCCGAGCGCCCCACCCCACGTGTCGGTCGCCCCAGATGAGATCCGGGGCCACACTCGCTCTCGTACTGCCGCTCTCCGCGCCCAGAGCACGTCACGTGTCCTGGGGTCAAGCAGCCCCCCGATGGATGCCTGATGAGAGCCTTATTCTGGAACATCCGCGGTTTCGGCCAAGACGGTCGGCGCCGCCAACTCATTGAATACATGCGAACCGAGCGTATTGACATAGTAGCCATCCAAGAAACGATGCGGACTGAATTTTCCCTGTCGGAACTTGAGCATTTGAGTTCCGACCTATTCGCCTGGCACTGGCTCCCTTCTAGTGGGAACGCAGGCCACTCGGGGGGCATCCTCCTAGGTGTGAAGGATGCCACCCTTGAGGTTGGGGGCATGGACCGGGGAGAGTTCTTTGTAAGCATGGAGGTTTTCGAACGGTCCCTAAACTTCAAATGGGAGACCATCACGGTTTATGGCCCGACCGACCACCGTAGGTCAGAGACCTTCCTTACTGAGCTCAGGAGGAAGGTTGCGTCGGCCCAGTTCCTGGTGGTAGTCGGCGGCGACTTCAACCTCATCCGGACGGAGGAAGATAAGAGCAATAATCTAGTGAACTTTCCTTGGATGCAATTATTCAATGATTGCATTGTAGATATGGGATTGCGGGAAATCGATCGTGTGGGGGCCAGATTCACTTGGACTAACCGCCAAGTTGATCCGACTCGCTCGGTCCTCGATCGAGTTTTCGTCTCCCCTGAGTGGGACATTCGATGTCCCCTAGCATCGCTACGGGCGATCACGTGGATTGGGTCAGATCATGTACCCCTTCTCCTCTGCTCGGAGAATGAACGTCCTCCACAGCCGCCACGCTTCCGTTTTGAGACCTTCTGGTTGCGCCAGCCAGGCTTCACTGCTGCGGTGGTCAGCCGATGGCGTGAGGCGAGGGATGCTCCCCATAGGGCCATGTCGGCCATTGACTCTTGGCATTTCTGCGCCAAGCGGTCGCGGCAGTTCATGAAAGGATGGGGTGCTAACGTGGGTCGGGACATCCGTAAGAGGAAGAAAGCTCTCCTTGACGACATCCAGGCCCTCGACCTCCGGGCTGACACTACTGGTCTCTCGGCAGACGAATGGATGCTTAGGTACAACTTGGAAGATCAGCTCACGGTCATCTACACTGACGAGGAAGCCTACTGGCGCATGCGAGGTACACAGAATTGGGTCCTCAAGGGGGACGCCAATACTGCCTACTTCCAGGCTATCGCCAATGGCCGTAGGCACCGCAATTCCATCCCCCTCTTGTGGGATGGCCCGACCCTCCTCCAGCGCCCGGAGGACATCTGGGCGCATGTTCATGGCTTCTATAGAGACCTATTCTCTGCCTCCCCTCGGGGAGGTCTTGCTCTAGCGCAAGACATTTGGCCTGGCCACTGTTGCGTCTCGCCGGCGGACAATGCGGCCATCACGGCCCCGTTCTCCGAGGAGGAGGTCTGGGCAGCCATTAAGGGCATGAACTCCTCCTCGGCCCCTGGCCCGGATGGCCTTCCAGCGAAGTTTTTTCAGTCCTTCTGGGAGGTGATCAAACCTGAGGTGATGGCCCTATTTGACGAGTTCATGGCTGGGACCATTGACCTCGGCCGGCTGAATTATGGGGTAATCACGCTCATTCCTAAGGTGCCGGGTGCCTCGGACATCCGGCAATTCCGGCCGATTACGGTGATTAACGTCATCTTCCGCATCCTGGCCAAGGGGTATGCCATTAGGGTGGCCCCTATAGCTGACCGGATCACTCACCCTGATCAGTCAGCTTTCATCCAGGGCTGTTATATCCTTGATGGGGTCCTAGTGTTCCACGAAGCTCTCCATGAGGTGCGCTCCAAACACCTCAAGGCAGTCTTCCTGAAACTGGACTTCCACAAGGCGTATGACACGGTCAGCTGGGCCTTCCTTCGGGAATGTTTGCTTCGGAAAGGTTTCGACGATAGATGGGTGACCAGAGTTATGCAGTTGGTCTCTTTCGGCCGCACAGCGGTGAACATTAATGGGGAGATCGCCCCATTCTTCCCCATGTTTTGTGGGGTCCGCCAGGGCGACCCCTTCTCCCCATTCCTGTTCAACATAGTTGTTGATGCGCTAGCGGCCATCCTCGATAAGGCCAAGGCGGCAGGACACATCAAGGGGATTGTCCCGCACCTTGTTGGAGGAAACGGGGTCTCCCTTCTCCAATATGCGGATGACACCATCATCATGGTGGAGGGCTCCGCGAGTGATATCTCGAACCTCAAGTTCCTCCTCCAGTGCTACCAACAGATGTCCGGCCTAAGGATCAACTTCGACAAGAGTGAGGTGATGATCTTGGGCTACTCACAAGATGAGCGGTAGAGCATCGCGGATCGACTTAACTGCCAGCTTGGGTGCTTCCCCACGACCTATCTTGGCATACCCATTAGCGACACCAGGCTTACCGTGGCTGAGCTGCGCCCCACGGTGGGGAAGCTCCAACACCGGATCGAGCCCTGGCAGGGACGGTGGCTTTCTAAACCGGCCCGTATGGTTCTTATTAACTCGTCCCTTGCCAGCCTCCTCTTATTCATTATGAGCATCTACAGCCTTCCGCAGACTCTTCATCACGAGATTGCCACCGTTCAGGGCGATTTTACTAGGTCGGCGAGGGTGACAAGCAGAAATACCACATGGTCAAGTGGTCCGAGATCTGTAAACCCCGCGACCAGGGAGGCCTTGGCATCATGTCATCCAAATGCATGAATATAGCCCTTTTGACTCGATGGCTCTGGAGGATTAACAACGGAGATGGTGGCCTGTGGCTGCGCATTATTCTGCAGAAGTACCTCCGCGGACAGCCAGTCGCCTTCTGTCAACGCTCTGGAGGCTCCCAGTTCTGGCAATCTGTCATCCAGCTCCTCCCTGTCCTCCGGATAGGGACCTCGATTGAGATCGGGTCCGGCACCGCCACGCTGTTTTCTTTTGATCGCTGGACTGGAGACGCACCCCTGGCGTCCCGGTTTCCGGTCCTGTTCTCCATTGCGGTGGCCCCCCAGATCTCCGTGGCAAACGCCCTTCTCGACCTTGGGCGCCTTGTGTTCCGAAGGCCTTTTGGTCCTACGGAGAATGCGGACTGGAAGGAGTTGCTTGACTGTGTGGCTCTCCATGAGCCGGATCTCACGACTGACGATGACCGCGCTAGATGGCGCCTTGAACCATCCGGTCAATTCTCCACCAAATCTCTCTATCTGGCCATCGCCCCCTCGCTCAGTCATGCGGCACTCTCCTCTATTTGGGAGATTCGCCTCCCATTGAAGATTAAGATATTCTTATGGCAGTGGATTCGTGGCCGCCTACCATCTGGCATTGAGGTTCTGAAACGCAATGGCCCTGGGGACGGGCGCTGCCCACTCTATGGGCCTGAAGAGGACTCAAACCATATCTTCTTCACCTTCGTGTCTGCGCAGTTCCTTTGGAGCTGTTTCCGCGAGATTGAGGGTGGAAGCTGGGATCATACCAACTTCCCTGCTCTCTTTGCCGAACTCCAGGCGATTCCCCCCGCATTATGCCGCTTTAGGTGGCTGATCATCGGGGTCCTTGCCTGGATGCTGTGGACTATTAGGAATAAACTTGTGATTCAGCGTATCCCTCTTCATCGGGCTACTGACGCTTTGTTCAAATGGTCTGGTTACTTGCAGCTTTGGTGGCCGCTTAGCCGCCCCAGGGGGAGAGATGCCATCACCTCCATCATCACTCAGCTTCATGTGATGGCTCTCCTACTGGCTCCCCCGCTCCCTCCACCACCACCTGAGCCAGATTAGCTCTGCATCTTCGTCGACGTCGCCATCGCCGCTTGTTGTATGTGCGTCCCTGGGTGTTGTGTTGGGCTTGTGGTGCTGTGCCCACAGCTGAACCGTTGTTGCGTGTGTGTTTTGTTTTGTGCGTCTGTGTTGGACCTTCGTGCGGTGGCGTTGGGTGTGTTCGTGTTTCGAGTGGTACCTTGTGAACGTTGTGCTTGGTGGATGCTTTATTTATAAAGCGGGACAAAAGCCTTTTTCGGTAGAAATGCTACAACTTGGGCACAAGACGAGGGTTATCAATGCTGGTTTTGGTTGTGTGTTTGACTTGAAGGTTGATTCCAACATTTCTTGTCCTTTGATGGGAAACATCTACACGAGGATTGACCCTTCAACCATGATTTTGGACATGGGTGAGGTGAACAAGGTTATACGTATTACAAGTGATGCTATTCACCATCTCTTTGGGTTCCCTTAAGGTAATCGGACCCCCCTAGACCCTCGAATGATGGTTTCGATGATGCTGTTATGAGGTTGAAGGGAAAGCTTGGGTATGCTAGGAGTGACGACATGAAGACAAAGGATTTGCGGAATATCCTCGCTGAACTTGTGAAGGATGAGACGAAGGATGATCTTGCTCTGCAGGTGTTTTACCTTATTGTTTTCATGAAGGTGGTTATCCCTGGAACGTCTACACGAGTGTCCAGGGAGGCAGCAATGGCCGAGAACCTTGTGTTTGAGGACATGGCAGACATGGACTACTGCCAGTTGGTTGTTGACGATATTCGGAGTGCTATTGTTAGGTATCAGCAAGGTACTAGCAGAGGAAAAGTTGTCACAGGTTGTTCCATCGTGCCGCTTCTTATGTATCTGGACTGCCTTGTCATTGGCAAGACGCCTAATATTGACTTGAGGACCCCTCGCATCAATTTCATGGATCAGGCCAAGCTTATTGAGCTTGCTGCGGCTGACTTGGTCACGAAGGGTGATGATGACCCAGCCAACTGGGTGTTTGGGAGACTGCCTGTGAGTGTTTCTATGCATTATTCTTTCCTGTGTAGTTTAACTTGAACTTCTGGTATTGTCTTGTATATTTTTTGTTCCCATGTTCCTTCATTTGTTTTCTGACGCGTTGACTTCTGTTTTTGTATGCAGTGGAAGACACGGGCTGAGGTTGTGTTCTTTAGGGTTATTGAACGTCCTGTTCTAACTATGCCTCGTTCTGCTGGCCTAGGGAGTGGAACTTCCCCAAGATTTCAATTCTGCTGGGATGTTAATATCGGTGCCCCTGTAGATCCAGGAGGTTCTTCTGCCCGTGTGAGTGCTGCAGGTGGCGTTTCTTCCGAGAATTTGTTTGAAGCTGCTAATGCTTCTCTGGTTAGGATTGACAGTCTTCTTGAAACTGCTTGTGGGGAGTTGGCTCGTGTTCCTTCAACTGCTGAGCATCTTAGTCGCATTGATGGGATTCTTCCTCCCGGACACGAATTTGATGCTGAGTCTTCGAAGGGGGTCTTATCTATTGAAGCTAAATTTCTTGAAGAGCTTCGTTAGAGCACTTCCCACCTCCGGACTAGTGTTGGGCCGTTCAAGGAAATGCAGGATGCTCGTTGTCAGTGTCAAAACCGGCGGATCTCGGGTAGGGGGTCCCAAACTGTGCGTCTAGGCCGGATGGTAACAGGAGGCAGGGGACACGATGTTTTACGCAGGTTCGGGCCCTCTTGATGGAGGTAAAACCCTACGTCCTGCTTGATTAATATTGATGATATGGGTAGTACAAGAGTAGATCTACCACGAGATCAGAGAGGCTAAACCCTAGAAGCTAGCCTATGGTATGATTGTATGTTATGGTTGTTGTCCTACGGACTAAGACCCTTCGGTTTATATAGACACCGGAGAGGGTTAGGATTACACAAGGTCGGTTACAAAGGAGGAGATATCCATATCCGTACTGCCTAGCTTGCCTTCCACGCCAAGTAGAGTCCCATCCAGACACGAGACAAAGTTTTCAATCTTGTATCTTCATAGTCTAACAGTCCGTCCAATGGAGATAGTCCGGCTGTCCAGAGACCCCCTAATCCAGGACTCCCTCAGTAGCCCCTGAACCAGGCTCCAATGACGATGAGTCCGACGCGTAGTATTGTCTTCGACATTACAAGGCGGGTTCCTTCTCCGAATACATCACAGAAGAATTTGAATACGAGGATAGTGTCCAACCCCTGCAAAATAAGTTCCACATTCCACCGCAGAGAGAATAATATTTTCACAGATCTAATTTGCTGGCTTGTTTTGGCAGCATGACGTTGCGTCATGGCCCGGTGATTATTTGAACCGTTTCTTTTAACCAGCTCCACAGATAACGCGAGGCGGTTTCTTGACATGTCTTGCCGAAGCAGAGATCGTGTTCCCCCCAATTACGGGATTCTCATTAATGCGGTCGTGGGTAACCCAACCGTGTCTAGGACTCCTAGATTATAGGGAAGTCCTAAACGGCTACAGAGAGGACGCTTGATATTCACCCCCTTTATAAAGGGACAAGGTTTTCGCTTTTTCCCTCTCGTGCTCAATTGAACCCTTCCCCCGCCTCGAGTTCTAACACCCAAAGCCCAGGTTAGGTGCTCCGGATCTTCAATCATGTCCGGATCTAGCCTTCAAGGCCGATGGATGCCCTCCTCCGTTATGGAAGAGGACATTAAGAAGTTGAGGGAGGCCAGATACCTGACCGCCGAGGTTTCGCATCGGCTGCCTGCTCGAGTGCAGATCGTCCCTACTCCTGAACCCAATGAGAACGTTGTGTTCGTCTCCCACTCCCGCCGAGGTCTAGGCCTCACTCTGGATCCTTTCGTTAGGGGTTTGATGTTCTATTACGGGCTAGATTTCCACGATCTAGCTCCGGACTCCTTTCTCCACATCTCGACATTTATTGTCGTGTGTGAGGCCTTCCTCCGCGTTACCCCTCACTTCGGCCTGTGGCTCAAGACCTTTGAAGTAAAGCCGAAGATGATTGAGGGGCAACATGCAGCATGCGGAGGTGCATCAATAGGCAAGATGGCAGGAGCTCCATGGCCGAAAGGTTCCTTTCCAGAGGTGTCCGAATTACGGCAACAGGAGTGGTTTTACGTCACGGCTCCCAGAAGTGCCAAGTGGGCGGCTGCCCCCGCTTTCCGCTCGGGCCCCCCCACCACAACTGATGTCATGGATTAGCCGAGGTCTGAGCTGGGGTCCAGCCAAGGACGGGCCTATACTGCAAAGCCACATCTGAGATCTCTTCGAGGGAGATTTTAATTTGGCTGTGGTAATACAAGTTATGCTAGTTCGTCAAGTCCAGCCTTGCAGATGCCGGCCCCTTCGCTTGTGTGAGTTCAACCCAGAGGGACTGCGTGCCATTCAAAGTTTCCTCGACCTGACGCACGAGGAGATGTACAAGTCATTCTTCGGACCTCAAGTAGAGTGTCCGGATATTACCGAGGACGTGGGCCTGAGCAGTAACCGCGCCGCCGAACAAGTAAGAAATCCTCTGGCTAAACACACTTTCTTTTATTCATCACGAAGTTATTTCTAAGAGTTCACTTTTTGACCAGGACTGGCTAACAAAGGCGAAGATGATTTGGTGTTTGGCCCCCCTCCTTGAGGGTTTGGAAAATCCGGTATTCAAAAAGATGCTCGAGGTCACACCTTGCCCGGAGCCCTCGAAGGAAGATACCGGGGGGGATAATACGGGCGGATGCGGGCCCCCATCGCTGCCCGTTCCAACTGAGGGAATGAGCGTCTCCACGAAGGAGGACGACCGGGGGAGGAAAAGGACTGCTTCCGAGGATCCGGAAGCCGACGCCTCCAAACGGGAGAAGAAGTCTCCCACAGAGGGTCCTGCCTCGGGGGGTGCTTTTGCCGCACAAAGTTCGCGAGGGGATCAGCCCTCCAACGAGTCATAAGTGATCCAAAATACTTTAGTAGTAAAGGTATGCTATCTTTTTTTCTGAGAAAATAACCACCGCATATATCTTGCAGTTCGGGCCTTAGCCCCTCTCAGATGAGCTCGTCTTCGGGGGATCTTCTTCCAGAGATGATGGAGAGCGAAACGCCTCCCCCGGACTCCTCCGCTCAAGAAGCAGGCGACCCCGAAGTGTCATCACGGAGGGCCTCTCCGGATCCGGTGAGGCCAGAAGATAATCCCATAGACCCCCGAAGTCCCCAGTGTCCGGCTCCCGAAGAGAGCAGACAAAAGAGCCCGACACCGTTTGGTGTGCGGTCGGACGTTCTGAGGGAGTTGGTGGGGCGAGCGGCCATCTCATAAGAACACCGTATGCTGATGGGTACAGTGATGGAGAGAATCTCGTCCGCCGAAAGCGGATTACATGAGATGATATGTGATAGTACTGCACATGTTAGGTGTGCCCTGTGTAGATAGTAGCCCCTGAGACTCTGGTTGTCGTCGAGAACAGCGGCGAACAGAGGATCATATTCCCAGGCAATAACCAGACTGCCCCTATGTGCAGGTGGTGGAAGCTCCGGTGGCTAGCCGGACTAGTGAGTTTGCCAAATTAAAACGGCAACTGGATGCGGTAGACGCCGACATCGAGATTGTTAACAAGAGGCTTGACGAGGCACAGGGTATGTGTTATTATCTGGTGAACGCCACATAGTAAGAGCAGCATGATGCCAGTATCTTTAATATGTTGTGACTGCAGATGGAGCTGCCACCATGGAAACCTTGCAGGCAGAACTTGCCTGAGCCAAGGAACAAGCGAGGATTAGTAATGCCGCTGCTTTGAAGGCGGCCGAAGAGTTGAAAGCCGAGAAGGCCGCACATTGCGAGAGCCAAGAGAAGATGGCCAAGATGGCCATAGAATTAAAAGACACTGCCGACCGTTGCCGGGTCCTTGAAGAAGAAAACCAAGCGAAGGCAACGGAGCGGCAGACAAAGACACCCGTTCTACTATGAGAGAAAAGAAGGAGGAGCTGCGGGAAGCCGGGGATATTGCGGCTGGGAAACCCTTCATGTTATGGAGGAAGTTCGGAGATCCACGGTATGCCCCTCTGGATCGGCTGTGGAGTTCGGCAGATGCGTATATGGATTTGGCGGCGAGCGCTGCCGATGCGGCCAAGTACTTCCAAGGTCAGACAGATCGTGAAGTGGACAAGCTGTTCTGGTCGAAATTCCATGTTCCAGAGCGTCTGCTTTCATTGACTGACCAGCTAGCCGAATGGGCCGAACTGAATAGGTTGTCCGGACTCACCATGAGGTCTGTTGTGGATCAGCTATGGCCGGAAAAGCCAAAGCCGAACAGCTATTTCAGCTTAGTGTAGCAGTTCCTTGGTGCGGTGCCACGTATTAATGCGATGAAGAGGTCAGCGTGCATAGAAGGCTCGCGGATGGCCCTTGCCCGTGTTAAAGCATACTGGGCAGAGATGGACGCTACCACTATTGCGGCGCAGGGTTCGGCCATAGGCCGAGTGGCTGCCGAGCATTATTTCGAGGAGGTTCTCGAGGGTGCTCGTTTGATAGAGGCCCAGTGCTCGAAGAATATTATGTTTGAGTGATATGTATTCTCATTGTAAACACAATGCTTTTATAAAGTTTTTATAAGGCTATGTTTATACTTTTGCCTGAAAGTAGTATGATGCCTCCTGTGCGGTCGTTTATGTATACATGTGTATAACCTGAAAGATTGCAGCCATCGGCTTCAACCCCCACGCATATAATGCGGAGGTGCTCACAAAAAATGTGTGTTCACACTTAACCCAACGTCTTGGTCCTATTAAGGAGGTGATAGTGTAGCGAGCGAGGCAACCAGACTATAATGCTTTAACACTTTCACTTAGCCATAGGAGTTTGACAGTGGGGCTACTAGATAGCCCCTGGTGGCTCCGCACTCTCCCGATCGCGGGGTGCGTACATGCCTGGCCGGAAAACGGCCCTTCGTTAAGGCGGAGGAATTCTAACATTCCGATAGGTCATCGAGTGGTTGACCAGTCTCACGCTAAATCATGACAGTCAGTTTTCGGCTTTCTCTACTGAGGTGCTCGTCCAGATGAACCAGGGCATAATCGCAGTAGTTCTCCTAGTGCTACCTTAGCTGATAAAGCGGAACGTAAGGCACCAAAACACAGGAGCCGGGCAAACCCAACATTTGACCAAAGACAATGATTCGGAGCTGATGCATATAAGGCCAAACTCGCGACGCCGAACACTCCCTAAGGTATTCGGTCTTTATGGTATAAACCGGGCCTAAATAGTGCCCTTTGTAAGAAGCCCCTTGTGTCCAGGTACGTGCATTATTCTGACGTGGCCACATGCCAAGACGTCAGCATCCTTCTCAACTGTGCTGAGAATTCGGTGGATATGTATCAACAAGAGACAGTAAAAAAGGTTTACGTAGGGTCTTAATCTAAAAAGAATCCTTGGAGCGGGTCCCTGCTGCACGTCTGCGCCTGTGTCTCCGTTGTGCCGTATCCCGGACGGGTGTAGCACGATGATCATCTATGAAAGAGAGGAAATTAGGTGAAAAAGTTGTCGTGCAAAAAGATAGTTTATAAAGAAACCATGTATAATTCAAGATGAGTAAAAATTGCCACTTGTCTGCGCGCGTTGAGCCCCTTGTATTTGTAATAGGGGTGTGACCATTGATCCGGTATTAATTACATATAGCTGCGCCAGACTCGTCTAACCGTGTCCGAGGTCTTGAAGACCTATTAAATGCTTTATTTGGTGAGGCCGTTTTTAGTGTGCGGCTGCCAAGGAAGCCGCACACTCTTCGGCGCACAAAGATTTCTTAATACTTCCGTCCACTGTAATGATGCCACATGGGCCGGTCATCTTGAGTGTGAGGGAAGCGTAGTGCGGTATTGCATTAAAGCGAGCGAAAGCTTCATGTCCGAGTAGTGCTTGATAGCCGCTTTGGAACGGAGCGATGTGGAAGGTTAAATGTTCACTACGGAAGTTATTGGGGAAGCCGGATATATCCTTTAGTAGCAGGGAGCCCGTACAATGAGCCCCTGGGCCTGGCGTTACTCCTTTAAAGGTAGTGTTGCTATGGAAAATTTTTGTTGGGTCTATCCCCATTTCGCGGATTGTATCCTGGTATATCAGGTTTAGACTGCTGCCACCGTCCATCAGGACTCGTGTGAAGTGGTATCCGTCAATTATTGGGTCTAATACCAGGGCAGCCCATCCTGCACGCCGGATACTTGCTGAGTAATCACGATGGTCGAAAGTGATCGGTTGAGACGACCAGTGGCAGGACTCCGCGGTGATACGCCCTTGGGCATATTTTTCTGGGAGTGCCGTTTTGTTTCTTCCCTTGATCACGTGTAACACGTTTACTGTTTTGACTTCTGGTGGAAATTTCTTTTGTTCCCCAGTATCTTGCTTGAGAGGCTCATCCTCGTCTTCGCTTGGTGTATCCTCCCCCTTGTGTACGGCGTTGAGCTTGTCGGACTGCTTGAAGACCCAACATTCTCTGTGGGTATGATTAGCGGGTTTGCCAGGGGTGCTATGGATCTGACATATTTGGTCCAGAATTTTGTTTAGGATCGACAGTTCATCTCTGGCGCCTTTAGAGGGCGGCTTTTGCTGACTTGGCCGAGAGCTTTTGAATCCGGCGTTACTGTCGTGCTCTTCGTGATGTCTTATTTATTCTGGCGTTTGTTATTGGTGTTGCACCATGATTTCCCGTTTCCATCTCTAACTTCAGATGTACTGGGGTCGCTGGTGCTGCATCTGGCTAGCTAGCTGTCCTCACCCACACAAAAGCGGGTCATAAGGCTTGTTAATGCTGCCATTGTTCTCGGCTTTTCTTGGCTGAGGTGTCTGGCAAGCCATTCGTCACGGACGCTATGCTTAAAAGCTGCCAAGGCTTCGGCGTCCGGACAACCGACAATTTGGTTCTTTTTAGTAAGAAACATGTTCCAAAGTTTTCGGGCTGACTCTCCGGGCTGTTGAGTTATATGACTCAAATCATCCGCGTCCGGATGTCGGACATAAGTCCCTTGAAAATTTGCCCGAAAAGCATCTTCGAGCTCTTCCCAGCTTCCAATGGAGTTTTCGGGGAGGCCTTTAAGCCAGTGACGAGCTGGCCCTTTGATCTTGAGAGGTAAGTACTTGATGGCATGGAGATCATCTCCTCGCGCCATATGGATGTGGAGGATATAGTCCTCGATCCAGACCCCAGGGTCTATTGTTCCGTCATATGCCTCTATGTTTACGGGTTTGAATCCCTCTGGAAATTCATGGTCCAGCACCTCATCGGCGAAACATAGGGGGTGCGCGGCACCCCGTATCTGGGTGTACCATGTTGTTCGGATGTTTGTTGTGTTACATCGTATACTGGGGCGCGCTTGCGTGGTCCATAGATGGATCTGGTTGCGCCGTCCTTTTGGTGCAAGCCCTCGCATGGATCGCGTATTGTCTTGTGAGTGGCATTGTTTGCCGCTCTATGTTGGCCATGAGGTCGTTTATCCGGCCAGGTGGCTCTTTTGATTTTTGGTTGTGGCGGGTCTGAGGCCTCCTCATCGAATTCAGGTAGCAACTTCCACTTTGGGTAACTCTTGGTGGGGCGATTGTCGCCGTACTTCGCTGTTGTGTTGAGTACTTTACTCCATCTGATTTGGAGTGTGTCCTGCGCAGCCTTGAGCCTTTGTTTCTGCTTTTTCAGACTCCTCGCGGTGGCAACAAGCCTTTGACGAGCATTCTGCTGCTCCCGGTGCCTGTCCGGCGTTATGTCGTCCAGACTATTATCTTTGACAGAATTGGTTTGTTCGGTTTGATTCTCTGTATAGCCGTGGTCCGGCAGTGGTTCGCCCTGCTCCAACGTTGGGTCTGTATGATGGTTATTTCTGCCGAGGCGGGATTTTGGGCGGCGCTTGCGCCGCCGCTTTGACTGCTTCTCGAGGGAACAAGCCTTCGGTGCGTCCTTCCGTTCCTCGTCGTTATCTTCTTTTGATGTGTCCACCATGTATACGTCATATGATGAAGTGGACGTCCAGCGCCCTATGGGCGGTGGTTCCTCCTCACCTCCTGCATCGTCGTCCATACCGTCGATGTCTTTGGAGTTGAAGTCGAGCATGTCGGTTGAGTCATCGAAAGTGGCTATTAAGTGGGTGGTGGGTGGGCGTCGAATTTCTTCGCCGTCCGCATCCCAATCCTATTGGCCATAATCCGGCCAGGGCTCTCCTGACAAAGAGAGAGACCTTAGTGAATTTAGAATGATCGGCGCCCAATCGGATTCGATTGGCAGGGGCATGGATGGTTCGGAGTCCGGAAAAGGGTCCGGCACCTTGGAGTCATGGGCTGCGCAGAGGATTATGCTGGTGTTTGGCTCGATCGCCGTCGAGACTGCAGCCCCTGAGTCGGTGTCTAGCCACCCGTCCTCAATTGGCGCAGTTGGCTCCGAGCTAAGGGTCGAAGCTGATGCAGGCGCGGCCTCTGGGGTACTGTTCGGTGGCAGAGCTAGGTCATACCCATCGCGACAGTGCGGCGCGCCCGGCTGTGGCTCAAATCCGTCGAAGATCAAGTCTCCGCGGATGTCGGCCGTGCAGTTCAAACTTCCAAATTTGACCTGATGGCTAGGGGCGCGGCTTTCAATCTGCTCCAGATGTTCAAGCGAATTACCCCGCAGTGCAAAGCCGCCGAATACAAAGATCTGTCCAGGGAGAAAAGTCTCACCCTGGACCGCATCACTATCGATGATAGTAGGAGCCATCAAGCCTAACGGCGACGACACAGAGCAACTCTCAATGAAAGCACCAATGTCGGTGTCAAAATCGGCGGATCTCGGGTAGGGGGTCCCGAACTGTGCGTCTAGGCTGGAAGGTAACAGGAGGCAGGGGACACGATGTTTTACCCAGGTTCGGGCCCTCTTGATGGAGGTAAAACCCTACATCCTGCTTGATTAATATTGATGATATGGGTAGTACAAGAGTAGATCTACCACAAGATCAGAGAGGCTAAACCCTAGAAGCTAGCCTATGGTATGATTGTATGTTATGGTTGTTGTCCTATGGACTAAGACCCTTCGGTTTATATAGACACCGAGGAGGGTAAGGGTTACACAAGGTCGGTTACAAAGGAGGAGATATCCATATCCGTACTGCCTAGCTTGCCTTCCACGCCAAGTAGAGTCCCATCCGGACACGAGATGAGGTCTTCAATCTTGTATCTTCATAGTCTAACAGTCCGACCAATGGAGATAGTCCGGCTGTCTGGAGACCCCCTAATCCAGGACTCCCTCACTCGTTGCAAGCCTTTTGAAGATGAGGCAAGTGTTGTTGTGCGATAGATTCAGAGGCAGGATTCTGTTCGTTCGGGTCATGAAGGAGGCCACGTGGAGCGTACCAAAGAGGTTTGCTTATGTTGGCTTTTTATATTTATTTGCAGTAATTATTAATGTTAGCTTTCAGTTATTACTGTTTGTAGTCATAGGCGACTGTTGTTGATTTCATGTGTCGTAAACCGTTTCTTTTTAGAACTAGTGTTCCTATGTGACCTTCTCTGTTTATATAACCTGAAACTTCAACTGCTACAGCACCTGAACTTCCATGACTGTCCCTTTTTTGTTCCCTTTTGTATCTTAGAGTAGTTTGATATCTGACCTCCTATTTTTACTGTATTTGGACTTCCATTACATGTCAGTTGTGATATCTGACCTTCTCTGATTATGCAATCTGAACTTCTGCTAACTAGGTATTTGTTTTCTACATGATTTTTTTGTAGGCTGTTGATGATGATGCTAGGGTTGAGGAGGATGTTTTACCTGTGCATGAAGCTGCTCCTATGCATGAACCTGCTCCCGCTAGTGGCGTAATAGTTGATGAGGTTCATGGCAGTGAAAATAAGGTACCATTTTTTTGTCCATTTGTCTTGTTGCCCCTGAGACGGACTTGCTGCCCCTGTGCATGAGGTTCAGTCAGCCCTTTGTAATGACTTTCGGTTTATTTTTGCAGCAGCAGAATGATGATGTTAGTGTTCCTCCAGAGAAGGTTGCAGACATGTCCGTCTCAGGCACCGGCTGCTCCGACAGGGTGGTCCTGACTGAACCTCAGTCATCCATTGGCGCTGAGGTTTCTGATGCTGAGCAGGGCAAGACAACTGGAGACATCATTTTGGAGAAAGATCATGTTGAGTCTGCTGTTGAAACTGGTGGTAGTCCTGCTGCAAGCCCGGAGAAGTCTCCTGCAGCAGAGCCATCAGTTTATGTTGATGCTATACAGGCACAACCAAATGTTTTTCTTATTTCAGATTCTCAAGTTGCTCCAGCTGCTGCTGTTGTCCTTCCCGACGATGCTCCAACGTCTATTGGAGTCGACGATGAAGATACCGAAAGCGATAGCTATGAGAGGAGGTTGATCATTCCAGCGCTGCCACTGGTCTAGGCAAGGATCCATGAAGAGAGGAGCATGCTTCTCTCCTCTTTCCCCATCCCCTTCCCTCTTTGTTGTTTGACTTAGTCCATGATATCCCTTGTGAACTGCCTGTGTGGTCTAAGTTGAACTTCTGGTTTTGTTGCTTGTTGTGTGGGTTGTAAAGAATGTTAAGTGAACATGTTTTCTATGTGGGTGGAGGTTTGCAATGAATGGGTTGTGATGTCTATGATGATGTGGTTTTATCTTTTCTGATGTAGCAGCTGAGATGTGCTTATGTTTTGAATGTTTGTGCTTGAATGTTGGTCTTAATTGAAACTGTCGTGAATCTATGTTCTTTGGAGTGTTGCTGTTAATTGCTATTTTCTTTTTGGTGAGCAGATAGCGACCTTATTGTCGTCCGAAAGAAGGTTGATGACTTTTATTACAGTGTAACTAGGCTTAGGAATGATCGTTCCAAGAGGTGAGTGCAGCTGCTCAATATTTACATCATCCATGTACCCCCTGTGAACTGCCTGTGGTTTCTTACCTAAACTTCTCAACTCTATGTACCTGAACTTCTTTATTTTTACTTCTCTGGTGCTAAACTTCTGGCCTCTTTTGTACTATACTGCATATTGTGATATAGCTGAACTTCTGTGCTAACATGTGTTATGAACTTCCTGAGTTCCTGCTGCTGAACTTGTTTAACTTTCTATTTGCTTGTTTTAGAGAAATGATTATGTTTTGAAACAAGGAGTGTGAAGCTTCTGTTCAAGAACTCGCAATATCTTTTGGTCCTCGCGGAATGCTTACATCTAATGTGGCTGAGTGTGCACTCTACTGTCTACGTGCGAAGTACCAGGGATCAGATAAACTCATCCTGCCGTATTGGGTTTGTGTAAGTCAACCATACAGTGATTTCTTTTCTGTTTTGTTCGTTACCATTTTAGGTAAAACTTGTTTGTCTCATTTTTGTATTCTTTTCATATGTTGGTGTTGTCTGCATTATTTTAGGACAAGATTTTCAGAGGTCAATTTGATTCCCGTGTGAGGAAGTACCTCATGGCGAGTGGTCCAGATAGCATGGATGCACATGATTCGGTATGCAATATCTTGTTCTTTGCCTCTGTATTAGTTTTGCAGTGCGATCCACTGTATTAATATTTGTTTTATTTTTCTTTGTACCATTCTGATATTAATTCTCAGTTTTTAACAATTTGTGTGTTTATGATGCTTCAGGTTGTTTTCCCCACTTTTGACCCGCCTGAAATGTTGGAAATATGCCCTAGAGGCAATAATAAATTGGTTATTATTATATTTCCTTGTTCATGATAATCGTTTATTATCCATGCTAGAATTGTATTGATAGGAAACTCAGATGCATGTGTGGATACATAGACAACACCATGTCCCTAGTAAGCCTCTAGTTGACTAGCTCGTTAATCAATAGATGGTTACGGTTTCCTGACCATGGACATTGGATGTCGTTGATAATGGGATCACATCATTGGGAGAATGATGTGATGGACAAGACTCAATCCTAAGCCTAGCACAAAGATCGTGTAGTTCGTTTGCTAAAGCTTTTCTAATGTCAAGTGTCATTTCCTTAGACCATGAGATTGTGCAACTCCCGGATACCGTAGGAATACTTTGGGTGTGCCAAACGTCACAACGTAAATGGGTGGCTATAAAGGTACACTACACGTATCTTCGAAAGTGTCTATTGGGTTGGCACGAATCGAGACTGGGATTTGTCACTCCGTGTGACGGAGAGGTATCTCTGGGCCCACTCGGTAGGACATCATCATAATGTGCACAATGTGATCAAGGAGTTGATCACCGGATGATGTGTTACGGAACGAGTAAAGAGACTTGCCGGTAACGAGATTGAACAAGGTATCGGGATACCGACGATCAAATCTCGGGCAAGTACAATACCACTAGACAAAGGGAATTGTATACGGGATTGATCGAATCCTCGAATCATGGTTCATCCGATGAGATCATCGTGGAACATGTGGGAACCAACATGGGTATCCATATCCCGCTGTTGGTTATTGATCGGAGAACGTCTCGGTCATGTCTGCATGGTTCCCGAACCCATAGGGTCTACACACATAAGGTTCGATGATGCTAGGATTATAAAGGAAGTTTGTATGTGGTTACCGAATGTTGTTCGGAGTCCCGGATGAGATCCCGGACGTCACGAGGAGTTCCGAAATGGTCCGGAGGTAAAGATTTATATATGGGAAGTCTTGTTTTGGTCACCGGAAAAGTTTCGAGGTTTATCGGTAACGTAGCGGGACCACCGGGAGGGTCCCAGGGGTCCACCAAGTGGGGCCACAAGCCCTGGAGGGCTGCATGGGCCAAGTGTGGGAGGGGACCAGCCCCAGGTGGGCTGGTGCGCCCCCCCCCCCAAAAGGGCCCAAGGCGCCTAAGGGGAGGAGGGGGGCAAACCCTAAGGGCAGATCGGCCTTAGGGCCCATGCCTGGTGTGCCTCCCTCTCCCCCTCCACCTGGCCGCCACCCAGATGGGATCTGGGGGCTGCCGCCACCCCTAGGGAGGGAACCCTAGGTGGGGGCGCAGCCCCTCCCATCCCCCTATATATACTTGAGGTTTGGGCTGCCCAAGACACACGAGTTCCTCTCCTTCTTGGCGCAGCCCTACCCCTCTCCCTCCTCGTCTCTTGCGGTGCTTGGCGAAGCCCTGCTGGAGTATCATGCTCCTCCACTATCACCACGCCGTTGTGCTGCTGCTGGATGGAGTCTTCCTCAACCTCTCCCTCTCTCCTTGCTGGATCAAGGCATGGGAGATGTCACCGGGCTGTACGTGTGTTGAACGCGGAGGTGCCGTCCGTTCGGCACTAGGATCTCTGGTGATTTGGATCACGACGAGCACGACTCCTTCAACCCCGTTCTCTTGAACGCTTCCGCTTAGCGATCTATAAGGGTATGTAGTTGCACTCTCCTTCCCCTCGTTGCTGGTTTCTCCATAGATAGATCTTGGTGACACGTAAGAAAATTTTGAATTTCTGCTACATTACCCTACAGTGGCGTCATGAGCTAGGTCTATTGCGTAGATTCTATGCACGAGTAGAACACAAAGCAGTTGTGGGCGTTGATTTTGTTCAATATGCTTACCGTTACTAGTCCAATCTTGTTTCGACGGTATTGTGGGATGAAGCGGCCCGGACCGACCTTACACGTACTCTTACATGAGATAGGTTCCACCGACTGACATGCACTAGTTGCATAAGGTGGCTAGCGGGTGCCAGTCTCTCCCACTTTAGTCAGAACGGATTCGATGAAAAGGGTCCTTATGAAGGGTAAATAGCAATTGGCATATCACGTTGTGGTTTTGCGTAGGTAAGAAACGTTCTTGCTAGAAACCCATAGCAGCCACGTAAAACAAGCAAACAACAATTAGAGGACGTCTAACTTGTTTTTGCAGGGTATGCCATGTGATGTGATATGGCCAAAAGGATGTGATGAATGATATATGTGATGTATGAGATTGATCATGTTCTTGTAATAGGAATCACGACTTGCATGTCGATGAGTATGACAACCGGCAGGAGCCATAGGAGTTGTCTTAATTTATTTATGACCTGCGTGTCAACATAAACGTCATGTAATTACTTTACTTTATTGCTAACTATTAGCTGTAGTAGTAGAAGTAATAGTTGGCGAGACAACTTCATGAAGACACGATGATAGAGATCATGATGATGGAGATCATGGTGTCATGCCGGTGACGATGATGATCATGGAGCCCCGAAGATGGAGATCAAGAGGAGCAAAGTGATGATGGCCATATCATGTCACTATTTGATTGCATGTGATGTTTATCATGTTTATGCATCTTTTTTGCTTAGAACAACAGTAGTAAATAAGATGATCCCTCATTAAAATTTCAAGAAAGTGTTCCCCCTAACTGTGCACCGTTGCGAAAATTTCGTCGTTTCAAAGCACCACATGATGATCGGGTGTGATAGATTCTTACGTTCGAATACAACGGGTGTTGACGAGCCTAGAATGTACAGACATGGCCTCAGAACACATGCAAAACACTTAGGTTGACTTGACGAGCCTAGCATGTACAGACATGGCCTCGGAACACAAGAGACCGAAAGGTCGAGCATGAGTCGTATGGTAGATACGATCAACATGAAGATGTTCACTGATGTTGACTAGTCCGTCTCATGTGATGATCGGACACGGCCTAGTTAACTCGGATCATGTCATCACTTAGATGACTAGAGGGATGTCTATCTGAGTGGGAGTTCATAAGATGAACTTAATTATCCTGAACATAGTCAAAAGGTCTTCGCAAATTATGTCGTGGCTCGCGCTTTAGTTCTACTGTTTAGATATGTTCCTAGAGAAAATTTAGTTGAAAGTTGATAGTAGCAATTATGTGGACTAGGTCCGTAAACTGAGGATTGTCCTCATTGCTTCATAGAAGGCTTATCTCCTTAATGCACTGCTCAGTGTGCTGAACCTCGAACGTCGTCTGTGGATGTTGCGAACATCTGACATACACATTTTGATAACTGCGTGATAGTTCAGTTAAACGGTTTAGAGTTGAGGCACCGAAGACGTTTTTGAAACGTCTCGAAACATATGAGATGTTTCGAGGGCTGAAATTGGGATTTCAGGCTCGTGCCCATGTCAAGAGGTATAAGACCTCCGACGATTTTCTTAGCCTGCGAACTAAGGGAGAAAAGCTCAATTGTTGAGCTTGTGCTCAGATTGTCTGAGTACAACAATCATTTGAATCGAGTGGGAGTTGATCTTCCAGATGAGATAGTGATGTTTCTCCGAAGTAATTACCACCCAGCTGCTAGAGCTTCGTGATGAACTATAATATATCAGGGACATATATGATGATCCTTGAGATATTCACGATGTTTGACACACGAAAGTAGAAATCAAGAAGGAGCATCAATCGTTGATGGTTGGTGAAACCACTAGTTTCAAGAAGGGCAAGGACAAAAAGGGATACTTCATGAAACGGCAATTCAGCTTCTGCTCTAGTGAAGAAACCCAAGGTTGAACCCAAACCCGAGACTAAGTGCTTCTGTAATAAGGGGAACAGCCACTGGAGCAGAATTACCCTAGATACTTGGTAGATGAGAAGGCTGGCAAGGTCGGTAGAAGTATATTGGATGTACATTGTGTTAATGTGTACTTTACTAGTACTCCTAGTAGCACCATGGTATTAGATACCGGTTCGGTTGCTAAATGTTAGCAAACTCGAAATAAAAGGCCGCGGAGTAAACGGAGACTAGCTAAAGGTGAGCTGGCAATATGTGTTGGAAGTTTTTCCAAGCTTGATGTGATCAAGCATTGCACACTCCCTCTACCATTGAGATTGGTGTTTGCGTTGAGCATAGACATGATTGGATTATGTCTATCGCAATACGGTTATTCATTTAAGGAGAATAATGGTTACTCTGTTTATTTGAATAATACCTTCAATGGTCTTGCACCTAAAATGAATGGTTTGTTGAATCTTGATCATAGTGATACTCATGTTCATGCCAAAAGATATAAGATAGTAATGATAGTACCACCTACTTGTGGCACTGCCACGTAAGTCATATCGGTATAAAACGCATGAAGAAGCTCCATGTTGATGGATCTTTGGGCTCACTCGTTTTTGAAAAGTTTGAGACATGCGAACCATGTCTATTGGTGTATATGCATGACGAAACTCCATGCAAATGGACCGCTTGGACTCACTTGATTTTGAATCACTTGAGACATCCAAATCATACCACATGGCAAGATGACTGAAAGCCTCGTTTGCAGTAAAATGGAACTAGAAAGCAACTTGCTGGAAGTAATACATTTTGATGTGTGCAGTCCAATGAGTGCTGAGGCGTGCAGTGGATATCGTTATGTTCTTACTTCACAGATGATTTGAGTAGATGTTGAGTATATTTACATGATGAATCACGAGTCTGAATTATTGAAAGGTTCAAGTAATTTCAGGGTGAAGTTGAAAGATCGTCGTGACAAGAGGATAAAAGATCTATGATATGATCATAGAGATGAATATCTGAATTACGAGTTTGGCATAGAATTAAGACATTGTGGAAATTGTTTCACAACTAATACAGCCTGGAACACCATAGTGTGATGGTGTGTCCGAACATCATAACTGCACCCTATTGGATATGATGCATACCATGATGTCTCTTATCGAATTACCACGATAGTTTATGGGTTGGGCATTAGAGACAACCACATTCACTTTAAATAGGGCACCACGTAATTCCGATGAGATGACACCGTATGAACTATGGTTTAGAGAAACCTAAGATGTCATTTCTTAAAAGTTTGGGGCTGCGACGCTTATGTGAAAAAGTTTCAGGCTGATAAGCTTGAACCCAAAGCGGATAAATGCATCTTCATAGGACACCCAAAACAGTTGGGTATACCTCCTATCTCAGATCCGAAAGCAATAAGGGATTGTTTCTAGAATCGGGTCCTCTCTCGAGGAAAAGTTTCTCTCGAAAGAATTGAGTGGGAGGATGGTGGAGACTTGACGAGGTTATTGAACCGTCTCTTCAACTAGTGTGTGGCAGGGCACAGGAAGTTGTTCCTGTGGCACCTACACCAATTGAAGTGGAAGCTTATGATAGTGATCATGAAACTTCAGATTAAGTCACTAACAAACCTCGTGGGATGACAAGGATGCGTACTACTTCAGAGTGGTACGTAATCCTGTCTTGGAAGTCATGTTGCTAGACAACAATGAACCTACGAGCTATGGAGAAGTGATGCTGGGCCCGGATTCTGATAAATGGCTCGAGGCCATAAAATCCTAGAGAGGATCCATGTATGAAAACAAAGTGTAGACTTTGGAAGAACTACTTGATGGTCATAAGGGTGTTAGGTACATATGGATTTTAAAAGGAAGATGGACAATGATGGTAAGTATCACCATTAAGAAAGCACGACTTGTCGTTAAGATGTTTTCCGACAAGTTTAAGGAGTTGACTACGATGAGACTTTCTCACTCGTAGCGATGCTAAGAGTATGTTGGAATTGTATTAGCGATTACTGCATTATTTATGAAATCTTGCAGATAGGATGTCAAAACATTGTTTCCTCGACGATTTTCTTGAGGAAAGGTTGTATGTGATGCAACCGGAAGGTTTTGTCAATCTTGAAAGATGCTAACAAGTATGCAAAGCTCCAGCAATCCTTCTAAGGACTGGAGTAAGCATCTCGGAGTTGGAATGTATGCTTTGATGAGATGATCAAAGTTTTGGGTGTATGCAAAGTTTATGAGAAACTTGTATTTCCAAAGAAGTGAGTGGGAGCACTATAGAATTTCTGATGAATATATGTTGTTGACATATTGTTGATCAGGACGTAGAATTTCTGGAAAGCATATAGGGTTATTTGGAAAGTGTTTTTCAATGGAAAGCCTGGATTAAGCTACTTGAACATTGAGCATCAAGATCTATAAGGATAGATCAAAACGCTTAATGGTACTTTCAAATGAGCACATACCTTGACATGATCTTGAAGGTGTTCAAGATGGATCAGTCAAAGAAGGAGTTCTTGCCTGAGTTGTAAGGTATGAAGTTAAGACTTAAAGCTCGACCACGGCAGAATAAAGAGGAAGGACGAAGGTCCTCCTATGCTTTTGTCATAGGCTCCATACGATATGCCATGCTGAGTTCCACACCTGATGTGTGCCTTGCCACATATTTGGCAAGAGGATACAAAGGTAATCTAGGAGTAGATCACCAGATAGCGGTCTAAATTATCCTTAGAGGAATAAGGATATGTTTCTCGGTTATGGAGGTGATAAAGAGTTTGACGTAAAGAGTTACGTCGATGCAAGCTTAACACCTATCCGGATAGCTCTGAGTAGAGATACCGGATACGTATAATGGAATAGCTCCAAGTAGAACAGTTATTTGAAATGGCTCCAAATGTAGCGTAGTAGTTGCATCTACAAGATGACATAGAAATTTGCGAAGTACATACGGATCTGAATGTTGCAGACCCGTTGACTGAAACCTCTCTCACAAGCATAACATGATCAAACCCAGAACTCTTTGGGTGTTAGTCACATGGGGATGTGACCTTGAGTGTTAATCACATATCGATGTGAACTGGATTATTGACTCTAGTGCAAGTGGGAGACTGTTGGAAATATGCCCTAGAGGCAATAATAAATTGGTTATTATTATATTTCCTTGTTCATGATAATCGTTTATTATCCATGCTAGAATTGTATTGATAGGAAACTCGGATACATGTGTGGATACATAGACAACACCATGTCCCTAGTAAGCCTCTAGTTGACTAGCTCGTTGATCAATAGATGGTTACGGTTTCCTGACCATGGACATTGGATGTCGTTGATAACGGGATCACATCATTGGGAGAATGATGTGATGGACAATACTCAATCCTAAGCCTAGCACAAAGATCGTGTAGTTCGTATGCTAAAGCTTTTCTAATGTCAAGTATCATTTCCTTAGACCATGAGATTGTGCAACTCCCGGATACCGTAGGAATACTTTGGGTGTGCCAAACGTCACAACGTAACTGGGTGGCTATAAAGGTACACTACACGTATCTCCGAAAGTGTTTTTTGGGTTGGCACGAATCGAGACTGGGATTTGTCACTCCGTGTGACGGAGAGGTATCTCTGGGCCCACTCGGTAGGACATCATCATAATGTGCACAATGTGATCAAGGAGTTGATCACGGTATGATGTGTTACGGAACAAGTAAAGAGACTTGCCGGTAACGAGATTGAACAAGGTATCGGGATACCGACGATCGAATCTCGGGCAAGTACAATACCACTAGACAAAGGGAATTGTATACGGGATTGATCGAATCCTCGACATCGTGGTTCATCCGATGAGATCATCGTGGAACATGTGGGAACCAACATGGGTATCCATATCCTGCTGTTGGTTATTGACCGAAGAACGTCTCGGTCATGTCTGCATGGTTCCCGAACCCGTAGGGTCTACACACTTAAGGTTCGATGACGCTAGGGTTATAAAGGAAGTTTGTATGTGGTTACCGAATGTTGTTCGGAGTCCCAGATGAGATCCCGGTCGTCACGAGGAGTTCCGGAATGGTTCGGAGGTAAAGATTTATATATGGGAAGTCCTATTTTGGTCACCGGAAAAGTTTCGGGGTTTATCGGTAACGTACCGGGACCACCGGGAGGGTCCCGGGGGTCCACCAAGTGGGGCCACAAGCCCCGGACGGCTGCATGGGCCAAGTGTGGGAGGGGACCAGCCCCAGGTGGGCTGGTGCGCCCCCCACAAGGGCCCAAGGTGCCTAAGGGGAGGAGGGGGGCAAACCCTAAGGGCAGATGGGCCTTAGGGCCCATGCCTGGTGCGCCTCCCTCTCCCCCTCCACCTGGCCGCCACCCAGATGGGATCTGGGGGGCTGCCGCCACCCCTAGGGAGGGAACCCTAGGTGGGGGCGCAGCCCCTCCCATCCCCCTATATATACTTGAGGTTTGGGCTGCCCAAGACACACGAGTTCCTCTCCTTGGCGCAGCCCTACCCCTCTCCCTCCTCGTCTCTTGCGGTGCTTGGCGAAGCCCTGCTGGAGTACCATGCTCCTGCACCATCACCACGCCATTGTGCTGCTGCTGGATGGAGTCTTCCTCAACCTCTCCCTCTCTCCTTGCTGGATCAAGGCATGGGAGACGTCACCGGGCTATACGTGTGTTGAACGCGGAGGTGCCATCCGTTCGTCACTAGGATCTCCGGTGATTTGGATCACGACGAGCACGACTCCTTCAACCCCGTTCTCTTGAATGCTTCCGCTTAGCGATCTACAAGGGTATGTAGATGCACTCTCCTTCCCCTCGTTGCTGGTTTCTCCAGAGATAGATCTTGGTGACACGTAAGAAAATTTTGAATTTCTGCTACGTTACCCAACATGAAATTCCTGCTTCCATGGGTGGTGTTGGTCATTGGGTTTCAATATTTCTTGACCTGAAGAATTCAAGGTTCCAGTTTCTCGACTCCTATTATGGACCATGAGATGAATGTGCGGTACGCCTGTTTCGGCAGATGACCGACAACTCAAGAAGCTTTGGAAGGATGCTTGCAACGACAGGGAGACACCCTTCAGTCCTCTTACCATCGACCATTTCCCTCTGGATTGGATTGATGTCCCCCAGCAGCAAAACAAGTATGAGTTCGACTTTTTCTCTTTATCACATCTGTTTAACTGTACTTGTACTTACGCTGCGACGTGTTTAATTCATTGGCTTTTTTTCTGTTCTAACACTATTCGTTTACTTCGTTTGATGGCAGTATCAATTGCGGATTCTTCATGCTTACGAATGTTAATTCGTATCATGATGGGGTTCTTGCAAATTATTCCCATGAGAATATCGGGGATATCAGGAAGACGTGGCTGTACTCAATCGCTTCTTCTAACCTGTTTGAGACAGACTTCCAAGCTCTGTTTGGCTACTACACATGTAAGCATTTGGAACTTGGACTGCTTACCTGCACTGCATCATTTATTCTACCTGAACTTCATATTTTTCTCTGAACTTGGACTTTTGTTTGAGATCTGGCTAGGCTGCTGGTTTGGAAGGAGAGGAGCATTTTATTTGTACATGAACTTCATTTCTATATTTTTTAATTTTGCTTGTGTGTTCTGTTTCAGTAATTTCTGTCCTTTTCCATTTCTTAAATGGACATGAGCATTATCTTTTCTAATTGAACTTCAGAGATGATGCCTTTCTATGGTTTTGTTAGCTGTAGTTGAATGATTACCAGTTCATCGGTTTTTCTTGAACTGTGCCTCTGGTGGTGCCTGAACTTCATTTAGTTTTTTACTACAACTAATTTTTTTAGGTCAGCTTGAGTAGTAACCATGTCATCTTTATTAGTTGGACTGCACATTGTGCTGTTCCTGAACTTCAGTTGTATTTAATGGTGATGTTTTCTCTTCCTTTTGTTTCTTTGATAGTGGAACCGTTGGAGTTGACCGATTACCACTACTCATTCCTCGGGTCACAGGAATACCATCCTAGGGAGGAACCGATGAGTACAGCTCTGATAGAAGATGATAGACCTTGGACCCTTATTCCTTCCAAGTTGGGGAAGCAGGCTGGTCGTATTCGTGGTACTCCAAAAACCCCTTGCTACAGGAAGGCTGATGCAGTCGAAGAAGAAGTGATTTCGTCCGATAATGATTTTGAGAAGATTGCTTACCCGAAGAATGGTAAATCTACTGCTGGTGCTGTTGCTGGTAGAGGTGGGAAGAATGCTGTCATCACCAGGAGGAAACCGGCAGTTGAGTCTGGGAACATAACTTCCTCCAAGAGAGCATCAAGATTGCCTTTGAAGTGGCGTTCTCCTGTCGCTCCCCTAAAAAAATACAGTTACCCTCATCTATCTGAGTCCCGGAAGTTGAAACAGTATGTGCTAAGTAAAGAGGGTTTAGAGAAGTATTCTGAGTGAGTTTTCTTCTTATTTAACTTTGTTGCTGCCAGAGATGCTACTCTGTGTCTGAAACTTCTGTTGTTGTATAGTATATGGGCTTCTCTTCATTTCTCCCTTGCCTTGGAGTCATAGTGTCTGAACTTCTGTTGTTGTATTGTCTGAACTGTCGTTGTTGTACTATCTGAACTTCTGTTTTATGTCTCCTCTTTTCCTTTGGAGTTATAGTGTTTGAACTTCTGTTTGTTGTTGTATCTGAACTTCTAATATATTTTTTTACCATCCTTTTGTATTCTGCAGGACAAGCTACTGCATGTTTACCATCCCTGCGAATGTGATTGACCTCACAGGACGTGTCCTTTATACGCTTTTCGGTGAAGGACAGCAGATGGAAGGAGACATAATGGATTATCTCATAAATTTGTGGAAGGATAAGCCGGAGACCTCTGAGATATTCACTAGTGCTGATAGGGTTGTACTTAGTCCCTACTTCATACAGGTTTTAGTTCTTTGCACCCCTATCTCCTTCTTTTTGCCTTAGTTTTGTTGTAGAGGCATTTGGGAGGTGTTTTAATTGTGTTTTTGTGAATGCACAGTACTGCCTGGAGTATGATTTCTTCGGTGCAACAGTTCTAAAGTTTGATGCAAAAAAATCTGCTGGTCTCCTCCCAATGTTTGTTCGCAAGGAAGAAGACCTTATTAACGCAAAGCTGGTTAGTTTTCCATAACTCTTGCTTTTTTTAATTTCATGTGCATCCTTTTGCTGAGTTTGTCACGAAGTTTTTGTTCATGCCGGTTCTTTAGTACATATGCTTTTATACTTTGTGTTCACCGGTCCTTTCATTCTTGGCAGGTTTTCTTGATTCTATTCAAGCCAATTGGCACAATGGCGCACTACAGTGTGTACATGGTGAATAGATATCATGGGAGCATTGACATCCTTGATTCACTTCCTTACGATAATATGAAAACATCACGATCGAGTTTCCACGGGGACTGCCAAAATATCGTGAGTGTTTCTTAGCCCGAACCCCCTTTCACATTCTCTTGTTTGACACGAAGTTTATTATGCCTTGTGTTGACAAAATATGTTGTTGTCTCTGTTTTGGTAATACTACTTGAACTGACTATCATTTAGAAGTTGAACTTCTGCTATTTTGTTTAGGTGGATCTTATGCAAGTGTCGCTTTTTTATGTACCTGAACTTAACTATTTTGGTTAATATGTTTTTGAATTTATCTAATTTTGTTATTTCCGGCAGATCAAGAGATTTGTTGGGTTGCTCGAGGAGGTGTATGGCAAGGCTACGTACAAGGCGAGCAAGCAGCCTAACTGGGTGACTATTGCAAAGAGGATGACTTTCATCGATGTTCCGAAGCAGAAGAGTAATGATTGTGGTTTCTTTGCCGTGAAGTTTAGCTCTTCGTATGATGGCGATGAGATTATTGAAGATTTTGGTGATGTGGAAGTATGTTCTGTCTTTGTTCTTATCTCATCATCCTTTGATTTTTCTTGTGTGTTTTTGCTAAGACGCTCCTGCTCTGGTTTTAGATATTCGTTACTAAACCATTGTTTCACCTTTCTTTGTTTTGCAAGCTGCAGATGACTAGAAGGCTGAGTTCATGCACACTTTGATTTTTAGCGAGAAGAATGAAGTCATGCGTTCAGAGCTCCCTAAAGAGATCCAGTCCTTTGGCCCGTGAATTTGAAGCATTAGTTTCATTCTAGATTTGATTTCGTACAGATTTTTAGGTTTGATAATGATTGGAACAATTCCGTAAAGATTTGGTTGTACGAATGTTTTATTGATTTGTGTATCTATAGGTGCAGCACTATTTACTTATGATATTGTGGACAAATGTATTTGTTGTGAAGAATGATTTGGCTTTGTGAAGTTCAATGTACTGCATTGTTTTTCAGTATCCATGTGTTGAATGTTTTTGCCCCAACAGATGTACCTGAACTTCTGCCTCTGTTTTGGTTGAACTGCTTGATTTTTTGTGTTGTTTATTTTTGGGCCCCCAACATATGATCGTAGACTTGAACTTCTGCTTTGAGATGTGGTTGGGCTGATGGTTTCAGATGGAGAGGACATTCTGTGTTGTGTAATGTATTGGTAATTTTCAACCCAACCAATATGTATGCTTATGCGTAGAATCTATATTTGTTTTTTGTGTTTTTTCAAGTGCGAATGTATTTCATATGTAACTTTTGTGCAGAAATATTGTTGACGTTTCTTTATCTTTTGTCAGCATTGTACGTGAACTTCTGCACGTATCCAAGCAGAACTTCACATTTGAACGCGTTGTCTTAGGCTTGCTAACCTTAGTTTATGCTGCGAAACTTTATTTTTTAAGCATATTTTTTTCCTACATCGATTTTACATACCGGAACTTCTTCTGTAAGCTGACCTGAACTTCAAAACTGTATGATTATTTGTTGGTTGCTATTTTATGGAATACAACACGAGCAGCTCCTGCCATAACATACCAGAACTTGTGCAGTAATATTACTTGAACTTCACAATGTATGTTTTTCATGTTTGTTCTTGCTCGCAGTTTCATGCAATACATCACCAGCGCATCACTTCCTGCCATAACATACCAGAACTTCTGCAGTAATATTACTTGAACTTCATGGTGTATGTTTTTTCAATTTATTACTTCTTGCACTTTCATGCAATACAACACCAGCACATCACTTCCTCTCATAACATACCAGGACTTCTGCAGTAATATTACTTGAACTTCACAGTGTATATTACCAGGGGATGACATAATGTTCTGTACATTACATGACATAAGTTTGCGTTGTGTTAATTGACCTATTCTAACTGTTCATGAGCCTTGCGCTCCTCCTAGGCTTTGGTGGTAGAGGTTTTTGCTTGACATGTACCTCTTCCTCTTCATCGTCCTCTTCCTCTTCATCATCGTCTTCCTCTTCATCGTCGCATTCCACTTCCTCTTCCTCTTCCTCTTCGTCTTCCTCTTCTTCGACGGTGTCTTCATCTTCGTCTTCCTCTTCATCTTCCACCACTTTCTTGTTGTTGGCTCTAGGTCTTGCTTTCTGTTTCTTCTCTGGCATTTTGCTTGTCTTTTCAGCATCTGCGCGCTTCGGGCATGTTCTTGCATTATGTGGTTCATACTCCTTGCATATGCTACAAAGTCTGCTGCTTGCTTTATTTGGGTGTGGTCCCTTCTTTTGTTCCATAACTTTGGGCTGCTGTTTTTGAGATTTGGGTTGCTTGACCTCCTCAGCATTGTTTCTTTCCAAGAGTGTTGGATAGGTCAGCTTGTTGTGTCCCGCAACCTGGTTGCACACACTGCATTTCCTGTGTCCAAGTGGCACTCCGTTCTCATCGAGCATGACGACTCTTCCTGCAGGTGGTCCATTTATTTGGGCTCTCTTGTCACTTTTCTTTGCTGCAGTAATTTTCTTCCTACCCTTTGTTTCATAGAGGCAATTTCATCGTCTCTTGCTGTCGCTGCTCCATTGATTGGCCATCACCCTGCTTGCATTGGTTGGCTTCAGTGGCGGCATTGAGCATTTCAGCTGCATAATAATGAAGGTCATCTTCAATTTCAGCGTCCTCTTCAGCCATCCTTTCGTCAGCATCTGCTTGATTTGCTGAATGTATTGCATCAAGCTCTTCCACAAGCCTCTTGAGAACATAGTAGGCTCTGTCATATTGCTGGTCACATCTCATCACTTTCTTGTTAACCATCAAATTCAGCTGCAGCAAGATGTCTTGCTTCGATAGCCTTGAGCTGCCATCCGATGCGGTTGTGTTGTAGTCCCTTGTATCAAAGGTTGGTTGTGATCTTGCAGTCTTTGTGTACCGGTTGAGGGCATACTTGTTTGGAAATTTGTCAGGCTTGAGGTAGTCCAGTATGTTCATGATGTGAAGGCAGAACAGGCCTGCATTTTGTGATGAATGTAGAATACATAGTTTGTGAGCCAGCAAGGAGTTTCATAAATTTTGATATGATACTACTAGTCTAGCTATTTAATGAGTTTGTTTTTTTGCTCACCTGTGTGTGTCCAGAGCTTGCATTCACACTCGTATATTTCATTCTCTGGGTCAGCTACAACCTGGAATTCATGCTTTGACCAGGAAAATCTTTCTTCATCATCATGGCCAGGCTTGTTGTGGTAGTACACAAGGTACTTAGTGGGCTCTGCTGTACGCTTTGCACAAAATAGTGTGGCCTTTCTAATCCTATTCCTTATATCGGTGTACACGGCTCTCGTGTACTTGATAGACATGGCTTCCTCGTAGCCGTAAGTTGTTTTTGTCACAGGATTGGTCTGCACATGTCAAAAAGTGAGATATTAGTCGAAACAGAGTCATGGGTTTCAGTTTTTCAAATTGAGAGTGCACATATTGAAGGTAAAATAGAACATGATGGGGGTGTTTTGTACTTGTCATCATACCATGCTGGTCACTATTTGCTCGTTCTCCTTCTGCATCCGAGTTTGTATGCAAGCATTGACCCGCCTAGCAAACTTGTGTAGGTTCTGGGTCCCCTTGACAAACCCTTTCTTTAGCACGTGGTTCATGCTCTCGCTTCGTTGTGTGGAAGTCATTCTAGCACAGAAATTGTTCTTGTAATATCACTACAAAAAAAGACACATCCGTGACATTTTGGGCCGAACGAAAAAAATTTATGTCATACATATGACACTTCTATGATGATAATTGTGAAAAAACCCGGTATCATCATAGATGTGGTGGGCTCCTACTTCTATGACAAAAAATCATGACAGAAAATGGGTTTTTTGTCCTGGGCGGGCCGGAGACGCAGCTGCATGACATTCTTTGGGCCTTCCATGACGGAAAAAACCATGGTAGAAGCGAGGGGGAGGAAAATTTCGGGGAGTTCCCGGTTACGGTGGGAGGTCGGGGGCCGAGCGATGCACATTTCTCTCGTACACGTATGCGCGTGTGTGCGAGGCGTTGGCTCTAACTGAACCCGAGCGAGGCGTTGGGCTCTAACTGAACCCGAGCGATTGCACTGTAGGCTACGCGTTACTGAACCCGAGCGATCGATCGATGGCTGTTAACTGAACCCGATCGAGCGATTCCTTGGCTACTGCTGCTAATTGAAGTCGATCGATGGGATGAACAGTGAGCGTAGCGGGGGGTTTTGGATAAACAGTGAGCGGTGGCGTTGCCTCTGGATGAACACGACCCCGTGGTGTGGTGGAGGGTTGGATGAATAGTAGACGGTGGAGGGGTGCCCGTGGAGGGGTGGATGAACAGGACCCCGTGGTGTGGAGGGCAGGATGAACAGTAGACGGTGGAGGGGTGCCCGTGGAGGGGTGGTTGAACAGGACCCCGTGGTGTGGAGGGCTGGATGAACAGTAGACGCTGGAGGGGTGGTTGAACAGTAGCCGGTGGAGTAGCGCGCGGTGGAGGCTGGATGAACAGGAGCCCGTGGAGGCTGGAGGAGGTCGAGGGTGGATGAACAGTAGCTCGTGGAGGCTGGAGGGGGTTGTAACACCCTCGATGCGACTATAGCTCCCACGTGTCGAGGCACAACTTAGAGAAATAATCGCATTGAAGGCATATGTCGCAAGTAAGGTAATCACCACAAACATCCCATGTATATAGATAATAAAAGGGATAACATAGTTGGCTTACACTCGCCACGTCAATCAAGTACATAAATAACATTACATCATCCAAACACTCATGGCCCGACTACGGCGCCAAAATAAAAGATAACCCAACATGCGACACAGTCCCGATCACCCCCAACTGGGCACCACTACTGATCATCAGGAAAAGAAACATAGTATCGTTGAGAGTCTTCGTCGAACTCCCACTTGAGCTCAAGCGCGTCACCTGGAGCGGAATCATCAAGCCCTGCATCTGGTGTAATAGTAATCTGTGAGCCACAGGGACTCAACAATCTCGCACCCTCGCGATCAAGACTATTTAAGCTTATAGGTAAGGCAAGGTAAATATATATGTGGATCTGCAGCAAGTGACTAGCATATATGATGGCTAACTTATTCGCAAAAGAGAGCGAGAAGAGGAGGCAAAGCGCGAGCGAGAAACTAGAGAACAACCTGCGCAAGCATTACTCCAACACCGTGTCCACTTCCCGGACTCCGTCGAGAAGAGGCCATCACGGTAACTCACACGGTTGTTTCATTTTAATTAAGTTAAGGTTCGAGTTATCTACAACTGGACATTAAAAAATTCCCATCTGCCCATAACCGCGGGCACAGCTTTCGAAAGTTAAAATCCCTGTAGGGGAGTCCCAACTTAGCCCATGACAAGCTCTCACGGTCAACGAAGTAATAGACCTCCTCCCAAGACATTCTGATCAAACTCGATATCTCGGTTCTTCAAGACACTTCGACAAGTTAAAACAAGACCAGCAACACCGCCCGAATGTGCCGACAAATCCCGATAGGAGCTGCACATATCTCGTTCTCAGGGCACACTCAGATTGTCTTAGGTACGAGTAGGCCAGCCCAGAGTTGCCCCTGGTGGCCACCGGCAGCTGACAGGTGGACCAACACTCAGAGGAGCACTGGCCCGGGGGGGTTTAAAATAAGATGACCCTCGGGCTCCGGAAACCCAAGGGAAAAAGAGGATAGGTGGCAAATGGTAAAACCAAGGTTGGGCATTGCTGGAAAAGCTTTAATCAAGGCGAACTATCAAGGGGTTCCCATTATAACCCAACCGCGTAAGGAACGCAAAATCCGGGAACATAACACCGATATGACGGAAACTAGGGCGGCAAGAGTGGAACAAAACACTAGGCGAGAGGCCGAGCCTTCCACCCTTTACCAAGTGTATAGATGCATTTAAGATAACATGGCAATATAATGATATCCCAACAAGTAAATAAATGTTCCAACAAGGAACGGCCTCCAATCTTCACCTGCAACTAGCAACGCTATAAGAGGGGCTGAGCAAAGCGGTAACATAGCCAATCAACGGTTTGCTAGGACATGGTGGGTTAGAGGTTTGACATGGCAATTTGGGAGGCTTGAAAGCAAGTGGTAGGCATCATAGCATTGGCATAGCAAAAGAGTGAGCAATCTAGCATAGCAAAGATAGTAGTGATTTCGAGGGTATGATCATCTTACCTGCAAAGCTGTCAGAGTTGACTGGATCCTCGAAAGCAAACTCAACGGGCTCCTCGTTAGCGAACTCGTCTCCCGGCTCTACCCAAACAGGACAGACAAGCAACAAGGACACAATCAACCACATGCAAGGATCAAACAATATGATGCAAGGATGGCATGCTATGCGGGATGCATATGCAAGATGTGACAGGAAATGCAAGATCCTGGCCTCAACTTGGAAATCCAAGTGTTCCACTGGAAAGATGAGATGAAATCGCTTGAAAACGATATAAAGAACGCCGGAATCGGAGTTACGGTTTGGAAATGGCAAGCGATTCAAATATGACACCGGTCTGCGATTTACACCAAGTAGTCATCTAGATGCAATGAGATGAACATGCTACAGCACCCAAACATGACAACAAAATACATGGAAGGGGTGCATTCAAGATGCTTAACAAAAGTATAGCACTGAGCTATGGCCAATTCATCCATTAACAGGTTCAAACAAGCATGGCAAAACTACATATGGTAAACAGATCTCAGACTTAGTGAAATTAACACTTGTCTGGAATTTCAGATCAGGTAGCCCTCTTCGGAGCAACAAAACTACATGCTACAGGACCTGAACATGGCAAAGTAAAGCATGGCATGGAGCTACTCAAAGATCTTAACAAAAGTCCCTTTAGTGACCTTGAGCCAAAAGGGATCAGAAAATACAATTGCGAGCATGTGAACATGGCAAAAACATAATCAGATCACAGACTTAGAGAAAACTGGAGCATACTGAAAACAGATATCAAGTAAGCATGTTTACGAGCTCGATGCACTCACTACGGTGCAATTCATGACAAACTAATCATACACCCATCAAGAACACACAAAATGCAAGCTAGACATGGCAAGAACAAATACATAACATGCACGGACCAACTACAACAACATCGGCAAAATTGCAAACAAGTTGACAATCTGCCCAGATTCACAAAGTAGCAAAAGTAGAGCTCGATTGACTCAAGCTAGGATGCTCCATAATTGCAAACAAAGACATGGATGGATGGAGCACTACAAGATTAACAAAACATACTTACTAATCATCCTCAAAAGAGGCATGGATCACTAGGAAACAACAAGATCATATGACAACATGAGATAAACAGCTCAAGGACTTAGTGGAATTGCTAAGTCCCTAAAAACAGAATTACCAAGTGCACCACTTTGCAAGCTTGTGCTAGTCACCACACACATCACAAAATTACATGGGTTGCACCTCTAGAAAGATGGAAAAACCCTTAACAAAACGTATGTAGAGATCATGGGCATATCATGCACACATTAATCATGGCAAAAATGACAAAGGTCTAAATGGATTAGCAGATCTAACAATTAACTCAAGTAGCCCTCTTCTAACAGCATTTCGGGCATCAAGATGAACTCAAATGAAAATGACGCAATGACATGAAATGATGTACTCTCTGAGACGAACATTTTGATATGCTATATGCCCAAATCGGAGCTACGGATGCGGAGATACGACACGATGAACAGGAGCACTTGAACTGCAGACTTGGGAAAAATTGAGAGGTCAACCCCTAGGGTTTCATATCCAGATCGGATCTCGCCGGGGCACAGACATTGAGGTTCGCCGGCCAGACTTGACGGGCTCGCCGGCGAGGACTTGGAGCGCGCCGGGACGTCGTGGACGTCGAGGAGGAGGGAGGAGGATGACCGGGTGGTGGTGACGATGACGGTGGCCGGCGTTGGCGGGGTTCACCGCGGCGGAACGCCGGCCGGATCTCGCGCCAACGAGGAGGTGCGGCCCCGGCGAATGGCGGAAGCGGCGGCCGGAGCCGAGGAGGGAGGCGGCGCGGAGCGGGGACTCCGGGCGCGGGCGGCGACGCGCCTTAGGGCCGGGGAGGGCCCCGCCTGGGCCCTGCGAGGCGGAGCGCGGGTGGCGGCGCGGGGATGTGGGCGCGGCGCGTGGGCGAATGGGCGGCTGCCACGTGGCACGGACACGGCGGCGGACACGTTCGTCGGTGGAAATTTTGTCCGGCGGCTCGCGAGGTGTGGATCTAGGGTCAGGGGAAGGGGAGACCCGGGATTTCTCGAGGAGGGCCTATTTATAGGCATAGAGGGAGCTAGGAGAGTCCAAATGAGGTGCGGTTTTCGGCCACGCGATCGTGATCGAACGATCTAGATGATGGAGCAAGTTTTGGTGGGTTTGGGCCAAATTGGAGGGGCGTTGGGCTGCAACACACACGAGGCCTTTTCGGTCCCTCGGTTAACCGTTGGAGTATCAAATGAAGTCCAAATGATACGAAACTTGACAGGCGGTCTACCGGTAGTAAACCAAGGCCGCTCGGCATGTCTCGGTCCAATCCGGAAATGTTTAATCCCCACACATGAAAGAAAGCTAGAAATGACCACCGGAGGGGAATGGAGCGCCGGAATGCAAAACGGACAACGGGGAAATGCTCGGATGCATGAGATGAACACGTATGCAAATGCAATGCACATGATGACATGGTATGAGATGCATGACAACGATAACAACACACGGAGACAAACCCGAACCCGAGAAAATAAAATAACTTAACGCCGGAAACGGCAAGAGTTGGAGTACAAATTGGAAAAGTTACATCCGGGGTGTTACAACACTCCACCACTACGAAAGGATCTCGTCCCGAGATCTAGGACTGAAATAACGCCGGGTACTCAGAACGGAGGTGATCCTCGCGTTCCCAGGTAGCTTCATGGTCGGAATGGTGTGACCACTTGACTTTGAGAAATTTGATTGACTTGTTGCGAGTCTTGTGTTCAGTCTCTTCAAGAATAGCAATTGGGTGGTCACGATAGGAGAGATCTTCTTGGATCTCAATGTCCTCGAAGTTGACGGTGCGGTCAGGAGTCTTGAAGCACTTTCGGAGCTGAGAGACATGGAACACGTCATGAACATTTGCAAAGTTTGAAGGAAGCTCGAGTTGATAGGCGAGATCGCCTCTCTTGCTGACAATCTTGAAAGGTCCCACGTATCTGGGGGGCAAGCTTCCCTTTGATACCGAAGCGACGAGTACCTTCCATAGGAGAGACACGGAGGTAAACATGATCTCCGATCTCGAAAACCAAATCACGGTGCTTACTATCATAGTAGCTCTTCTGACGGGATTGGGCTGCTTTGAGGTTATCTCGAATGACTTTGCACATTTCCTCTGCTTCTGTGATTAAGTCATTACCCAAAAGCTGACGTTCACCGGTTTCAGACCAGTTGAGAGGGGTACGGCACTTCCTGACATACAGAATTTACAATGGGGCCTTCCCCGAACTTGCTTGGAAACTATTGTTGTAGGAGAATTCAGCATAAGGAAGACAATCCTCCCACTTCATGCCGAAGGAGATCACACAAGCCCTGAGCATGTCTTCAAGAATCTGGTTGACACGCTCGACTTGACCGCTAGTTTGAGGATGGAAAGTTGTGCTGAAGCGGATGTTGGTGCCCATGGCCTTCTGAAAAGAATCCCAAAACTTGGAGGTAAAGATGCTGCCACGGTCTGAAGAGATCACTTGAGGAATACTGTGCAGAGAGACAATCCGAGAGGTATAGAGTTCCGCCAATTGAGCTGCAGTGATCGACTCTTTGATAGGCAAAAAGTGAGCCACTTTGGTGAGTTTGTCGATGACAACGAATATAGCATCATTGCCATGCTTGGACTTTGGAAACCCAGTCACGAAGTCCATCTCAATGTGGTCAAACTTCCATTCTGCAATGGCAAGAGGTTGGAGGAGACCAGCTGGCCTTTGGTGTTCTGCCTTCACCCTTCTGCAGAAATCACATTCATTCACGAATTGAGCAATCTCGCGCTTCATTCGAGTCCACCAATAAGCCTGCTTAAGGTCCTAATACATCTTCGTGCTCCCAGGGTGGATGGAGAGGAGAGAATTGTGAGCCTCGTTCATGATCACTTTACGGAGGTCACCTTTGGGTACAACAATATGATCCTCGAAGAAGAGAGTGTCCTTGTCATCAAGACGGTAGCACTTGTACTTGGGTTGACTCTTGGCAACCCCAATCTTCACCTTTTTCACCATAGCATCAAGAAGCTGGGCTTGGCGAATCTGGTCTTCCAAGGTAGGAGAGACTTGAAGGTTGGCGAGGAAACCTTGAGGAACAACTTGCAGATTAAGTTTGCATAAAGCTTCACAAAGCTCGGGTTGATAAGGCTTGAGAATCAGGCTATTGCAGTAAGCCTTTCTGCTCAATGCGTCAGCAATCACATTGGCCTTGCCTGGAGTATACTCAATACTCGGATTATACTCTTGAATCATTTCGACCCATCGAGTTTGCCTTAGGTTGAGATTAGGCTGAGTGAAGATGTACTTGAGACTCTTGTGATCAGTGAAGATGTCCACTTTTCTTCCCAATAAGAGATGTTTCCAAGTCAAAAGAGCATGCACAACTGCCGCCAACTCGAGATCATGAGTGGGGTAGTTCTTCTCATTGGGCTTCAACTGGCGAGAGGTATAAGCAACAACTTTCTTCTCTTGCATCAATACTGCGCCAAGACCTTGGAGAGAGGCATCACAAAAGACCTCGTACGGCTTGGATTCATCAGGCGGAGTCAGAACTGGAGCAGTGATCAATTTCTCTTTCAAAGTTTTGAAAGCAATGTCACACTCTGGAGACCAAACGTACTTGACGTGCTTCTGGAGAAGATTAGAGAGAGGCTTCGCGATCTTAGAAAAGTTATCAACGAATCTTCGGCAATAGCTTGCGAGACCGAGGAAGCTACGGAGTTGCTTCACGTTCTGAGGAGGTTCCCAATTCACAATTGCAGACACCTTCTCAGGATTCACGGCAATGCCCTTGGCAGAGATGATATGACCAAGATAAAGAACCTCATCGAGCCAAAATTCGCACTTGGAGAACTTGGCGTAGAACTGATGTTCTCTGAGCTTATCGAGCACCAAACGCAAGTGCTTGGCATGATCTTCCTTGTTCTTCGAGAAAACCAGAATGTCGTCGAGATAGACCAAAACGAAGTCATTGGTGTAGGCGTTGAAGATGAAGTTCATCATGCGAGAGAAAGTCGGAGGAGCGTTGACGAGGCCAAAATACATGACAGTGTATTCATATGAACCATAGCTTGTCCTGAAAGCCGTCTTGGGAATATCTTGCTCATGGATTTGAATCTGATGATAACCCATACGGAGATCAAGCTTGGAGAATACTTGGGCACCTTTGAGTTGTTCGAACAGCTCGTTGATGTTGGGAAGTGGATATTTGTTCTTGATGGTCTTCTTGTTCAATGGACGGTAATCAACACAAAGTCGGTCCGTTCCATCCTTCTTCTTCACAAAAAGAACACCACAACCCCACGAAGAAGAACTAGGCTAGATGAGACCCATTCTCTCTAGAATATCGAGTTGCTTCTTCAGCTCCTTCAACTCTTCAGGTCCGAGCTTGTAAGGACGCTTGCACACAGGTTCCGTGCCAGGCTCAAGATCAATAACGAATTCAACTGGCCGGTGCGGAGGCATTCCTGGAAGCTCTTTTGGAAAGACGTCTTGATATTCGCAAACGACTGGAATTTGTGAGATAGCATCCAGTTCACCCTTCTCATTGAGAGAAAACAGACGGATGGTATTATCCCGAGCGGCAAAGACAATTACATCCTCAAACGAATGAGTCAATTGAATCTGCCTGGCAGCACAATCAAGATGCGCCTTGTGCTTAAAAAGCCAATCTATTCCGAGAATAAGATCAATATCCGAGTCACCAAGAACCGTTGGAGAAGCCAGAAACTTGTAGTCTCCCAAAGTGATAGTAACATCCGGAGCAATGGAGTTAGCATGCATGCGCCTACCGGGAGATACAACTGCTAATGGACTAGGTAAAATTTGCAAAGCCAAACCATGCTTAGATGAAAACGGTCTCGAGATGAAACAATGTGATGCACCCGTGTCAAAAAGAACTTTTGCAGGAACATCGTTAACAGGAAGGTTACCCATGATGACATCTGATGAGTCCTCTGCCTGAGCTGCGTTCATCAAGTTGACTTTGGCGTGCTTGGGGTTATGCTTGACCACAGCTGTACTTGCCGATCTCATAGGAGGAGGAGGAGGAGGAAGACGCCTCTGATTGAGACACTTGTTGGCATAGTGACCCTTCTGTTGGCACTTGTTGCACGTGACCTCTGAAATCGGATGGTGATACGGAGCACTCGATCTTGGAGCTTGAGACGAAGTCTTGTTCTGAAAGCCAGGGTTGGGTGGGTGGGAAGATCCACTGCCACCTTTGCTCTTCTGCTGATACGGCTGACGGAACGGAGGAGGAGGAAGCCAATACTTCTGCTGCTTGGTCACTTGAGTAGAGGAAGAAGGAGTAGCATCTCTGACTCGCTTCTTGGAAGCATCACACCTCAGTTGAGCGGCCTCTTGCTTCAATGCCATGTTGTAGAACTCATCGTACCTCAAGGGCTCAAAGAGAACAAGAGCGATCTGGATTTCTTCTCTGAGACCACCTCTAAACTGGTATATCATGCTCTTCTCATCAGGGACGTCCTGCTTGGCAAAGCGGGCAAGCTTCTGAAACAACTTGTTGTAGTCATAGATAGACAAAGAGCCTTGCTTCAGGTTGCGGAATTCCTCACGCTTACTTTCAACCACGCTCTGAGGGATGTGATGAGCTCGGAAATCTTGACGAAATTCATCCCAAGTGATAACACGTCCACCTCTGGAATCCTTGTACTGCTGGAACTATTCTGCAGCTTGATCTTTGAGTTGGAAGGAAGCGAACTTGACAAAGTCCTCAGGCCTGACGTTACTGCACTCGAAATGCTTGCACAGATCCACAAGCCAATCGTCAGCATCGGTTGCCTCAACACAATTGCTGAAAGTCTTTGGCCCGTTAGCAAGGAACTGGTTGAGTGTAGCAAAGTGATTCTGATTGTTGCCTTGGTTCCCTTGGTTGCCTTGATTGCGCTCTTGGAGAATTTGCATGATCAACTGTGTGTTTGCATTGGTTGCGGCCATCACAGCTTGCCATGCCTCCAGAGGAGGTGGAGGTGGTGGCGGATCAGGATTCGGAGTCGTGCGCGTTGGAGGAGCCATCCTGAAGAGGTTGACATCCATTAGCACATCGATAGACAAATATTGAAGCTGAATCCAATGGAATGAAAATTGCAACATATAGTCTTCGCATCCGAACAAAATGAACGAATGCATTCCTCTTGAAATGGTCACATATCCATAAATTGAGAAGCCACTTAGAATTTAGGTAGAGAAATAAATCAACAAGGTACGGATCAAGAACGAATAATCGGTAAGAAATCCCAATCTCAAACCAATATCCGTGGAAGAAGAACTAGAGCTACGAGAATTCCCACCTATGAGACTCCCGAACCTTTCTGGTTATGCAATCAGGTGTTGGGGATATAGGGGAAGCATAATATCTCACCCAAATCTAGCAAATCCTACATCCAGCTGTATCCATCCTTCAACACATAACCGAGAAAAATTTCAGAAACCATCTACCTCAACCTTCGAAAAGCATCTGTTATACAAGTTATGGCGATACTCCCGAACTCCCACCCCAGTACTGGGTGGCGTCGAGGTTATCTCACCAACGAACTGCATAAAAGAGATTTTCGATGTCGGCGTACTAAACTCAGGTATTCCAGAACTACAACGATAAAATTATGACGACAACACCTCAGAGCTCAACTCCCTGGGACACTTCCACAAAACCCCTGACAGGAGGCACCAAGACAATGTTCTCATCATAAAACCATCGGAATGATTCCAAGATACCCGCATGATCCTAAAAAAAATTTCGTGAAATTTGAGAAGAGAAGAGTCAAAACTCTACGTCAGGATGCCTTACCAGAGCGATGAGGAGACTGGGAAGTAAAAAGAATTCCTAAACTCTCCGATATATAATTCCTAAATGACTCAAAACATTTTTCTAGACACAACATGGCTGCTAAAAACGATCAATCAGTGGGGGCTCCTAAGGTCGGGGAAGGCTCTGATACCAACTTGTAACACCCTCGATGCGACTATAGCTCCCACGTGTCGAGGCACGACTTAGAGACATAATCACATTGAAGGCATATGTCGCAAGTAAGGTAATCACCACAAACATCCCATGTAATATAGATAATAAAAGGGATAACATAGTTAGCTTACACTCGCCATGTCAATCAAGTACATAAATAACATTACATCATCCAAACACTCATGGCCCGACTACGGCGCCAAAATAAAAGATAACCCAACATGTGACACGGTCCCAATCACCCCCAACTGGGCACCACTACCGATCATCAGGAAAAGAAACATAGTATCGTTGAGAGTCTTCGTCGAACTCCCACTTGAGCTCAAGCGCGTCACCTGGAGCGGAATCATCAGGCCCTACATCTGGTGTAATAGTAATCTGTGAACCACAGGGACTCAGCAATCTCACACCCTCGCGATCAAGACTATTTAAGCTTATAGGTAAGGCAAGGTAAATATATATGTGGAGCTGCAGCAAGCGACTAGCATATATGATGGCTAACTTATTCGCAAAAGAGAGCGAGAAGAGGAGGCAAAGCGCGAGCAAGAAACTAGAGAACAACCTGTGCAAGCATTACTCCAACACCATGTCCACTTCCCGGACTCTGCCGAGAAGAGGCCATCACGGTAACTCACACGGTTGTTTCATTTTAATTAAGTTAAGGTTCAAGTTATCTACAACCGGACATTAACAAATTCCCATCTGCCCATAACCACGGACACGTCTTTCGAAAGTTCAAATCCTTGCAGGGGAGTCCCAACTTAGGAAGGAATAGACCTCCTCCCAAGACGTTCCGATCAGACTCGGTATCTCGGTTCTTCAAGACACTTCGACAGGTTAAAACAAGACCAGCAACACCGCCCGAATGTGCCGAAAAATCCCGATAGGAGCTGCACATATCTCATTCTCAGGGCACACTCAGATTGTCTTAGGTACGGGTAGGCCAGCCCAGAGTTGCCCCTGGTGGCCACCGGCAGCTGACAGGTGGACCAACACTCAGAGGAGCACAGGCCCCGGGGGGTTTAAAATAAGATGACCCTCGGGCTCCGGAAACCCAAGGGAAAAAGAGGATAGGTGGCAAATGGTAAAACCAAGGTTGGGCATTGCTGGAAAAGCTTTAATCAAGGCGAACTATCAAGGGGTTCCCATTATAACCCAACCGTGTAAGGAACGCAAAATTCGGGAACATAACACCGATATGACGGAAACTAGGGCGGCAAGAGTGGAACAAAACACTAGGCGAGAGGCCGAGCCTTCCACCCTTTACCAAATGTATAGATGCATTTAAGATAACATGGCAATATAATGATATCCCAACAAGTAAATAAATGTTCCAACAAGGAACGGCCTCCAATCTTCACCTGCAACTAGCAACGCTATAAGAGGGGCTGAGCAAAGCGGTAACATAGCCAATCAACGGTTTGCTAGGACATGGTGGGTTAGAGGTTTGACATGGCAATTTGGGAGGCTTGAAAGCAAGTGGTAGGCATCGTAGCATTGGCATAGCAAAAGAGCGAGCAATCTAGCATAGCAAAGATAGTAGTGATTTCGAGGGTATGATCATCTTGCCTGCAAAGCTGTCAGAGTTGACTGGATCCTTGAAAGCAAACTCAACGGGCTCCTCGTTAGCGAACTTGTCTTCTGGCTCTACCCAAACAAGACAGACAATCAACAAGGACACAATCAACCACATGCAAGGATCAAACAATATGATGACAGGATGGTATGCTATGCGGGTTGCGATGCGGGATGCATATGCAAGATCTGACAGGAAATGCAAGATCCTGGCCTCCACTTGGAAATCCAAGTGTGCCAATGGAAAGATGAGATGAAATCGCTTGAAAACGATATAAAGAACGCCGGAATCGGAGTTACGGTTTGGAAATGGCAAGCGATTCAAATATGACACCGGTCTGCGATTTAGAGCAAGTAGTCATCTAGATGCAATGAGATGAACATGCTATAGCACCCAAACATGACAACAAAATACATTGAAGGGGTGCATTCAAGATGCTTAACAAAAGTCTAGCACTAAGCTACGGCCAATTCATCCATTAACAGGTTCAAACAAGCATGTCAAAACTGCATATGGTAAACAGATCTCAGACTTAGTGAAATTAACACTTGTCTGGAATTTCAGATCAGGTAGCCCTCTTCGGAGCAACAAAACTACATGCTACAGGACCTGAACATGGCAAAGTAAAGCATGGCATGGAGCTACTCAAAGATCTTAACAAAAGTCCCTTTAGTGACCTTGAGCCAAAAGGGATCAGAAAATACAATTGCGAGCATGTGAAAATGGCAAAAACATAATCAGATCACAGACTTAGAGAAAACTGGAGCATACTGAAAACAGATATCAAGTAGGTATGCTTACGAGCTCGATGCACTCACTACGGTGCAAGTCATGACAAACTAATCATACACCCATCAAGAACGCACAAAATGCAAGCTAGACATGGCAAGAACAAATACATAACATGCACGGACCAACTACAACAACATCGGCAAAATTGCAAACAAGTTGACAATCTGCCCAGATTCACAAAGTAGCAAAAGTAGAGCTCGATTGACTCAAGATAGGGTGCTCCATAATTTCAAACAAAGACATGTATGGATAGAGCACTACAAGATTAACAAAACATCCTTACTGATCATCCTCAAAAGAGGCACGGATCACTAGGAAACAACAAGATCATATGACAACATGAGATAAACAGCTCAAGGACTTAGTGGAATTGCTAAGTCCCTGAAAACAGAATTACCAAGTGCACCACTTTGCAAGCTTGTGCTAGTCACCACACACATCACAAAATTACATGGGTTGCACCTCTGGAAAGATGGCAAAACCTTTAACAAAACGTGTGTAGAGATCATGGGCATATCATGCACACATAATCATGGCAAAAATGACAAAGGTCTAAATGGATTAGCAGATCTGACAATTAACTCAAGTAGCCCTCTTCTAACAGCATTTCGGGCATAAAGATGAACTCAAATGAAAATTATGCAATGAGATGAAATGATGTACTCTCTGAGACGAACATTTTGATATGCTATATGCCCAAATCGGAGCTACGGATGCGGAGATACGACACGATGAACAGGAGCACTTGAACTGCAGACTTAGGAAAAATTGAGAGGTCAACCCCTAGGGTTTCAGATCCAGATCGGATCTCGCCGGGGCATGGACGCCGAGGTTCGCCGGCCGGACTTGACGGGCTCGCCGGCGAGGACTTGGAGCGTGCCGGGACGTCGTGGACGTCGAGGAGGAGGGAGGAGGACGACCGGGCGGTGGTGACGATGGCGATGGCCGGCGTTGGCGGGGTTCGCCGTGGCGGAACACCGGCCGGATCTCGCGCCGACGAGGAGGTGCGGCGCCGGCGAATGGCGGAAGCGGCGGCTGGAGCCGAGGAGGGAGGCGCCACGGCGCGGGGACTCCGGGCGCGGGCGGCGACGCGCCTTAGGGCCGGGGAGGGCCCCGCCTGGGCCCTACGAGCCGGAGCGCGGGTGGCGGCATGGGGATGTGGGCGCGGCGCGCGGGCGAATGGGCGGCTGCCACGTGGCGCGGACATGGCGGCGGACACGTCCGTCGGTGGAAATTTTGTCCTGCGGCTCGCGAGGTGTGGATCTAGGGTTAGGGGAAGGGGAGACCCGGGATTTCTCGAGGAGGGCCTATTTATAGGCATAGAGGGAGCTAGGAGAGTCCAAATGAGGTGCGGTTTTCGGCCACGCGATTGTGATCGAACGATCTAGATGATGGAGCAGGTTTTGGGCCAAATTGGAGGGGTGTTGGGCTGCAACACACACGAGGCCTTTTCGGTCCCTCGGTTAACCGTTGGAGTATCAAATGAAGTCCAAATGATACGAAACTTGACAGGCGGTCTACCAGTAGTAAACCAAGGCCGCTTGGCAAGTCTCAGTCCAATCCAGAAATTTTTAATCCCCACACACGAAAGAAAGCTAGACATGACCACCGGAGGGGAACGGAGCGCCGGAATGCAAAACGGACAACGGGGAAAATGCTCGGATGCATGAGATGAACACGTATGCAAATGCAATGCACATGATGACATGATATGAGATGCATGACAACGATAATAACACACGGAGACAAAAACCCGAACCCGAGAAAATAAAATAACTTAACGCCGGAAACGGCAAGAGTGGGAGTACAAATTGGGAAAGTTACATCCGGGGTGTTACAGGGGTCGACGGTGGAGATGAACAGTATCCAGTGGAGTCCCGTTTTGCGGTATGCCACACCCCTCCCGATGAACAGGACCCCCGTTTCGACCGTAGCGCTCCAACACAAGCCCGTTTCCTCCGTTTTGCGGTACGCCACACCCCTCCCGATCAACAGGACCCCCGTTTCGACCGTAGGAGGTACGTTTCCTCCGTTTTGCGATACGCCACACCCCTCCCGATCAACAGGACCCCCGTTTCGACCGTAGGAGGTACGTTTCCTCCGTTTTGTGGTACGCCACACCCCTCCCGATCAACAGGACCCCCGTTTCGACCGTAGGAGGTCAGTTTCCTCTGTTTTGCGGTACGCCACACCCCTCCCGATCAACAGGACCCCCGTTTCGACCGTAGGAGGTCCGTTTCCTCCGTTGTGCGGTACACCAGGCCTCGTTTCCATCGCCTCTTCCGTCCAAGCCCTCCCGATGAACACGACCATGCATTCCGTTCCGACCCATGAACACGACGACGACGCTGTTTCTCCGTTCCGACCCAGCCGTGTACACGAGCCCTTGCCGTACGTATGCACGATTAGGCATTCGAGACCCTGCCCGTATGTACACATACGTGGCCGTATTTTTCTTTCTTGCACCCTGGCCGCTGTACGTACGTGTACATGCTACGTGCGCGCCTCTACTATGACACGTGTGCGCCTCTACTACGACACGTGCGCGCCTCTACATCCACCAGTATATATGTACGTACACGTTCGCGACCAGAATGACAACGCTATGTATGCTTCGACCAGGTGGGTCCTGACTGTCAGGCACTTCCTTGCCTGCGAAGATGTAGCTAGTGGGTCCCAGCAGTCAGGGGGTGAATCGGTTTTTTTTGCCCGGACGCACTTCCTTGCGTGGGAAGATGTAGCTGGTGGGTCCCAGCAGTCGGGGCGGCGGTGGGTCCCATCAGTCAGGGGGGCGAATCGTTTTGGTTTTCTTTTTTTGCCCGGACGCACTTCCTTGTGTGCGAAGATGTAGCTGGTGGGTCCCAGCAGTCAGGGGGGCAAATCATTTTTTTTGCACGGACGCATTTCCTTGCATGCAAAGGTGTAGCTGGTGGGTCCCAGCAGTCAGGGGGAAACATTTTTTTCACGAAATACGGTGGCCCGTCCGGTGGGTCCCTGTTGTCAGGTGGAGGAATGATTATTTTCCGCGTAATAAGGAGGCACTTCCTTACTGCCGCCGTGGACCCAGCTGTCAGCCTCTCCACGTACAGTCCACGTCCGATGGAAGTCGTTCCTTGACCACGTTGACCACGCCACGCCGAGAGCACCAGGGCGGTGGACGACGGTGAGGCCTAGGAAGGGGACGACGCGGAGCCGGTGAAGACGCGGCAGTGGATGCCCGCGCGGAGATGAGTATGAGGGTTCACTCGTTCGGCTACGGTGTGAGGCTGCCGTCGCCGCAGGGCCTGGCCAACGATGGGAATAGTAGGGGGCGGTGAGGCCTCCACGGCAGCACAGCCGGCCACGGGAGGCAGGAGCAGGCGGCACGACCGGCACTGCTTTGGGCGGCTGGAGCAAGAAGACCGGAGGTTGAAGAAGCACTACGGCCGTTGGATGGACATCGTACGGTCACTGGAGCTAGAATCATGCATATTGACTAAGTTGGCTATGCCATCCGTCCCCGTCAACTTAGTAGGCCCACAAGTCAGCCTCCCAGCAAGGTGGGTCCCAGCTAGCCGGGGGAGTATTCATTTTTTTGTGCGTAATAAGGAGGCACTTCCGGTGGGTCCAAGCTGACAGCGGGGGGAACGTTTTTTTTGCGAAATACGGTGGCCCGTCCGGTGGGTCCCAGCGGTCAGGGGGAAACAATTTTTTTTGCAAAATACTGGTGGCCCGTCCGGTGGGTCCTTGCTGTCAGGTGGAGGAATAATTATTTTCTGCGTAATAAGGGGGCACTTCCTTGCGGCTGCCGTGGACCCAGCTGTCAGCCTCTCCACGTACAGTATTCTTTCGATGGAATTCGGTCGTTGACCACATTGACCACGGCGCGCCAATAGCACCACGGCGGTGGATGATGGCGAGGCCTAGGAAGGGGATGACGTGGAGCTGGGGAAGACGCGGCAGTGGATGCCCACGCGGAGAGGAGTACGAGGGTTCACTGGTTCGGCTGCGCTGCCGTCACCGCAGAATAACAGGGGGTGTGGGTGAGTGGAGTGGAGGGATGGCCTGGCCAGCGGTGGGACTAGTATGGGGGCGGTGAGGCCTCCGCGGCAGCACAGCCGGCCATGGGAGGCAGGAGCAGGCGGCACGACCGGCGCTGGTTTGGGCGGCTGGAGCAAGAAGACCAGAGGTTGAAGAAGCACTACGGCCGTTGGATGGACATCGTACGGTCAGTCGAGCTAGAATCGTGCATATTGACTAAGTTGACAAAGCCCTTCGTCCCCGTCAACTTAGTAGGCCCACTATACTGGGTCCCAGCTAGCAGGGGGGTATTCATTTTTTTGTGCGTAATAAGGAGGCACTTCCTTGCGTGCGAAGATATAGCTGGTGGGTCCGAGCTGTCAGCGGCGGTAACATTTTTTCGCGAAATACAAAGGCCGTTTCGGTGGGTCCCAGATGTCAGGTGGAGGAAATCATTATTTTGCACATAATAAGGAGGCATTTCCTTGCGTGCGGCCGTGGACCCAGCTGTCAGCCTCTCCACGTACAGTCCACTTCAGATGCATGTCGGTCGTTGACCACGCTGACCACGCCACGCCGAGAGCACCAGGGCGGTGGACGACGGCGAGGCCTAGGAAGGGAACGACACAGAGGCAGGGAAGACTTGGCCGTTGTTTTTGTTTCCCATGCGGAGGGGAGTACGACTGTACAAGGGTTTACTGGTTCGTCTGCCGTCGCCGGAGAATAACAACAGGTGTGGGTGAGTAGAGGGATGGCTAGGCCAGGGATGGGAGTACGGTGGGGCGGTGAGGCCTGCGCGGCAGCACACCCGGCCGCGGGGAGGAAGGAGCAGGCAGTCCCGCCGGCGCTTGTTTGAGCGGCTGGAGCAGGAAGAGCAGAGATTGAAGAAGCATGACGTCCGTTGGATGGACATCCAACAGTATACAGGCCATCTGTGGAATGCCTCAAATCTGTGGAAAACAGCATACAGCCCATCTGCCATTATTTCAAATAATTTACAGCCCATTTGCTAATTCTTACAGGTTTTTTTGGATCCCATATTCTCTATGTTAGCATTACAGCCTATATTGTGGCCACGGTTAAAAAATTATACAAAATTTTGCATATGTCGGTGCGGTCTGAACTGTTTTTAATCCCGAAATGTCGAGTCACATTCAGACTGATTTTAAAAATAAATGTATATCAATATAAAATCCAATAAATTGTCCACGCATAAAAATTAATGCAATTTAAAATCTCGAAATGAAAAAAAGATATTTGAAAATAATTGCCGGTTTGATGTGTTTTAAAAATGTACAGCCCATTTCTCATTACTGATAGGCCATTTTCTCGGTCAGCCGAATGAAGCTCTCCTCATCTTGAAAGATTTGCTGCCCAACAGGCCTGATAAAGCGACTTACTTGACAAATCACAAAAAAACTGGGCTAGCCATTTTCAGAAAGAAAAAAAACTACTGGGCTGGTCTGTGGTAAACATAAAAGAAAAGGCTGTCTAGACAGGCCAGAGTGTCCCGCACAGCCCAGTTGACACCTTGCTTCCATCTCAAAAAAAATTAGATAAATGCCACTCCAATTATGGCAATTCATAAAAATGCCACTGCAATTTCCAAATTTTGAAAAATGCCACTGCAATTTTTGCAAACTTTGAAAAACGCCACTGTAGTTTGCAAACTTTGAAAAACGCCACTCCAGACTTTGAAAAATGCCACTAGAAATGGCATGAAATGGCATTTTTCAAAGTTTGGAAATTGCAGTGGCATTTCTCGGATACACCAGATTTGGAGTGGCATTTATCAAATTAACCTAAAACAAAAATAACTGGGCGAGCTGCTGGGTCCCTGGTGTCTGCCGCTCGTTGTGCAATTCTCTCGTTTATTGACTACGTTGACAATGGCATGGGACCCAGATGTCAGAAATCCACTAGGAGGAGCCATTTTTTATTGGCTTGAAATAAGGAGGCACTTGCTTGCGTACTGCCATGACCTTGGCGGGTCCCTGCTGTCATCCTCTCCACGTACAATCATCCCCTGATTGTGTGCGCGTCAACTTGCTAGGCCCACAAGTCAGCCTCTAAACCGTGGAGGGCAAACACAACCCATTTAAAAAAATAGCAGCCCATTCCATACGTTCAAACAGAAAGTTCAACATTTAGACCAAAGTAATAGGTCTGATCCACATATAGAGTACTGAACTTCCACGTTGACAACCATCATAGCCAAGTTAACTATCTACTCCCACTAACACTCTAGTAGCGTACAAGTACTAACTTACTCTTAGCTAACTAGACGATGCCGTCCACCATCTGCCGTCCATGCTAAATGCCGGCACCGGCGTCCTCCGCCTCGCCTCGGACTTGCCAGAGGTGCGATAGGAGGCACTTGCTTGCGTACGAGCTTGTCAGTTTCTTCAGAGGTAGGCATTTTTATTCAAAAAACTGCCACTTCGCATCTTGCGTCGCAAATAAAACTGCCAGGAGCGCATTTGTAGGCTAGTTAGTGATCGATCAGTAACTTGTAAACACTGAGCGAACAGAAATAAGTAACTGTTAATGCATCTCAATGATTCACAGATCATATACAAATATGTAGCTCGAAAAGCAAAGATCAGCCACTTCGGATCTTGCGTCGCAACTAAAACTAACTAGTACGATTCCCATACATAAGATCAACATGTTAATGCATCTCAATGACTCACAGATCATATACAAATGTGTAGCTCCAAAAGCAAAGATCTAGAAAAAAACATATGTTCTTCCTACTAACATGGATGCTTCTATTGGCCAACATTCAGTACAGACTGAAAGACAAATTTGTTTGTGAAGTCTACAATTCCTCTTGCAAACATAAGTGGTTTCACCAACAGCTGGAACCATGAGAATGAACAAGACATGATGGAGGAACATGCACTGCAATATGATTTGGTCTTCCCTCGATCACACTGTGAGACTATTTTTGGAATACAAACTTTAACTTAGGCAAAATGATGTCCATTGTATAATCAGACCAAAGCAATGAAGCACCTAGTGTTGGCCAATAAATAGTACAGTACTACTTTTCTGCAGTACATGAAGTGACTATCCAATCTTTCTGTGTCTATTTTCAAATGGCACTGCATGCAGTGACTATACTATTCTCTTGTGCAGCTCAACCAAAATTGTGGGCAATTTGTTGGTTTGCCAAATAGCAACGGGCAGACATCTCTGTCTGCACAAATATCAAGCAGCTAGTAAACATATACCACACCTTGTATTTTTGGTTCAAACATGTCTCTTCCGCTTAGCATCTGTCATGTTCTGCATTGGACAATCTGATACAGTTATGTTTTGCCCTAGACAATTTCATACTGAAATGATTTGCTGGTTCAAAGCAGAAATATAGCGCCTATTCTTCATCAGACCAAGGATATCCATGTTCGCAGTGATGGAAGAGGTGAAATCGATACAACCGAAATTGAGCATCCAATCATTGAATCCTGTCCTGCACCTCCAATGTAGGTCCACCCTGCCAATAAATTCACATGCAAACCATTAGTATTACTATCTAATGACAGTACAAAAAGAGTAGCAAGATAGTAGCAAACCATGTACCTTTGTAATGAACAGCTCATAGTGCCACCAATTGGATATAAAGGTTGGGAAAAAACATGCTCCTAATGTTGAACCAGTTGGACTTTTTGTGCAGTTCCACTAAAATCGAGCATCCCTGTTTGCATAGATATTGAAAGTGTGATTACTCTAAAAGTGGCACTAGTTGAAGCATAGACTCACAAATATAAGCATTCCAAATTCTTAATGGGAAAAGGTAGCAAGACTGTTTCTAACCACCTGTTTGAAGGAATAAATAAAGCAACAGTGGCTGATGTGAGGAACGCATACATAGTTTTTTCTGGAAAAGTGAGCCATTCCTGACTTTTCCTCTTCTTTTAAGCAAATTTTGTGCAGTTCTACTAAAATAAAATGCCATCACCGCCTTGACAATTCAGTGACACTATACAAAAGGAAATGACTTAACATTACATCATGATGTCAGATATGTAGTCGACAGGCATTAGAGACAAACATACAGACCTCCTCAAGAGAACAGCCGGAGGAGGAGGTGCCCACTCTTGACCTTTCCTATTGTCTTCATAATTGTCTGTGCAGTTTAACCAAAATAAAATGACATCAGGGCCTTCGCATTTTGGTGACACTGTACAAAAAAATTAACTTATCTCATGAAAGTGAGGTATGTAATCTATAAGCATTAACAGTGCAAAAATCTGACGGGAGTAACAAGTTTCATTGTTGGTATACTGGCTGTGCAACAGCATTAGAATGCCTTGTAGCTAAAAAATCTTTAATACATCTACAATCAACAGCTAACCCTGAAATAATCCAGTGACATTAAATGGCATTTCTTAAATTTATGGGTGGCATTAGACTGAGAGCAGCATTAGTTAAATGTGGCATCACTTTAGCAGTAGCATTGCTTGACTTGACTGCTGGCGTTATACTAACAGCAAAAAAAAGTGGCAATAAGAGCATGGGAGGCACCAGTACGATGTACCTCCACGGACGCAGAGTGGTGAGGGAGGTATGGTTGCCCAGAGCAACAAATATCCAGGTAGCATATGTGGATTACGGTCCCATTTTTGTTCTCTTTAGCCACCTTTTTCCTATGCGAGGACAACAAACCGATCGACCTGGTCATTCTCTATTGCGTTGTCATGCCTTTCTACCCTTCTTCAACCAAGAGACATGAGACTCGTACCTTAGCTACTGATTTTCCCCTTTTCAACCTAGATGCGGGTTCGATGCCTACTCTCTTGGAGAGTACAGTCTCCCTTCCTTTCCTTATTCAACCCAGACATGGATTAGTCTACATGAAGTAGGGTTTCCTTTAATAGTGCAAATTATGGTTTTCGTCTGCGTGGCCAGCAGAGTAGAGGATAGAAAATTGGGAAGATGGTGGAGTGGAAAAAGATCCACATGCAACGACATAGCAGATGGGGCAATAGAACAAGGTTATGGCTCGAAAAGAGGTAGCATACCTGAGGGTCGGCGGGAAGTGGCTTCGCTCATGGTCGTCGTCCTCCGCACACACTACGGCAGCGAGCTTGGGGACAGAGGCCATCCCGCGCGGGCGCTAGGTCTGAGAGGACGGCCTTGTCATTAGTGCGTGACCTCGCTCGCCGACGACGAGTGCGTCAACGCTGCACGTCCTTTTCTTCCCTGGCGGATCTGTGACCACCAGTGAGGAGGGAGAGAGGGGCCGTCTTTTTTAGATCTGGAGAGAGGGTGGTAGTGTGAGAAGCAAGTGGGCAGCCCTTAGCAAGAAAGCGCTGAAGCTCTAACCTATATATATCTTTTTTATACTACTAGTACTGGAGGTGGGGTAGTGGTAGAGTAGTTTATATTTTCTCTGCATACAGTACCAGTTAGTCGTGCTTCAAAACTGATCGGCACACCATTAAAAAAATAAAGGTCGATAACTAATGCGGCACCTCGGGCCAACGCGGCCAGATCGCATTTTGCACGAGAAATTACACACCATGTTTCGTTGACATGTGGTCCCGTTCCAACATATCAGTGAGACAACAGCGAGTAGTAGGAGTATTTCCGAACGGACGTGTAGGCCGGGGCGCCTCTTCGTGAACCGTGGCAAACTCGCAACCGTCCACCGACTCTTCGCCTTTCCCTCTCGATTTGGAACTGCTGTCGCACGATCTTCCTCTCCCTCCTCCATTTTCCTTCAGCCCTTCACCCTTTCTTCTGCCATTGTTCGATCTTCTTCTCCATGGATGGAACAGGCCGGAAATGACCTCGTTATTCTTGCCCCAATCTGAAAGATGACGTGGTGGAGGAACTCATTGATCGGTGCGACGTCATCACCTCGGCTAGCATGGCAGGTTCGTTCCAGCCCATTCTCGACTCAACTAATAACATCATTGCAAGGAACCCAAGGGTCAAGGAGCGGTTTGATCTCCCCTATCTTCTTCGTCGTGACCCTGATGACTGGCGCCGGCACGACGGAGGCCTCTCCCTGTGCAAGTTAATGCCACTTGATAATGATATGTGTGATGTTAAGATGCCATCGCTTGAGGGCAAGGCACGGGCGGGCGCAAATGGAGATTGGGTTGTTTACATTGGGTCCAACTACGAGTGGGAACTTGTGAATGTGTACACTCGTCACCGGGTTCCACTTCCAAAAATCTCAGCACACTGCCCAGAGGTTGAGCACACTGGTAATGTATGCACGTTCAAATATGATCATGGTGACTATCGTCTACGGAAGATAGCAATTTGTCGAGTTCCCAACTGCTCTTGGAATTACAAAAACTATGATGTTGTTGCTATCTTCGACAAGCTTGTTGTCGTCCTTGATGGTTTCACTCGATGGATATTGCTCAAAAATCAGTTTCTCTACACGGATGACTACTGTGATACAATTGAATACGAGGGCCTTGTGTTTGCTGCCACCACTCGTGGCACTGTTTTTGCATGGCATCCTCGTTGTTTCGGTACGTTTGTCTTCCACCGTAATTATAATTGTTTCATCCACATGCATGCGGGTTAGCAAGTTTCCCTTTACTAATTAACCTTCTTCTTGTGTTTCCAAGGTCCTGTGAACATCCTACCACCTATACTTGAAGATTTTTATAACCAAGGGGGAGATGACAATGGTGATGATCACGAGCATGAGGACGAGCAGCGCCGATATACGCTGTGGCGCCTGGCAACTAATTCCGATGGATCACCTCTTCTTGTGTGTATACAGCCCACTGATGATGTTACTGCTAAGGAAGCAGGTGTAGTCTCCCATGGTCGCACTCTCCGGACCTATTCCAACACCCGTTGCATGGTATTCGGGATGGATACTAGGGTGCTAGAGCCAACTCCTTCTCCCTGGCGCAGAATCGATAGTCTTGGAGAAAACTCGCTCTTCCTTGGACAAAACTATCCGATGATGGTGAAAGGCGATCCAACTGCTGTTGACACATTTATGAGAAGCAATTGTGTCTATACCTCGGACATTTGGGTGGTTCCCCACCCTGGTACTGATATAGTAGGCCGCTTCAGCCTGGATGATCAGTCATGCATTGTTCTCCAGATCAACAACGGATGGCCCGTCCCAGAGAATCACTTGTGGTTCAAAGCAAGCATTTCCAACACCACGGAATGGTTGAGTTGAAGTTCATTTCATGGCTTGTTATTTGTTGTGTGGTGAAAACTTTAGTATTTATAATGTATCCTGATTGTCGATGTGGGTTGATGACCTGTTGTACTATGTAATAAAATGGTATGCCTGTGATAAACTTACTAAATTTATGAATGGCTTTCGAGTCGCTTCTCTGAGTGATTGGTGCGACGAGGCAAAAAAATATTTTCCGAATACATAATTGTACGTGCATTGCAACAGGTTATCGGATGAGGCCAATCAACAATACTAGTACACTATTTGTACTAGCTTCACATGCTTCGCGTGTCGGGCGGGTGTTTTTACTGTAGCCATATGTTAATGTGTTCATTGTACGTAACCAGCACCTCGAATCCTCGATATACTAGTAGTATAGTATATAGTAGGAGTAGTCGGGTGGCATGGGCTAGAACAAGCATTCACGTCCAGGAGTACGGCACACGCCACCACCACGACATCCATCTGACACCATATTATTTCTTGGAGTCTGTGCGAGACCAATCTCTTCAACCTCGTCGTTTCTCTAACTTCAGCCATCGCGCGGTGGGCGAGGTGGGGGTTTGCCAATAGTCGGTTTCCTTAACTGCGGTCCCACTTGTAAGGCCAACTCCAACGCACGACCCCAAACGGACCTCCGTTTTGCACGAACTCCAATGATAATTTTGACTACTCCTGTAGTAAGTTGGATTAGTGCCTTCTTGATGCATTCATTGTTGATCTGCGGAGGCTCGATCTTGCGTGCTTCTTTCTTCTTCAAGTGTAAAGAAGTAGACGTTGCTTCCTCGCATCTAGTCTCATGTCTAGCATCTATTCTATACTAGCTAAAAGTGATAGAAGATCTACTAAATTGCGCTCTATCAATATATGGATGTACTCTTCTTCCCAGTACAAAAACTTGCATCCATTCTACTCCCTCCGTTGCACAATACAACATGCCTTCTATTTGTCAAAATATATGTGTATCTAGACATGTCTTAGTATATAGGTACATCCATTTTTGGACAAATGGAAGTCAAGTATTTTGGAACGGGGGGAGTACACAATAATAATTTTAAGTTAGCACAACTAGTCTAATCTGAGAGCAGAACCGAAGATTTGGTTGGGTTCTTCCTCCTTTTGCCGACACATGGGACATCCAGCATCCAGGTCATGTCATGAAAGAAAATAGAGTGGTAGTTGAAGCCACGAGATGTGCATCTTGGGTTAAACTGTAAATAGAATCTTACTACTCTTGAGTAACTCCAAAAGAGGCCATCGAAGATCTTTATTGGATTTATTTTTCATCACCAGCACGTCGAGGTGAAAGATGTGCAGGTTCAGTGGGTCCTCTTGCGTTTTCACTGACATGTGGGGCCACATGTGAGCAAACAGACGATGGGCTCCACTCGTCCGCTGGCTGGCTGAGAAGAGATATAGAGGAGGGCTGAGCACGGACTGCAGGAAATTTGTTCTACGTACCTCGATATAGGCTCGATATAGTGGGGTGGCATGGGCCATAACTAGCATTCACGTCTAGCAGTACGGCACACGCCACCCACATGAGTCCCATACGACACCAATTTTCTTGGAGTCTGTGCTACAGCCATCTCTTCTCCCTCATGTCCTCTTTTCTCAGCCATTGCGCGGTGAGCAGGGTGGGGGTTTGCCGATAGTCGGTTTCCTCAACTGCGGTCCCACTTGTAAGTGAAAATGCAACACCGCACGCATTCCCGCTTGAGCGGCGTGCCGGACCAACCGTGTAGGGGTGCGACGCGAACACGACAGGCTTTTCCTTTTGAACTTGTAACTTGTAAAATTTGGTTCTGCTCCATGACGTGACCGATAGATAGAAAATAATGATTTTGCCTAGAGTAATGAGAAGTTTGCTTCTGGTGCCGTTCATGCATGGAGTACGTACGAAAATTATGAAGTTGATGCAAAAGGTAAGATAATTACTGTAGTATCATATACTACTACATGGATTTGACGGAAGGATAAAAATACATACGGATCCATCAACGTTAAACGACATCCTCACGCCCTAGTGCGCCGGGTCACCAACCGACGTGTGAGGAGCAGCGGCGTTGGCGGCGAGCTCAACGTGCTTCTGAACAGTGTCGTCCAAGGTTGCCCTGCGCTCCAAGAAGGCCAGCGTCCTATCATCCTCTTGCATGTACTAGTCCTTGTGGACGATTTGCGCGTAGACGTGGGTAATTATGTCGACGGTGTCTTGCTACGCCAGGCGCTGCGCGGCGAGCGCGACCTCGAGGTGGACATTCTCCGGCGCGACGGCGGGCAGTTGCAGGGCCACCAGTGTGTCGAAGAGGTTGTTACCATAGTGGCCGTTGAGGGTGGCGGGCATCGCAGAACCTGGGCGTGTTGGCTGGAGGCTTACGTCAAAGTCATCCGCAAGCTTCTTGACGACGGTGAACTTGTCAAGGAAACCGACGAGAACCTCGTTGAACAAGGATGCGAAGCTATCGTCCAAGCGGCCCCTCGCCCTGGCAACCTCAAGAAATACTACCTGCCGGGCCGCAGGCCGGCGTCGTGGACCATCTGGCACAGCCGGCTGATGCTCGCGCTCATCACCTCCATGGGTCCAGCGTAGCTTCTAGTCAACTGATCTTGCGATTCGAGTGATCACTCAGCCCTTGGTTAGCGTGCGTAGGTGCATACGATTTCGTACTACTCCTCGGCCCTCTACTGCACCTGCCTTTGGCTGTATGATAGGTGGGCCAGCCACCCCCTGGGGCCACATGTCATTCACCTCCTGGCCTGTCTCTCACACGCACCCTGCTAGTGTATATACTCCCTCCTTTCCGGTTTATAGGACTTATCTCAAAATTTTAGTTTTTTCATTTCATAAGGCTCAATTTGGTTGTTTTCCATCACATGTTCAGATTCCAAGGTGCATTAAATCATTGCATGCAAGTACTAAGATAAAATTGACCAATGCATGTAATTTATGCATGCATGCATTGCAATTAATGGATTGGTAAACATACTTTTTTGAGGAAAACAAGAGCACTAATTGGGTGCTTTTGCAAACTACAAAAGTTATTCCACCACTCACCATCTACCTTGGTTGGTGAGAATTTTGAATTGAGCCTTATAAACCGGAAAGGAGGGAGTATAGTGGTTTTCTTTTTCTCTCCATATCAACCATTTTATATTGCGTACGTGTCATTCAAGAGTGAAATGATGGTTGCTTCTTCCGACTAACTTATTGTGTGATTTGACTGCTCCTTAGTGGCCCCTACACGTACTCCCCCTACGTGTATGCAACAGTCACACGTACACATGGACGCAAAAACGCGCGCGACGCCCTACTGCATGCATGTCCGAGCACACGACGGAACACACACGGTGACGCTCAAGTGCTCAACCTACACGTGCATGCACACACATACTCAGTCAGGGTGAGCTAGTGACCGTATGAACACCGGAAAATATATATATTGAGCGCAATGAGCGTATTATGAAGTCCACTGACCGTATTTTTACAAATATACAGTGACAGTCAGTGTATTTATCTTGTTTGAAATTAAGCCATGTTAACCGGAGAGGAGGTAGCATGGACTAGCATTACTTTGCTGTGTCCCGTCAACTTGCCGAACGAGGAGAAGGTTGCAGGATGGGAGAAGCTTGCACGCGGTGGCTCGCAGGACAAGGAGAAACTTTTGACTAATGCAAGCTCTCCCTCGCTCAGGCGGTGGACGTGCAACAGTTAATTCGGTGTCAGATTTCCAGAAGCATACTACACTATACTACTAGGAACCGGATGGAGAAGCGTCTGCACTCTTATTATAATTTTAAAATGTGATAAAGCAATCTTCAACACATTTGGTTCTCTTCGAGGGTTCTCGCATGTAATAATGGAAGTTGATTGCATGGAACACTCACCACAATTCTCGCTTAATTCTGGCTCATATCCTGTTACAAATAGTAGCGCTCAGTAATATTTCCTCTTTTTCGTTATTCAGCATGTAAACAGGTCAGCAAACCTTGCGACGCATCTTCCTACTTCTTTTTTTGGCTTCCTAGTGACCAGTGTCTTGGCTGATCGTCCTAAGAATGCTTATATATGAATAAAGCTCTCTCATTTACCCGCAAAATAGATTAAGCCATATTAACCGGAAAGGAGGGAGTATGGACTAGCACTACTTTTTGGTGTGTCCCGTCAACTCGCAGAACGAGGAGAAGCTTGCATGACAAGATGAAGCTCACTTACACCTTTTGACTAATGCAACCTACCCTCGGTGGACATGCATCAGTCCATTCGGTGTCAGATTGTCAGAGGCATACACTGTAGTACCCAACATGCGGAGTACCACCATTGTTCGACTTCACGAAGGGGCGAAAAGCCAAGCGCAGGACTAGTACGCGTACTTGGTTTTGCACCTTCATACTACTCCACCCTCCGTCACAGTTTACAGGGCGCACTTCATTATGATGCATTTCTCTCAATGCATTTCCACCACCAGAGAGACTTTAGACGCGTTTCGTTTAATGCTCAATTAATTAGGGCGTGGTAACCGCAATCAAGTCCACAATTTTCTCTCCATGTATTGTACTACTACGAAGTGCATGCATGTGTGTACCCGGGGTGGAAGCACTGCATGCATGTGTGTACGCATTATTCCCTCTAGTAATAGACGCCGTGCTATAACTACCAATGCTATTTTTCAGGCCGATCGCTAGTCGCCTTGGTCCCACAGATTTTTTTTCGTTTTTTTGAAGCGCGCTGTATAAACAGTGACGGATGGAGTAGTATGAGCGGATTCAAAGAAGAGCGTATTGATGGTTGCTTCTTCAGAGCAACGTACAGTGGGAAAGGTGGGGCTTATGATTTGACTGCTCATTACTCACTATTAATGCGGCGCAACGACCGGGCTGAGTCTCCCATGCGGTTGTGCACTGCCCCCTCGGTTCTTAAATATACTCCGGAGTATTTGTCTTTCTAAAATATGTTGAAATCTCTGTTAAGACGAATAGAATATTTAGGAACGGAGGGAGTACACATACGAAGCAAAATGAGTGAATCTACACTCTAAAATATGCCCGTTTGGAATTTGTAAAAAGACAAATATTTAGGAATGAAGGAGTATAATTTCGTGCATGGCACATGGACCCGGATGATGAAGAGGCTTCTGGCAATGCTATCAAGCTTCCATCATTTGTTTACATAATTGACGTACTATACAAATAATTTTCCAGCGACATGAAATTGTACAATGGTGTGAGCTTTCAGCTTTTGTTTCACGTGTCTTGCCATCGATGCTCTTTCGGAAACAATAAAAAAACTAACTTCCTTGCTAATGCATGTCAATTATTAGCAGATCAGAGCTAATAATTACATCACAACTGAAGACAAAGTTGTGAGAAGGTGTTAAATTAAAATTGATCCATGCTTTCATTGGCAGCAACGTCCCCCCAGCTCTGTCTAAATCAACAAGGCATGTTGGGAAAAAAAGTAGCTGTCTAGAGCATGCAACATTCCGATCATTTTGTGCAGTTCCACTAAAATAGAGCTGAGCGTCCCTGTTCCAAAGATATCAAGTGTGATTACGATAATAGAGGACTGCTGATGAAACAATAAACACAGAAATAGAAGCCGGTCACCTTTGTGGTCTCTCTTAAGACTAACTAGTTGGAGAAGATTAGGCTCGGAGTTGGATGAGGAGGATAGAGCAAAACCAATCTCCCTTTGTGCAGTCGCACTGAAATGTAGAGACGTTGCCCATGTGACATTTTAGTACAACTGCACAAAACACTCTTAAGAAAAAAGTGATTTGTGCAGTTCACCAAAAGGTCGCAATAGCAACGAGGTGAAATGGATAGCCTTGTTTGCAAAAAAGAGGTAGAAAGGAAACAATTACTGGCCAATAACAGTTGATGACACATGCGACGACAAAAAAGAAGCATATTCATTGTCCTAAGGGAAGATAACAACATGGTTGTGTTTGTCTAAAACGGTGTGAGGACGAGAATGCAATATGGAAAGTACGTCGGACGAGCTACGTTTTGGAAAAAGAACTATGGAAGATCCACATGTAGCGACGTCGGAAAGTGGGTAGTGGAGCAAGGCCGGAGGGGATACCTGGAGGTCGTCGGGATGTAACTAGGTGAGCGGCGGCGGGCGGAATCTGCGAACAGGTGGCGTAGGCCCTGCCACGCCGGAGCTTGGTCAGAGAGAACAGCGTGTACCATAGATCGGGACGTGCTGCCTCGGCGACGTCGAACGAAGAAACGATGCACTTCCTTCCTTTCCCCCGGCGGACGGGATGCGGCCGAATCAGTGACCAACGGTGAGAGAGAGAGAGGCCACTGCACTCCCTTTCCCCCGGCGGACGGGATGCGGCCGGATCAGTGACCAACGATGAGAGAGAGAGGCCACCACACTCCCTTTCCCCCGACGGATGGGATGCGGCCGGATCAGTGACCAACGGTGAGAGAGAGAGAGGCCACCGGAGCCTTGTGTGAGATACTCTGAAGAGCGGACTACCTTTTCCTCCATAAAAATCGTTTTATATTCTGTGTACGTGCCATTGAGCGCTATAACTTTATTTAAAAATAACACGGCAACGCGTCAAGTCGAACTTTGTTTCGTGCATGCGTGGTACATGACCTCCCTAGGTAAACAACCACTACAGGCGTTCAAATTAGCACGTGGGCTGCCATTTCGTAAAGAAATGAGCTCCACCGTGTACCCACGTGGGTGTGGCTGGGCACGAAGCGTGAGTACGTGCACGGTGCACCTATTCTCTTCTTGTATACGTAAACCACCTACGTGGGGTTGTGTGAGAGAGATACAAACCTAGAGAGATATAGTGTATGGGTTCTTGAGAGTTTTTGGAGGGGGTCAATCAAAAAATTTAACATATGCAATGTGTGTGAAATAGAGTCCTGGATATAACATATATATAGAGGGGGCGATCCACGAGAAGAGAGTGAAGTTATCATCGGCTTGAGGTGTCTATAGAATCGAAGAGAGGGATGATGTGTGTGTGTATGAGCGCGCACGTGATCGATAAAGAGTGCCATCGAATTTGTGTGTGCCCACGTCAAAGATATAGAGTGGCTGGCCTACTGGAATGTGAGATGGGACATGTGCAGTTTGTCTCTGTGGCATGGATACCTACCTGCAGCGCTCGACTATCGGTGTGTGGTGGGGGAAGAGGGAGGCCCAATTAACTATAGAGGTACAATGGCTGGTATATGTGTGGAGGAGGAGAGAGGCCTACCCCATGTATTAAGGAGATCGATCTGCCTCATGTATTAAGGGAGATCGATCGGCATCCATGCATATGTGCAAGAGATGAATAAGGTTGGGAGAGAGACAGAGCTAGAGTGTTGGATGGGGTGGTAGTGGAGTTGCTTCTAACAAATGGTGGGATAGGCTTGCTAGACAAACGGAGGGCACGCCCGCAATATCAATAAGAGAGGAGATGGCTGCTTGTTGTCTGTGCACGTGCGTGTGAGAGACGGGTCAGGAGGCATGCACGAATGATGAGGGGGACGATGTGGCTGTGGTAAGCAGACATAACTACATAGGAAGATCAATCACCCTTTGTAAGAGAAAGGAGAGACATAACTTGTGAGGTACGTCGATTGATGGGGGGTAGTTAAAGTTGATCTAGGTATATGTTGGGAGATCGATCGGTATACATGCATGTGTTTGTTAGAAGCAAATGAGGCACGAGGAGAAGGATAGAGAGAGAGAGGGATTCATGTAGGAGGTGGTACGAGAGGCATACTATATCGAGGGGGAGGAGTGTGCGAGTATATGAACGATGAAAAGAGTGGTGGGAGTGAGGCATGGACGGTGACAAGAGAAGAGGGGAAGCTTGTGTTTGTGCTAGGCACACCTAGCTAGAGAGGCATATCGATCGATGTGTGTCCTAAAGAAGGAGCTGGGGGGCCTACACACACCGTGGGTGAACGACCTAAAGTGAAAACACGAATTTGCGCGATGAAGCTAGAGAATGCTGAGGGAGGGTGAGAGGGATGCGGGCATGTGCATGCACAAGAGAAAGTTAGCGCTAGCTGCAAAGATAAGAGGGTTGTGTGGGTGTAAAAGACAAATAGAGATCATATGTACGTCATTATAAAAAGCGAATTCGGATATTTGAAGAATTTATCATAGTGTTTAAAACCGACGGATGTGTGAATATATATAACGGTGATAAACATGGTGTGGTTATGAACATGGTATACTACATTTAATATATTTTATCTCTACTCTTACAAAAAACGGAGTTGTTGATGATGGTGTGCCTGCCATCCTGCATTATAGGCCGTCTAATTCATATCTGGCTAATAGCAAGGAAACTTTGATGGTTGAAGTTGGCAACAATCATGATTGTAGATTCTTATTGAAATAGAGAAACGAATTCAAATTTAGTTCGAATTGCAGCGGTAGTATAGACATTTGGAATGCACTAAAATGTTGGTATAAGTAGGTTACATGCATTATACAGCAAGCAAAAAAATTTAATCGGACATAACATGGATTCATACTCCCTCCTTCCAGCTACATAGGGCGTAATGAGATTTTTAAGACCGCCTTTGACTATTGACAAGATTAATAGTACATGACATGCACAATGTGAAAATTATTATCATTGAAAGAACCTTTCACAGACGAATTTAACGATGTGCTTTGTGTAAGTTGCATGTCATATATCATTGCTCTAATATTCGGTCAAAGTTAGCATCAAAAAACGCATTAGGCCCTATATAGATGGAAGGAGGGAGTACCTTTGAATAGCATTTGTATAGTAAAACGGGGCAAGACTCTCTCTTTGTGTGGTGTGAATAGTTTTATTTTTTTTTGTTTTCTTTTTGGTTGAGGGAAGTGCGAATTGATTTGGTACGTACAAGTACAATATTATGACACGTTAGGCTTGTCCCTGAAATTCAACCCGCGTCTTGTTATATCCCGAAAATTCAGATATCGTGCTCCCAAAACTGGCGCCTTCACAACCCGCGCCTTGCTATCCCGAAATTACAACGCGCGCGAAAACTCCCTCCAGCTGCCAAATCCCGACATGCGAAATTCCCCTTCTAACCCTGAGCCGAAAGCGCCGCTAGTTCAAATCGGTGGTGGATACTTTTGTAAGACACCCTAAATTTTGGACAAGCGCGTTCCTAAGTCATGCTTCACCCCCTCCCATCACCCCCTTTTCGCCATTCAAAATCCCAGGCCGCCATAACCTCTCCGTTCCAGCCGTGAAACCCCACCCTCCTCCTTCCGCCACGTCACTGCTACCCAGCCGGAGCCTATTCCCTGACGACGTCGTCCACCGCAACAGCGCGACGTCCCTCGTCCACCTCCCCGGATGAGGACCCGTCGTCCATCTCACCGTCCCGCCGGTTCAGCCACCCCGTCCTCCACCTCCAAGGAGCTGCTCCGATGATCGCCTTGTCTATCGCGGCTGCTCCATCCCCACAGCGCCGCCTTAACCTGCTCCACCGGAACCGCGGCATCCTCACCGACTCCTCAGACGAAGCTGAGGCCTACTCGGCGCCACCAAAGAGGTTGTACACTCATCACATTGCACCTTCTCCTTAACTCGACCTCCCGGCGCCGACGGTGCTCCATCCCGCACCCCCATGGAGCGGCTACCTTGAAGCTGGCGCCGCGGGCGACATCTCCACAGCCGCTCTCCCCTAGTGCGAGGCCCCTTCGGCGGTGGCATCCATACCAGCTGGATCTGCTGCTACTGCTCTGGCTCTCGCTCGATCGCTCGCTCGCCCAGCGGCTGCTGCTGCTGCTCTCCCCCTCGCTCGTGCTGCTGCTCTGCTCCAATTAAGCCACACTTCAGTCGACTGAATCGACTTTTGGGTTAGTCGATTTTCAGGGGTTGGGGGGCTCGCCGAAGTTAAGGAAGAACCACCCGCAGCGGGGACGGGGGCTCGCCGGAGAGGTACCCCACTATCTATCTTAGGGTTCAGGGTGGGGGGGCCTAGAGGGCTGGCCGGGGCGGCGGTGGCGAGTTGTTTCGGGGCGGTGAGGCGGCGCTGGGGCCGGCGGTTCGGCCGGTGGTGGCTGGCGGCTCAGGGGGTGCAGGTTGAAGATGAACTGCAGGCCCTCCCTAAACTACATGTCAAGTGCCTCTCTGCTACCATTGCGTTCAGTTTCGACAGTAGCATTCAGATTCCACAGTAAATTTTAGTTTCGACAGTTAAGTTCAGAGTCAACAGTTTTTACCTCATCTGTTGTAGTCAGGTGGTTTTTGGTGATGTTAATTTTACATCCATTTTACATCATCTATTGGAAATGCTATTAGAATCCCACTTGAGATTGACGATGTCTGTCTTGTGCTGCTTCAGCCTTGACGTCTTACGGCTCACCGGAGCTGCTCCAACGACAGAACGATCCATCACAACAGAGCAGTGCCCTGGACGCCGTCTATAGATTCCTCGGATCTTCCTCCACACCTCCGACAGCCGCCTCTGCCTCAACTGCTTCAGCGACCAACCCAATGATGCTGAGGTCGACACGGCTACGGCAAAGAGGTTGTACACTTGTTGCATCACTTATTACTATACATTCACATCGATCCATTAGGGCTATTTTGGTTCAACAGAAAAACATCGATCCACTGGTTGTTACCATCACTCTAAATTTCTGCATGCTCTCCTTACATAATCTCACCATATTTTTTCGTATGCATGTCAGATATTGTACACAGTCATGCTGAACATGTAGAGAAAAAGAGAAGAGTTTTGCGCGGCAATACAATGTCATGCAGACATCGCTCCATGGTGGGTTCAATGGGAAACCCTCCCCACCCCTCTCCAGATTGTAATCCAGAGGAAGATATCTGTTCTGAGGCGGATTCGGACGCCGCTGACCACTCCTATTTACCCCCCAAGGTGTTTGATCTACCTTGGCATGATGATGTTAGTCATATCATGCATATGTTGCCTTGCAGTGCCTACTTTTGACATCATATATGTCATCTTCTTAGTTTAGACATGTTCTGTAATGCCACTTGTTTAGTTTTTGTATCATATATGAGAATTATGCAGTCTCATGTCTTTTAGCCAGCCATAATATATGTGAAATGTGCAATGCCATCCTGTTTAACTAGGCATCATATATTTGAATGATATCTTGCCCATCCTTTTCTTCATTACATTTCCATTTGTCGACAATGTTTGTACATTAAACTACTCTTCCTGGGAATCAGCCATTTGGGTGGGAGATGGAAAAATCTGGAGTGAAAACAAGGCCTTCAGAGCAGACAGTGCTACCTATCGAAGCAGATCTCTTGTTGGGTCCCGATAGCTCCTCAGAGATGGATTCAGAGACAGAAGACCAGTCCTATTCCCCCACTGAGGTGTATGCTCTAACTTGGCACGGTTATACTGCTCATATCATGCATACGGTGTCTTGCATTCCATAGTTTAGACCTCATATACACAATATTCAACACCATGTTCTTAGTTCAGACATCATATCGAATGCCCTCTGTTTAGCATATAAATCATATATGTGAATAAAATGATGCGATCCTGATTACTTAGATAACATGTAGGTGAATTATGTCAGGCGATCCTGTTTAGTTATTCATCATATCTTTGAATTGTGTTATGTTATGCTATCCAGTTTAGATAGACATCATATATGTGAAATTATGTCATGCTATCCGTTTTAGTTAAACAATATACATGTCAACTATTTCATACCCTCTTTTTCCACACTATCTATTGCATCTGCCTCTCATACAATGTATGTACATTCAACTATGTTTCCTGTTTATCATCCATTTGAATTGGAGCGGGTGATGCCAGTATCTAGCGGACTAAAAACACGGTCTTCAAATAAAATAGTGCTACCTCTTGCTGGAGATAGCACCCCGGTTGTACATGCACAAGAACCAGCCCTACCACACACAACCCAAACTCTCGCAGATTGTACCCCTACTACGATGGACAGAGAACCAGCTTCACCCAATCTAACCCCAACCCCAGCCGATAGTAACCCAGTTCTTGTTGACACAGCACCATCTCCACCACAGAGCTCCCAAACAAGAGCAGTTAGTAAGGCATCTCCAGTGCCCAAAGGGCCAGTACTATCACGGCGAACCCCAACTCCACCAGTTAGTACGCCTATTCCTGTGGAGGAAGCACAACCAGCTAGTCGTAGTTTAGCATCTATCGCATTTGATGTTGTTAAATCGTATATGCGTATCTTCCCATCTTGGAAATATTATACTGAAGATGAAGGAAAATGCCAGTTGCAGGTGTTCGTCCAGGAGTTATGTGTAAGTAATGGTATTCATGGCAATTACTTTGCTTTGTCACATACATCCTACCTCCATGATGTTTATAATACAGCAAATTTTCCCATTTTTCTCTATAGAGAAGGACCGATTTGGAAACTCAGGATGAGGTAACCTGTGCTAATACATCTGCTATCTTCAAGAATGCTTGGTGGCAGTATCGGAATTACCTGAAGAAAACGTACTTCACCGGCAAAGAAACTCATCAAATTCCCTTACGTTCTCCTGAGACACATTTACTGGACGATGACTGGGAACGCCTTGTTCTGTACTGGTCCCGAACCAAGAATGTGGTAAGGTATATGAGGTCATTTTCTATTTTTAAGTATTATATTCTTGCGTCTTACTGTACTCTGCTCATGTAGAACAAAGTGCCTAAACCTGAACAACAACTGTTCTAATTTAAGATTCCATTGCTACCATAGGACATAGATATATGTTTGTTTGATGCTTTTATTATGTACTAGTACTTGGCAATAGAAGACTTGGTAGTTTAATCCTGTCCACCTTACTAATGAACTGGTTCACCGAAATGAGTTTCATATATTAGTACATGCTAAACTTGTTATGTGTCTGCTTGTTTCTTCTTTTAGAATGCTGACGGAATATTGGGGAAGAGTGCCTTATTAAGCAATGGTAAAGGAAGTAATGTAGATAAGGTTCAGGATAGTAACACATCATGTCTTGGTTTAGTGTTGGAGTTACTGGCCACTACCGCTTGCACAAGCTATTCAAACTCACTGTCTGAATCAGTTGGGTTTGTTGAGTCTCAACTACAAGCTGAAAGACATCGATCAGTTGTGCTGCGACAAGAAGCGGAAGGACTGCGGAAGTCCCTGGAGCATTCGGATGCATACTTTCTGGTGCAACAGCAAGTGTTGGAGGATTTTAGCGTCAAACAGGACAAAGCTAATTAGCTTGCTAAGCTTATTGCCAGCATGGTGGATACCCAGGATAACGTTTCTTGAGCTCTTCTGAAGTTGTTTTAGTTATGCTCTTGTTTTGCTGCCGCGTTTATTTGCACTGGTGGCCAATTTTTACAGCCAGTGTATATGATATGCTGCTTTGTTCCCTATATTTGCACTAGTGGCGAACTTTGATGCCCAGTGGATGTAATATGTGTAATAGCCGTGATAGCCTAGCGTTAGTTGCTTGCTTATTTATTTCCTTGTTGTCTTGTTTATTTGTTTGCTTGTAGTCATAGCAGTTCTTTTTCCGCGGTTAACTAGTGGTTGTAATAACCTATTTTTTAAAACTAGGCCACAATAACCATGGGCTAATATTTACTGTAGTGACACTGGGCCTCCTACGGGCCGTAGAAATAGTGGGCCTTTTACGGGCCATAGAAAAAGTAGGCCTTCTACGGGCCGTAGAAACAATGGGCCTTCTACGGGCCATATCATCAATGGGCCTTATACGGGCCGTATGATCGATTGGCCAAACATGGGCCAATAACAGGCTGCATTATGGCCGTAAAAGGTCTAGAGTTGGAATCGTCCGTTCATGGGCCGACCATAACGGGCCGTCGTTAATAGGCCGTATTTGATGACGCTATGAAAATGGCCCAACGTATTAACGGACCACAAACGGGCCAACTGTAACCACGGGCTGAATTTGGCCCACAAACAGAAAATGACAGTAACGGGCCGTAAGTAAACGAATGCTGGAAATGAGCCCAAGAATAAATGGGCTCTAAGAAGGCCAAAAGATAACATGGGCTGGAAATGGCCCAATAGAATAATGGGTCGTTAATAGGTATAAAGTGATACACTATTCATTACGGGCTAGTTTCACCACGTGCCGTTAATGGGTGTAAAGTGATACACTGTTCATTACGGGACAGTTTCACCACGGGCCGTTAATAGGCCAAGAGTTACATAGGGCCTCATATGGTCCGAAAGACGCCATGGGCCATACATGGGCCAGAAGTGAAAACGGGCTGGAATCATATTGGATGGCCCAGATGACTCTACTGGGCCTAATTCGGATAGGGCGTAACAGGCCTTGGGTTAGCGGGCTGTAAATGGGCTATATGCGAACAGGCCGTTAACAGGCTTTCCATGGGCTGGCCCGCCAGCTTTTGACCAAGTCAAACGGGTCGGCCTTTTCACAGGAATGGGCCTCTGTTGGGCCATGCCACGTGTCGACGTATCATAGGCGCCTATCTGACCAACTGATGAACTGACACGTGTTTCGTCTGGCCAATAAGAATTTTACACATGGAAATTTCCCATTGGTCGGGGCTGTTAACGGGTTATCAGATCCAAAACCCGACCCGATAGCTTAACGGCGTTCCATTATGGTGGATGCCACGTGTCGGTCACCCTTGACGAAAGCACTTCTGTGACGCGCGATTTATCGTCATGGAAGTGGACACTTCCGTGATGATAATTTTGGTAATGTCATGGAACACTTCTACGACAGCACAGGTATGACTATCTTGGTTCTGTCATAAATTTGTCATGGATGTACATGCATGACAAAAAAAGCGACCTACTGTGACAAACACGTATCATCACGGAAGTGTATTTTTTTGTAGTGTATGCTGAAATCCACATCTTCCTATCACTCTAGAGATGCATCATCATCTGGTTGTTCTCCAGGTTGTAGTTGTGCACGAGTTTAGCCCAGGCATCTTCAAACTCCGTTGGCATTAGCGGCCAGTTTAAAATAGTTGTGAGCTCCTCTTTGAATGTTTTATACTTTTTGTACAGCAACATGAGGTATTCCCTGTACTTCTTCATGATGGGCCAACGGCATAGCTTGTGGACAGTGTTTGGAAATGATTGTGGTATAGCTTTCGCCATCGATGGGCATTGGTCTGCATGAATTAAAAAAATGAAATTTGATTCTTTTTTTGTACTGATGGTGAACTTATGTTGTACAAGTACTTGAACTACACATGTTGGTAGTATGGTATCTAAGAATGTCACATGTTTTTTTCCTTTACAGCAGTGTTGCTGAACTTCTGTGGTACCCGTGCTTGAACTTCACAGTTAGTAGTAGGACAAACTAGTAGTGTCGCAATCAAAAAATTTCTTAAAGCATTGTTGTTGAACTTCTGTGGTAGCAGTGCTTGAACTTCACGTAAATAACTATTTTTTCTGAACATGCTACATATATTTATCTTACAGCTTTGTCCTTGAACTTCTATGATTCATGTACTTGAACTTCACATTCATAACTAATTTTTTTCTAAGCATGTGACAGATAATTTTGCTTTCTTTGTAGTGCTAGTTGGACTTCTATGCTAACAGTGGTTGAACTGCATTCTTTACATTATTTTCAGACAAAACCAATGTACCCAACACAGACCCATAGACTGAAAAGATGATGAAACTTGAAGAGTTTTTTTTGAACTCACCTGTTAGAATGCAAGTTGGGTGCTTGTTGTTCATGCACCGTCGAAATGTATCGAACAGCCACTTGAATGACTTTGCATCTTCGTCTCTTATCAGGGCAACAGCAAATATCGTTGACTGCAAGTGATGGTTCGTTCCAACAAACACTCCCAGGGGCAGATGAAATCTGTTGGTCTTGTAAGTTGTGTCGAATGTTATGCAATCGCCAAATTCTTGATAGGCTCCTCGGCATCTTGCATTGGACCAAAAAATGTTTTTAATTGACTTGTCCTTGTCCACTTGGATGTCATAGAAAAACTCATCATTTATTGCCTTCATGTCTTTGAAGAATGAAACAAGTTTCAATACATCATCCAAATCATCTTTCCTTGCATTCATGGCTTTCCTGCAAATCACATGCAAACATGCATTTGTTTATTTTTTGCTAGCAAAGGGTTGTGAGCTAGGATGCTATTTTACATTGCAGTATGTGGGTGTTTGAATACTTACTGGTTTAGCAGGTCTCGTCCGGTCATGCGTAGGAAGTAGCTTCCATCTTCATTTTCAGATAGCATGGACATGATTGTTGTGTACTTGACATCATGGTACTGCAGGAGCTTTACGTACTCCAAAATAGTGGGGTCATAATTCTTTTGTGAGTGCAAAAATACCAGCATGTCATCAGTTTGCATGAGTTCCTGATTATGATTGTACTCAATGTCCACTGCCACGCATGTGTCATCCTCCTGCACCTTCACCCTCATTATTGCATTGCAGCCCGTCCTCTGCGATGTTTTGTTTCGCTTCCTGTTGGCCTCTGAAACAGAAGATGTGTGTATCCCTTGGAAGGCGCAAACAAAATACTTGTGGTTGTCATTTCCTCCCGTCTTCCTGATTCCAAAACCAGCGTGTCTGGCGTATCTGTTATAAAATTCCCTTGCTTTCTCTACATCTTTGAATCGCATCTTTAGTCTTGGTATTAGATAATTCGGTAGATCCGGCGTCTGCTGAAAAATAAAAAAATAATCCAAAACAGCATGTTAAAATGCAGTTTATGAACTTGTTATCCTGGAGGGAGCAGAAATTTTGCAGATAATACAAGATGCGTATATAAATTTTTTTTGTTTCACTTACGTGCGTGTATGATCGCAACTTCGCCGGTGTCGGCTACTGTCCCTCTGGGATGGGGCATGGCGGAGTAATCATAGCAGGATGCAGCAGTGGATCACGAGGAGGAAGGAGGGCTGAAGATGGCCTCTCTCTTGTTTGCATCATTTTTGCTTGAGGTGGTTGTGGAGGTATTGCGATCCTGGTCTTGGTTTGCTCTTTTGTTTTGTGAAGCAATCCATCTACCTTATGCCTCATACAATTCTGACTTGTAGCAGCAGCAGTAGCAGGATCCAACGGTGGTAGTGTGTAGAGCACTCTCCTCTGTGTGTGTGTGTGTGTGTTGCTGTTGGATTTGTCCTGGGATCCGGTTTAGTTGCTTCGCTTTGGCATTGATGAGGCACACCAGGATAACCTCCAGAGTTACACACAAGACTTGAGCTAACTCCCTCCTCCATCGGCGTGCTTGGGAGTCTGCTGGTGGATACAAAGAATCCGCGGGGGATTTCCGGCGTCACCCAATTAGGTGGGGGCACAAACTTGTGCTGATAGGGCGGTGACCCAGCATCTTGTAAGTATCCGTGTGTTTCGGGCATCATCCATTTTTGGTCTGGAGCAGGTTGGTAATGTTGTTGGTGCGTTTGAGGTGTGACCCATTGAGGGGGTGGTGCAACGCGTACAGGCTTTGGATTGTGTACTTGCTGCTGGGAACTTCTAAGCTTCTTCATGCGTCTCTCGTCTTGCTAACATAAAAGAAAAAAATGTCTATTAGCACACAAGTTATATCTGCCTATACCTTTGTAACTGAACTTAGCATTATTCACAGCCTGAACTTCTCATATAAAAGTGGTGAGAGCCATCACACTATGCACTGAGCTGAGCATCTGCCAATACCTTTGTACCTGAACTGAGCACCCCTTCACAGAATGAACTTCACATCCCGTTTTTTAATTCTACAATATTTGATTACTTATATTACCTGATCTGAGCACTGTCCACAACCTGAACTTCTTGTTTTGCAAAGGGGAAAAACTGTCTATAGTTAAAAAACCTGAACCTTCATGGGTTTGAATGGTTGGACTGCTAGTGCATACCAACCTGACCTTCATGTCATATCACATGCATGTTCTATTTTCGTTTTTTTTGCACAGAACCAGATACATACCAACCTGAACTCTAGCACACTTACTAGTTGAACTTCACATGGCTTTTCCACATGTGAATGTGAATGCAGGCAGATTTTATAGTGTTTGTAGCCTGGACTGAGGCTCACACACTACCAGAACTTCACATGGCTGTAAGCAAATAACAAACCAAAGGAAGAAAGAAGTTCAGCCATACCCTGGCTAGAAGTTCGGCCAACCTTTTTCCAGCAGTTGATAGGCCACCTTGAGGAAAATTCATCGTGGAGGTAGGAGAGGAACCGCCTGGCAATCCATGTCTTGCAGGGGGCGCAAAGTTCATCTGCACGAAGCAAGAAGGTCAGAGAAGGCAAGATTGAAGAAGAAGGCAAGATCAGGGAGGAAATTCATATACCGTTCTTAGATTTGAAGGCGCTGCCGATGCAGCCTCCGCCGCCGAGATGCTTCCTTGGGTGCGCTGTTTGCCGTAGTTTGCGCCTTAGCCGTCACGAGCACTGCCAAGCCGTCTGGCGGTGACGATGGACCGAGGATCAGGCTTCCGAAAGTCCATGGCGGTCGTTCGTCGCAGAAATCCGGCGGCTTCGCCGGCTTCGCCGGCTCCAGGCGACGCGGTCTTCTTGGCGTCGGCGTCCGCCGTTGCTCGCTCGCCCGCGCCGACGGTCGGGCAGGAGGTGGAGTCGGAGGGGGCGGAGCTCGATCCGGTCGGCCAGGATCTAGAGAAGGAAGGGAGGCGCTGGATTTGGCGGATTTTCAGCGGCGAATCACGGCGGAGATCGACGGGAGGAGCGGCGAGGATGGGGTTGGGGAGGGGCGGCTCGATCGGGATCGGGGTCCAGGTGGGATTCTGTCGGGATCGGGGTACAGGTGGGATTTTGTCGGGCCGGGCCGGCAGTCCAAGGAAGTTCGGGAACCTCTCTTCGGGCCCTATATAAGGCTGTTGTGATCCAAATAACTATTATAATCCCAGGATTAGAATAGTGTTGTATACACACACACACTCATCTCCACGAACACACATGCACACCCTACCCTATTAGCACCTGCGAGAGACTGAGCCGGCATATTATCTGGAGATTTTACAAAATCATCATAGGCGTCTCATAGTTGACGGGAACGTCTCCTCTCACTAAACATGCATCGCCCAAAATCCAGAAATAGATCCAGAAAAATACGAGCATCGGGACTTGAACCCTGGTGGGCTAGGTTACCACTGTCCTCCTAACCATCCAACCAACTTTTATTGGAATATATCAGTATGCAAAACCCGACCAAAATAGTCGTGTGTTTTAATTACAAAATGCCATACACCTGCCACATATATTGCCATCCAAACTATGATTTAAATGCCAGCGAAATGATGCATAAAATGCCATGCTAGATGCATATTAAATGACATTTTTAACAAAAAAGCAGTTGCGTGGGTGAAAAGAAATGATGATGAAAACTTGCCATAATGTAAGAAAACAACAAAATGTGACACAGGGGCTGGTGTGGGGAAGTATAAAATAGCTCGCTTATTGTCGGCACCACAGCCTCCGGCCTGGGATGTTCATGAAATCGAAGTCGTCATCATCCGGACCACTCCTAAACATCTTTGTGATTGAGATCTGCATAACAACAAATGACCATGCAAGAAGATACATTACAAACAGGGCCGGGTCCACCAACTGTGCGGCCCGCACAGGGCCCATAATTTTGAGGGGCCCCAAAAATTTTATGCAGGCCTAGTATTTCAAAAAAATAAAAATCCAGATCAAGGCCACACTGGGCCGCTAGGCGCTGGAACTGGGCCTGAGTTGAGGCCATGAAGCGCTGGTGCCTAGTGCTCCGTCGAAACTACTCGATCGAAAGATTGAAACACGATCGTCCAGAAAAGAAAAACGAGATCGCTATGCCTAAGCTACAGCCTACAGCAGTCGATCGGGAATCGGGATCGTCTCGATTGCGAAACCGTAACTGCACGCTGCAGTCACGTCGGTGACCGGGCGACTCTACTGGAAACAGGATCCGAGGATGATTGTCCCGTCGCCTTCACCTCATCGGATCGATCGGATCAGGCCGCTGCCGTTGTTGTCTTCTGTTCCTGGCTTCCTCTCACAAATTTCATACTTGTCGCCTCGTTGCCTCGTCGAATCGAGCCATGACCAACTTCAGCCTCCAGGTGCTTAGTGAGTCTTTCTTTTCAATTTTTTTTATTAACCTCAGTTCCTACTCCTAATTCCTAATTTCGTAATTAACTTTTGGCAAGGATCATTACTTCGTGTCTTTGTTAGAGATCACACTCACATTGTAGCAGTTCAACCGGACAGGACCCAAAACTAGATGAGTTACACGGGTCTAATTGCCAAACATTGACGCACTATCTTCAATTGATATATGCTACTGTATAACTTCAATTGTATTTTATTCACCTTTTGTATGCTGTGTTTCAGTAATATAGATTTGAGTCGTCATGGGGAAACATCAATCTGGTTCCTCTAAGCGCAAGAGAAAAGAAAGAGGACATAATTTGAGAGTGAAGTGTTAGAGAAGATTGATTACAAGGATAGCATTGAAAATTTCATTTCAAAGAACACTAAAAGAATGATATTGTTCAAATAAATAGCAAATGGGAGTTGAATAGGTATGATTTTAAATTTTTTATATGTACAATTGTTATGTAAGACATTATATATATACATTGTAATTGCTCGTTAGTTTTTTTAGTGAGACAGGGCCCCGGATTTTGCCCGCCCGGCCCTGATTACAAAGAGCATTTCATCTAAACCACACATACTGTCGGGGGGATGAACCCCAGGCAGGCAACGGAACCCGGATCCATTTCAAAAACAACGGGGCCGGTATCGCCCCTCAATCTGGCTCGCACTTGGCCGGGTCGCTCAACCCGGCCAAGTCCCTCGACCCTGCCAAGCTCCTCAACCCGGCCAGACTCCGCAACTCGGCCCCAACAATCAAGCTTAAGACTTCCCCAACAAGCCAGCTCCACCTTTGGCGTGTTCTCCAAACCCGGCCGAGGGTCAGCGGTCGTCCCATCCCAGCCGTACGATGGGACGAGTCTCCACCAACTGATGATCGAGGCCACAGTGCCTCGCCCATGCCTCTGGTCAGCCGGACGAGGCAACAGTGCCCCCCACCTACTCACTGACTAGGGCTAGCGTGGCAACAGTGCAATCATCGTCACCCATGACGCTAGCAAGTGGCGACCTGACAGAGCGCCACTATAGCCGACTCGACTCGGCCACGCCCTGACGATCGACAAGACGGCGCACAGCACCCCTAGGCGCATGGGGCCCGCGCCCGAGGAACTCGGCGAGACCTGGTACCCGGCGGGTCCCAGCATCGGGTTCCTAAACACTGACAACCCAACCCTATGGCCTTGTAACATTACCCTTGTACCCCTGGGGGTTGACCTATAAAACCCCCCAGGAGCCCTCATGCATACAGGCAAGCAAGCAATGCAATACACTCACCCATCCACCCACTCACACACCTAGCAAGCAACACCCGAGGGGAGGGAGCAGCCTAAGCCTTGGCCCAACCTCCTTCTTCCCCATACAGCTCTAGGAGCAACTTTGTATTGTGACATATAAACCACACTCGGCAAGACTAGGGGTGTTATCTCTCCGGAGAGCCCCGAACCTGGGTATGTCTTGCATCCCGCGCTCGCTCATGCCGACCTCGCTTCTGGAGCCCACCGGTGCCCTCGAGCCTCCTCCTATCTTTAGCCATCCCTTGGCATCTGTCGTGCGCCCACCACGACAGTTGGCGCCCACCGTGGTGCAGCTTGAGGTCCTGGCCGGAAGCATGCTTCAGACGGGCTCTTCTCCGACTCTGACGAGCCTGTCACGCTGGCGGACGATGTCATCGACGCACTCGCCGCCTCCTTCGCCACGCTGCGCATCTCCGACGCGCCTACGGACGACGAGTACCCCCGCGAGGTACTTAGCTTTTCCGACTCCCCGCTCTCCATCAACGACGGCGCTCCCGCCGGAACGATGGACCTCTGCGTGGAGGTTTTCATCACCGACACCGGCACCTCCTCCTCGTCGAGCGCGGCAAGGAAGGCCGCCGAAGCTAAGGCCGCGGCGGATAGGGCCGGCTCGCCCAACCCGCAGTGCGCCATGATGCACAACCTCCGCGTTCCCATCGGCACCAACATCGATGCCTCCAACATCGCTGAGGCCCAGACTCGTCTCAACGAGGATCGCCAGCGCCTGATGGACCTCACCGAGACACTCGCCGTCACGCAGCGTTGCCTCGACTCCGCTCAGCTAGAGTGCGACGCCGCCTATGGTTTCACACCTACCGCACCCGAGCCAAGCCGGGTCATCAACGTGCGAGCCCGGGGTGGCGCGATCGGGCGCGCCTTCGGCGCTCTCCCTCCCGTCTACGACCTGTGAAGAACATGCACGCTGCCCAGGCGGTCGCGGTCGGCCTAGATCAGCTCGTGGGCGAGGAGCTTCAGGGTCGCCTCAAAAGGGTGAACGACCTCCTCGTCACGGCCAACGCGCAGTAGGACCGCCTCAGCCAGCTCGCCAAGCCGGCCGGATCCGGCACCGTCCGAGTCGCTAGACCCGGCGACAACCAGCACATGGCGTCTTCACCACCCGGTGAGACGCACTCCGGCCGCACCCGGACCCGGCACAACCTAGCCTCGACGGCTGTCGGCGGCCTGGGCGATGAGCCGGCCTCCGAGGTCCGTCGTCGCCTCGACCCCCTGCTCCCACCCGGCCGACGTCCGACTACGGTCGACCCGGCCCCCCGCGGCGCGGTCGCCGACTGTCTGGGCCCGCGCGCCATCGACGACACCGACGCCTGTCACCGCCTCGACCGACTCGCTCTCTCCTAGGAGCTGGAGGAGACCGGCCCGGTCGGGCCGGCTTGCTTCGAGCCATGCATCCGGGGCGAGCCCTTTACTAAAGGGTTCACACTCCCCCACGACACCCCCAAGTACACCGACACTGTGAAGCCGGAGGACTGGCTCACCGACTACACCACCGCCATCAGCATCGCCGGCGGTAACCACCGCCTCGCTATGCGCTACGCGCCTCTCATGCTCCAGGGGTCGGCCCGCACGTGGTTGAACAGTCTGCCGGCTGGCAGCATCAACACGTGGGTCGACTTCGAGCAAGCCTTCATGCGCAACTTCACCGGCACCTACAAGCGACCCAGCCACCCTAGCCAGCTTGCCATGTGCATGCAGGGGCCGGCGGAAACCGGCCATGAATACCTCGCATGCTGGACCAAGCTCCGGAATAGCAGCACAAGCGTCCACGATGTCCAGACGATCCAGTACTTCGTTAACGGGTGCCGAGACGGCATCCTCCTCAAGCACAAGCTTTTGCGCTCCGAGCCGGCCACCATGGTCGCGCTCATGGTGAAGGCGGACAAGTATGCCAACGCCGACTGCGCCATGAAGATCCAGGTGGTGCTGGATGAAGCCGGCAAGGCAAAGTAGGTTCCCCCTCCAAAGCCGACCGGCGAAGGAAACTGGCAGCAGCACAACCAGCAGAACAACAAGTGCAAAGCCGATCAACCGGCTCAGTGCTATGACAACCGGCTCGTCGCGGCTGCCAAGCAGGCGCTCATGGCCGACCCGGCCGCCAAACGCCGGAACACCGGCAAGACGGCATGGCAGCCCGCCATGAGCTTCGAGGAGATGCTCGACGCTCCCTGCAAGCACCACAGCGGTGCGAGGACGTCCACGCACACGCTCTGACAGTGCGCCATCACCAAGCGCATCGCAAGGGGCGACATCCCGCCTCCTCCGGCTCCAGCTCCAGGAGAAGGGAAGCCGCCTCCACCACCGCCACCGACCGGCGGTGCGATGCGCGATGACCACTCCCCGGCCCAGAACGCGACTTATGTCGTCTTCACCAGCCTCGGTGACGACAAACGCAGCGAGCACCTCCTCCGGCAGGAGGTGAACACCGTCTTCCCGGCCCGGCCAGAGTACATGCATTGGTCAGAGCGCCCGGTCACCTGGACTCGGGAGGACCACCCGGCCATCATGCCGAACCCTGGTGGTTACGCCCTCGTCCTCGACCCCACTATCATCGCGTCCCGGCGCACGTGCAAGTTCTACCGGGTTCTCGTCGACGGTGGCAGCAGCATCAACATCCTCTACCGCGACAACCTGACCAAGATCGGCCTCGAGGCCAAAGACCTGGAGCCGACCCAGACAATCTTCCACGGCATCGTTCTCGGCCTCTCCTGCTCTCCGATCGGCCGGATCCGGCTCGACGTCCTGTTCGGCGACAGCAGCCACTTCCGACGCGAGCCAATCTGGTTCGAGGTGGTGCACCTATCGAGCGCGTACCACGCACTGCTGGGCCGGGCCGCGCTTGCCAAGTTCATGGCAGTCCCCCACTACGCCTACCTGAAGATGAAGCTGCCGGGTCCAAAGGGCCTCATCACCGTCACCGGTGACTACCACAAGTCCCTGGACTGCGCCCGAGACGGCGCCAAGATGGCCGAGTCGCTGGTCATAGCCAAGGAGCGACGCCAACTCGACCGGATCATCGCCTTGGCCCAAGAGGCGTCGGCCGCGCAGGTCTCGGCTGAGGAGCCGGCTGACGAGGCCGCATTCAAGCCCTCCAAGGAGACCAAGAAAGGTGAAGCTAAACTCGGAGGACCCCAGTTGCATCAAGTACGTTGTCTTGGGCGCCCGCCTCGACAGCAAATAGGAAGGCGAGCTCGTCGACTTCCTCCGTGAGAATCGGGATATCTTCGCATGGACCCCCAAGGACATGCCGAATATCCCGAGGAAGTACATAGAGCACAAACTGCATGTCCGCAAGGATGCCAAGCCTATCCGTCAACCCCTACGACGTTTTTACGAAGAGAAGAGAAGGACCATCGGTGAAGAGGTCACCAAGCTTTTGGCGGCCGGCTTCATCATGGAAGTGTATCACCCCAAGTGGCTGGCCAACCCAGTCCTCGTCTTGAAGAAGAACTAGACCTGGCGCATGTGTATCGACTACACCAGCCTGAACAAGGCCTGCCCCAAAGACCCGTTCGCCCTCCCGCGGATCGACCAAGTCATCGACTCCATCGCCGGGTGTGAGCTCCTGTCCTTCCTGGATGCTTACTCCGGCTATCACCAGATCAAGCTAGACCCGGCCGACGCCCTGAAGACGTCCTTCATCACGCCCTTCGGGGCGTATTGCTACATCACCATGTCATTCGGCCTGAAGAATGCCGGCGCCATTTTCCAGTGATGCATGCAGAAATGCTTGCTGCCGCAACTCAGCCGCAACATCCACGTCTACGTGGACGACATCATGGTGAAGACCAAGCAGCACCTCACACTCCTCGATGATTTGAAGGAGACCTTCGCCAACCTGCGCAAGTACAAGGTCAAGCTCAACCCGGAAAAATGCATTTTCGGTGTCCCGGCCGGAAAGCTCACTACAAAAAAATACACTTCCGTGATGATACATGTTTGTCACAGTAGGTCGCTTTTTTGTCATGCATGTACATCCATGACAAATTTATGACAGAATCAAGATAGTCATACCTGTGCTGTCGTAGAAGTGTTCCATGACATTACCAAAATTATCATCACGGAAGTGTCCACTTCCATGATGATAAATCGCGCGTCACAGAAGTGATGTCGTCAAGGGTGACCGACACGTGGCATCCACCGTAACGGAACGCCGTTAAGCTATCGGGTCGGGTTTTGGATCCGATAACCCGTTAACAGCCCCGACCAATGGGGATTTTCCACGTGTAAAATCATCATTGGCTAGAGGAAACACATGTCAGCTCGTCAGTGGGTCAAATAGGCGCCTATGATATGTCGACACGTGGCACGGCCCAACAGTGGCCCATTTAGCTTACGAAGCCGGCCCGTTTGACTTGGTCAAAAGTTAACGGGCTGGCCCATGAAAAGCTTGTTAACGGTCTCTTCGCAAATAGCCCATTTTACGGCTCGTTAACTCACGGCCCGTTAGGCCCTAAAGGAAATCGGCCCAACAACGTCATGTGGGCCATCGAATATAATACCAGCCCATTTCACTTTCGGCCCATGTATGGCCCACGACGTCTTTCGGCCCATATGAGGCCTTCATATCTTTCGGCCATTACAGGCCCATGGTGACTCTAGCCCATAATGAACAGTAATTTTCTTTATACCCGTTAATGGCCCATGATTTACATGGGCCGTTTCCAGCCCGTGTTAGCTTTCGGCCTATTAACGGCCCATACGTTCTTGGGCTCCTTTTCGGCCCTCGATTACTTCTGGCCCGTTACTGGCATGTTCCCCTAATGGGCCAAATTCGGCCCATGGCAAGAGTCGGCCCGTTACTGGCTTGTTCCACTAGTGGGCCAAATTCGGCCCATGGCAAGAGTCGGCCCGTTACTGGCCTGTTACCCTAATGGGCCAAATTCGGCCCATGGCAAGAGTTGGCCCGTTTCTGGCATGTTAACCCATTGCGTTGTTTCTAGCCCGTCCTATATTCTGGCCCATTAACGACCCGTTATGCCTGTGACAGAATTAAGCCTTTGCTGTCCTATGGCCTGTTAATGGCATGTTACCGTGCTGGGCCGATATCAATTATGCCCGATTATGGCCCATGTAGACCCATTTATCCGACGGCCCGAGGCCCACCGATTACAGGCCCATTTATCGACGGCCCGTAGGAGACCCATGGATCCTACGGCCCGTATATGGCCCATGGTAGTTACGGCCACTAGCAAACCAGGGAAAAAGAAGACTAGGAAATAAATAAGGCCGAAACTAGCGCTAGGCTATTAAGGCGATTGCACAGATTACATCCACTCGGCATCAAAGATCGCCACCAGTGCAAATATAGGGAACACCCTACACTATACAAAAATGGCTTGTTGTTTTCTTCAGGCGGTGGCTGCACGTTAAGAATAAATTTTGTATCACACCAAAACAAATTACAACTATATAACAAAAGGAAGGTTGGCATAAAACTTAACAGTCTAGCAGATAAATGCACCACCAGAAGTTCAGAAGCTCAGTTCATTTGACCTGACTGTTACGTTTTCATGTTGTATTGTCTGATGGAGCACCATAACCCTCGCCTTCATTTCCCCTAGGCTCCTGAACAACATAGCAAATGTCTGATAGTCTGGTTTCAAAACCATGCATATCTTGACGACATTGAGCAACGTTTCTCCATGTTTCACAAAGGGTCTCTGTTAGGGAATGGACTTGTGTCTGGAGCGCAGATACAACATTGCTTTGAGCTTGCATATCTTGATCATGAGGCAGTTTGGACGATATTGCCTTAACAACCAACCCAGTATTACGCAGGAACGTGCTTTTCGCACTGTTAGTGGACAGCTACTGACCCACTGCAGCAAGAGCTGACATTGCGGTTATAGATGCCTCACCACCTTCAGAAGGTGGCGGTTCCACCATTTTTTCCATAGCTCGTTGAAAAGTTGAGGTTTTACATTAGTAGTACCAGAACAGAAGATATTAAGGAGGCAGCAAAACCAAACAAAATAGCTTTGGTCTATATACAGAACTTATTCTGGTGAACCCATGTAAAATATTAGTAGTATTTTATTGCAAAGTACATAATAAAACCAGGTTCCAAACATATGACCATGTACCATCGCTAATGTATTGTCTATTTCTTCACATTGTATTGAGGGCTAAGGATAAAGAGACGAAGTTTATAATATGGTAAGCATAGTATGACATCATTCATATCACAAAACAACTGAGAACAGACAAACAGGCAATTGTAACGTTGTGTGGGCAAGTCCAGCACGGAACTAGATTATGGGTCAAGATCAAAGGAACATCACTCCTCTCTTTTAAACCTTGTAAGGTGCAATCATACGCTAAGACAATTGTGTATAAAATTGAAAAGAGTAATAGACATTGGTTGCAAACCATGCAGTTCAAGGCACAAGTCAGAGTAAGTAGTAGTTAAAAGGCATGAGGATTAAGGACTTACAACAGCGGCTTTGACTGGTGTAGTCATGCCCTTCTTCTTGCTGGTGTGACAGTCCTTGAAGATTTCCACAGCATTTGGTTCAGGTACTTTTTGGTCCTTGCGGGCTTTCCTCTACATTTGGAACAACTAAATATAGATCTGATAATATGGTACAGCGAAAAGAGTGAAACAGCAGCTAATTACAAGAGCCTCGCAGTGTGCAATATAGCTACGAGATCCAGTCGTCTGTTGGAATTTCACTTTCGTACGGTTGGCCTTGTTCTTTGAACAGTTCACCTATAGGAGATAGATTTGTGTGGCACATGCGTAAATAGGACTTCAACATGTGATCTGATGACATATATATAATGTACCTGATACTTTGGATCGGACCAGTGTTTAACGAGGCCTCTCTAGTCTTCATCAGATATATTTTCCACTAGAGATGTTTGGGCAAGTTCACTGTTAGCCTTGCCTTCAAAGTGAGTTTTCCTCAAGTTATACCGATACTGTCGCAGAGCAGACTTGAAAACAAGGGTGCAAGCTTGTCTGGTTGCATCATCTTGGCTATCCAACTTGAACCTCATCTGTTGAAAATTATGGGAGTCTCATTATCAGCAACCTAGAAAGTATTGGACAGAGCAAGACTATATTACTAGTTTCCATACATAACCATACTTACAGATAAATGGTCGAGGAAGATGTTGAACTAGGTTTCGTCTTTGTCATTCCTGTACTGAATCCATGTTGGGAGGATACGTACATGACACCTAACAGCAACCGCTACCTTTGATACTAACTTGGCTGACTCTGTAGCATCACGTGGCCTTTTTAAACCTGCCTCAAAACGGATCTCCATTCTTCCTCCTCTAGATTTAGTTAACCTATCGAGCATTATCCCTGATGTTTGTTTCCTCTTGCACCTAGGTGCTAGTCCAACAACAAACATAGGAAGTGTTAGTGTACATCAAACTGTGAGACTACATATAAAGAAGCATGCAACTATAACATGACTCCAGCAACTACCTTCTTGCTGTTGAAGCTCACAAGGTTCATCTGATATTGCCAACTCGTCTTGTCTCAAGAGTGCTTGGGAAGTAGTGTCAGGTGGCAAGGGAGCTTGGGAACGTGTTGCTAGCTTAGTTGACGCACGAGTATGTCGTGCAGCTGGTAGTACTGTGGTAGGTGTTGCAAGAACTAGGGCTGTCTCTGCTTGTTTGGTGGCAGCTATTTGTTTATGTTTGTCTTTTTTGCAACTCATGTAGCATGGGATGCCGTGTTTGTAGAATTTTCTGCTGGACTTTGACCTTCTATTGCACCATCAGTACCAGCAGGATTCATCTGCTTCCCATTCCCTGCCATTCTGTGTTTCTTCCTCTTTCTCTGTGCCATGTTAAGTCAAGCCGACAAGAAAAACGAATAACAATTTAGTTCTTCAGAACAAATTGATGTGTGATGCAGATGAACTGAACTTTGATGTTAGACAACCACATGATAGGAGGATGTAATATGTATGAAAAACAGGATGGAAGAGATAACCAGAACTATGATGTGTAAACTAAGAAGAAGACATTTCACCAAATTAGAAGCACTGCAATGGAAGGTAGACACCATATGAAAGATGCTACAAATATCGCTCTGCCAAGTTAACAGTGTCTCATCGTAAATGGCGTTTAAACAAATGTGAAGCAGTACAAGAAATAAATCATATGCAAGATGCAAACAACATCACACTACCATGTTAGAGGTCTCTCATCATTAGTGCCATTGCATATTCACAGCATTGCATATTCACAGCTTATGATGTGTAAACTAAGGAGAAGGCATTTCAACAAATTAGAAGCAATGAAAGCTAGACACCATATGAAAGATGCAACGAATATCACTCTACCAAGTTAAAACTGTCTCGTCATAAGTGCCATTTCAACAAATTAGTAATACAAGCTAGAAAAGAATGTGAGATGTAACCTATATCACACTCCGAAGTCAAACGTGTCTTTGATGTAAGAACATGGTGTGATAGACAGATATTGTATGTTCCAAAAACAGGAACACGTGTCTTATTCAAGTATAATGTGTAAAGTAAGCAGATGGAATTCAACAAAATTAGAAGCAATACAAGCTAGACATCACACATAACATGCAACCACATATAACAGTGCCAAGTTAGAGGGAGCACCGGTGATGCTGCACTAGGGGAGACGTGCTCATCATAAACACAGCTTTGTTGAGTGTCTATGCATGTGTTGTCTTGGAAATCATCTTGGGGTGTGGAGGAGTAGAAACTGTAGAGGCCCTCCGTTCGGAAGGAGCACCTTTATCCGCTGCCTTGCTAACTTCCTTCCGCTTTATTGATTTTGAATTGTCAAGTAAAACCGACAAGAAAAAGCAATAAAATTCTCTCTTCAGAACTCATTCATGCATGATACTGACAATCACTACTTTGATGTAAGGCAAACACATGATACCAGGATGGAATATGTACGAAAAACAGTACGGCATGGCATGTTCACAATTGTTTGTGTAAACTAAGCAGAAACCATTCCAGCAAATAAGAAGCAATGCAAGCTAGACACCAAATGAAAGATGCAACCAATATGACTCTGCCAAGTTAAAAGTGTCCCATCATAAATGGAATTTCAACAAATTAGAAGCAGCGCGTGCTATAAATCATAGGAAAGATGCAACTAATATCGCACTGCATATACTAAAGGTGTCTCATCATGTTGATTGATGCGGGATACAAAAAACAATAGTTTTATGTAAGGACATGCTTAATAGACAGATGTACTATGTACTAAATATGGGAAGGCATGTCACATTAACAGGTACAATGTATAAGCTAAGCAGACTAGCACATGCAGTTTAACCAGATTGAAAGAATTACAATCTAGACACCATATGCAACATGCAACCACATATCACGCTGCCAAGTTAGAGCAAGCACCTGCGATGCTAGTGTAGGGGAAATGCTGTAATCAAATACAGAGCTACGTTCACTATCTTCATCTAGCATTTCTGTTTCTTGAGAATCATGTCAGGAGGCTGACGCTGCATTCTTTAAATGAGGAGTAGTCCCCTTGCCTGCCTGCCTCGTCATAAGTGATTGATGAGGGATACACAAGAACATTAGTTTTATGTAAGAACATGGTTAATACACAGATGTACTAGTATGTACCAAAAACAGAAAGGCATGTCATATTCAAAGGTATAATGTGTAAGCTAAGCAGATGCAATTTAACCAAATTGGAAGCAATACAAGCTAGACATCCGGCTGGAGTGGTGAGCATGATCATCTAGGACATGAGTGCCTGGTGGGAGGCGGCCTGCTTCGCCACCATCGCAGCTTTTTAGTTGGCTTCCAGGTGATGCCTATCTTTGCTGGGCTTGTCACTGGCTCGACCAGTGCCCTGACTAGCTATTTGTCTTCTGGTGCTCACGAGATGGTGGTTCATGTAAAAAATATCTTTCCTTATCTTATCAACTTCGGCCTTTCGAATACAAGCTAGACACCATATGGAACATGCAACCACATATGACACCGCGAAGTTAAAGCAAGCACCTGGGATGGTGGTTCATTGCGAGCGAGGTCATCAACTCCAGAGCTACGTTCCCCGTCTCCATCTGCTGACACTACACCCTTTAAAGCGTTGAAACGTGTCTTGCCTAGCCGCACACCAAACTGGAGCGACTTCTCTCTTTTCTTTTTGGCTTCTCTCATGGCAGCAGAGTCTGAAATACCCTTGCATAAAAACACAACAGTGAGAGTAAGGGTGAAGTGTGTCCAGAACTAGTGCACTGTAAAAGTAGCAGATAGCAGGTGGCTGAAAAATAAATGACAGGAGACATATGATAGCTCTACAACATTGCATGGCAAACAAAATTAGATTCTACTCTGTATGATTTTTTTAATATATGAGCACAGGAAATGCAGGTACTCCTCCAGCACACCACCACATGTGGTCATATCTAAGATAACAGTCGACTGAAAATAATAGGTCAGTCGATTTTTTAATGAACCGTCCGATTTATAAGGAACGGGCAGATGGCCTTCGTCTACCTCCCACCAGTCACTGTTGACGATCTTTCTCGAACCGCCAGCGACCACCGGCCCAGACCCCTGCCTCCGCCGCCCCGCCCTCCCATCGACCTCACACCACCGCCGTGCTTGGCAGCGCCCCCAGGCCATCCCTTTAATCCCGGCCGACCTCCAGATCAGGCGCCAGTAGCTATAGGCCGCACACGCCCCTTAGATAATCACCAAGGCACTGCTTCCCCGGCGTAATAGACGTACTAACGCCTGTTACGCCGGGGAATGCTTCCGTTAATTGGGAATCAAGTGGCCAGAAATTGAAATTCAGGGGGGCGACGGACCTCTAGCTAAGGTGAAATAGTATATGAGGAGAAACCTTGTGCATCGCGAGTTACTAGGAACATCTAGTAACAAGAAGAAGCGGTCAACTAGTGTCTTCTGTGGGATGAATACCGTGCAAGCAGAGACATAAGATTTGCACGAATAAGGGAAGGGGAGTACCTTTTTCAGTTGTCGGTGTGGTCACCTCCACAAGTCGCGTCGATTTTCTTCTTTTTACCGGGGAAATTGATGTTCTGGAGGGTGCAGGATTGGACGAACCCATGGCCAAATTGTTGACCGTGTTGCCGTGGCCGTATGTCGGCGGAGGGGAAGCAGATCCGAGGCGGGGAAGGACAGCGTAGCAGGAACAGCTCCGGTGTGGTGGAGGGTGGCGAAGTTGGAGCGGCAGCGGTGAGGCGCAGGATGGCGTGGTTGAATTGGCTCGGGTACGGACGGCTCAGCCTCGGCTTCAACTACTGGCCGTGGAGGGCGTTGCAGTTGAGGTTGCGGTGGACGACGACGTCGGGGTATCGGCTCCGGCGTGATGGAGGAGGGCGGCGGTTGATGGGTGGGATGGGGTGGCGGACGGAGGACGCCGGGGTTTCGCGGCTGGTGGAGAGGTAGTTTTGGCGCCCACGGAGTACGAATGGGGAATCGGACGGGTGGGGGGGACCATGTTTCGGTCTGGGACGCGCTTGTTTTTGGCTTTTTTGAACAGAAGATGGGACACGCTTGTTTGAAATTTGGGGAAAGTACAAACTTTGCCCCCCTCTTAAATTTCGGATCTACTGCGGGTCGGGGGTAGGATGGTAATCCCAGGTGTCCCAAATAGTGAGCGGGAGCGATTTTGGCCGCGCGCATGTGTGCTTAGGCGGCCATTGTGTATGAATGTTTTTCGGATGCGGTTGCATGGCGTCTAGATGAAGCTACAAACCTACCCCGGTTTAGACCTTTGGACGTCGGGCCGGTAGGTTTCACGGGTCGGAGTTATTAGAAAAGTAATTTCCTTGTACTACCAAACATTGGTCTCATGCGGTTTCGGGCGAGTAGAGGCTCTTTTGGCGCTTCGTTCGAAATTTTGAAACAGAAGCATTCACGTTTAGAGTACTCTTGAACTATGAGGATTGACCTAAATATACAATGTTATATTTGACCTTGTATGTTTGAAAACCTCGTTAAATTATCCGCTTCTTTTTGAAATTTTGACACTTGAAAATCCTATAACTACGATTATTTTGGAATGGAGGAGCTAAATTTGGATCTATTTTGTACACGACTACATATGCTATTATGTACAAAATCAGAGCAAAGATTGGTGCCCCCATAATTTAGGTATGGTTTACAAATGCCATGATATCAAATTCAAATAATTGAATGGACTTCATGTTGAATTCGATTTTTTTAAACCACCTTAAGTTGAATTCAAATGTATGCTAGTTCATAGGTAGTAGCTATTTATAATGTCCATTGTGTAACTTTCGTATGTATAATGTGCTTTACACACACAACATGAACTATACTCACGTTTATATTCGATTGCTAAAGCGATGCATTGTCTGGAGTTCAAAATACTAACTATGTGGATCAATTGTGTCGAATAATAACATAGACATGCTCAAATTCGATAGAATCTAGATGTCTGATGGATCAATGACCGCTCCTTACGCGAATTGCAAATATCATGATCCCATCCTAATATTTGGATACAATCTATATCTTTAATCAATGTGTAGAGCAGTCTTTTACGTGTAGTTTCACTCTCCATCCGTGGTATCTCACACATGCTCACACACTCTCTCCCGAGGTGTCTTTCTCGCACACATGCTCTAGATATAACCCTCCCTCCCTCTCATAACCATTTACAACTGTTTTCACTAACCTTTATCACAAGCACTCTTCCTCTCGCAAACATACACATGCACAATCCTCATCAACCCTTTCTATATACATGGACCTACCTACGTGTATCATGTATGCACATTATCTTTACGCCTGTCTCTCACGCATTGTCTCACACCTCTCTTCCTAATCGATGAGTATGATTCTAGCAGAGCATTCTGTAGGATGCCCCTTAAAGTTAGGTTGGATGAATAGTAATATCAGAGATAAAGGGGTTACCTTAGTCCGAGAACCTAGGGTGACAAATCCTAGCTGGCTTTGTCAGTGGACACAGAGTCCTTCACAATTCTGCTATCTATGTCTTGTACGACTAGTCATCCATGGGTCTTCCTAAATGCGTCACGGGCCGACCAATGTGGCGCAGGACGGAACAGAACAAAGGGCCTCACCTCGACCCACCGGACCTCACGCGGTGACACACCCTCTGCCCCCATGTCTCATTATCTTCTCACACCCACACATACCAACACAAACACCACACACACAGAAAATTTCTCCTGGTGCCTCTATTCCCTCCCACTTGCATATACACACTCAAGGGAATGGAATCTCTTGTCGTGGCGTCATATCCGTCTCTCTCTCTCTTGACCACTCTCATTTCTCGTGCTATCTCTCCCATGCCCCCCCCCCGTCGGCCCCTCGAATACGTAATACACACACATACCTCTCTAGGCCCCGCCAAATGCATCAACTACACATTCACACATGTTACATCATGTACCCCATTGATCTAAAAAGCCCTCTCTTCACGTTTATTTCGCATACAACATTCCTTTTGAATAAAGTGTGGCCAAAAAATTATTTTAGAGTTTCTACATATATACAACATTACAAAGTTATATGGAGGAGTACGAACGCTAATTTGCATTGCATGGTGCCCACAATGATATTTATTCCGCACTGTGAATTTGTATATTTTTATACTATATACAAAGTTAGTCATAATAAAGAGAAACGAAGAGCATCTCTCTCTCCATCGCATACCCCCCCCATGTACGCCCCTTTCATGTATGCACACAAAACTATCTCTAGGTCCTCTAAAAGTAAGCCCCCAGAAAATTCACGCATGTTTCATCTTTCTCTCGCGATATATGCAATGATGATCATTGTATTTGAAGCAAAAGCATGATACGTACATTGGACTTCAGAATCCACTCATTACGGTCACCATTTACGTTTAGTGGTTATTATGCAGTCACGGGCTCACCGTACAACTCCGTATTTGCTCATGACATGACTAGTTGACCAGTTAAACGCTCCACGTGGCACCTCTAGTGTTGCATCACATTATCTCACTACCATCGTGCCCACCTGTCGACTTGTATCTACTCTACATCTACACTCTTATAAAATACATAAAATGCACTCTTATAAAAAACAGAGTTGGTGATGATGGTGTGCCTTCCATCCTGCAATATAGGTAGTCCGATTTATATCTGACGGATAGGAAAGAAACTATGGAAATTTTGCAAAAAGGTACCCACACACCTCTCCACATTTGCAAATAAGGCCTTCCCTCGTTCATCCTTTTCTCTCACAAGATAAACAAGTCATACAAATGCATTTTGATGTTACATGCAACGCACGGGCATCTTGCTAGTAAGAATGAAAACAAATGGCAAAAAAATATTTGGACGGTGGTTCGAAGTCATGACCGCGGGCACAGCGGATAAGGTGGCCTTGTATTGGTATGCTAAGCCGTCTGTTTTAACACACAGGAGCTGGTGTGGTGATTATACACACACCCACGCATGCACACGAACTGCATCCATGCAACACTCACACAAACACATGCACCCACGCATGCACGCAACACTCACACGTACACACGCAGCCACGCACGCACGCAACACTCACACGCACACACACACGCATGCATGCACACACCAGTACACCACACGACCAACACACACTCTCACGCTCAAGTGCTCAACCTACACGTGCATGCGCACACATCAGGCCCTGACAGACACATACACAACCAGGTGATTCCCGCGCACGGGTTGGAGCCTTGTCGCGCCTGCGTAAATTTGTGTTTATCTGACCTTTTGCCTATGCGAACTGACAGGTGGGACCCACAACGAACGTGGTCAATTTAACTAGTCAACATGGCGCCACGCAGACTATTTGGCCGGTCAACAGAGTGCAATCCGATGCTGAGCTGTGAGCAAGTGACCATATAATCACCGCAAAACGTATATAGTGACCGTAATCAGCTTATTCTGAAGTTCGGTGACCGTATAAAACTTATATGTAAACTAGAAAGGATAGGAGGGAGTATATTGTACGTTCAAAAATGAAACGAACATTGAATACCCTTTATATATTATTTGCGGATGCTATGATCACCGGTTCAAAATTTTGAATCCGCCTTAGGTATCACGTGCCCCCACTCGTTCCCTCTCGATTTCATCTCGGGGTCCGGAGATCTATTAAAAGAGGACTAGGGTGGGTACATGCGAATGATACTCGACGGAATGTTCAAATGAGGCATGCGGGAGGATGGACTCGACTGGAGGGCAACATGATCGATGGAGAAGAGGGTTCGAGAGGAATGAGAAATAAGCAAATGCCACATGATTATACTTGAACGGCTCAAATAAACAATAAGTTGTCTCGCTTGGCCTACATAGTGAAAGGCCTAATGCACAACGCGGAGCACTGACGCTCGAATATGGCCGGGAAAATAGGGAAACAGACATGTGGGGCACACCCGTCGGGACGACGTAGCGCAGACTAGTCCAATGGAGGAGCTGGCCCACGACCTCCTCGCCACCGACAACCGTTCATGTGGGTCATTAGTGTTGGGGAACGTACTAATTTCAAAAAAATTCCTACGCACATGCAAGATCATGGTGATGCATAGCAACGAGAGGGGAGAGTGTTGTCTACGTACCCTCGTAGACCGAAGCAGAAGCGTTGACGCAACGTAGAGGAAGTAGTCGTACGTCTTCCCGGTCCAACCGATCCAAGCACCGTTACTCCGGCACCTCCGAGTTCTTGGCACATGTTCAGCTCGATGATGCTCCCCGGGCTCCGATCTAGCAAAGCTTCGGGGAGGAGTTCTGTCAGCACGACGGCGTTGTGACGATCTTGATGTTCAACCGTCGCAGGGCTTCGCCTTAGCACCGCTACAATATGACCGAGGTGGAATATGGTGGAGGGGGGCACCGCACACGGCTAAGGAACGATCACGAAGATCAACTTGTGTGTTCTAAGGTGCCCCCCTGCCCCCGTATATAAAGGAGCCAAGGGGAGGGGCGGCCGGCCAAGGAGGGCGCGCCAAGGGGGAGTCCTACTCCCACCGGGAGTAGGACTCCCTTCTTTCCTAGTTGGAGAAGGAGAAGTGGGAAAGAGGAGGAAGAGGGAAAGGAAAGGGGGGAGCCTCCCCCTCTCCTTATCCTATTCGGACTAGGGAGGGGAGGGGCGCGCGGCCACCTCTTGCCTCCTTTCCTCTTCTCCCTTAGGGCCCATGTAGGCCCAATAACCCCCGGGGGGTTCCGGTAACCCCCCGGTACTCCGGTAAAATCCCGATTTCACCCGGAACGATTCCGATATCCAAATATAGGCTTCCAATATATCGATCTTTATGTCTCGACCATTTCAAGACTCCTCGTCATGTCCATGATCACATCCGGGACTCCGAACAACCTTCGGTACATCAAAATACATAAACTCATAATGAAACTGTCATCGTAACATTTAGCGTGCGGACCCTACGGTTCGAGAACAATGTAGACATGACCGAGACACGTCTCCGGTCAATAACTAATAGCGGAACCTGGATGCTCATATTGGTTCCTACATATTCTATGAAGTCTTTATCGGTCAGACCGCATAACAACATACGTTGTTCCCTTTGTCATTGGTATGTTACTTGCCCGAGATTCGATCGTCGGTATCTCAATACCTAGTTCAATCTCTTTACCGGCAAGTCTCTTTACTCGTTCCATAATACATCATCTCACAACTAACTCATTAGTTGCAATGCTTGCAAGGCTTATGTGATGTGCATTACCGAGAGGGCCCAGAGATGCCTCTCCGACAATCGGAGTGACAAATCCTAATCTCGAAATACGCCAACCCAACATGTACCTTTGGAGACACCTGTAGAGAACCTTTATAATCACCCAGTTACGTTGTGACGTTTGGTAGCACACATAGTGTTCCTCCGGCAAACGGGAGTTGCATAATCTCATAGTCATAGGAACATGTATAAGTCATGAAGAAAGCAATAGCAACATACTAAACGATCGGGTGCTAAGCTAATGGAATGGGTCATGTCAATCAGATCATTCACCTAATGATGTGATCCCATTAATCAAATAACAACTCTTTGTCCATGGTTAGGAAACATAACCATCTTTGATTAACGAGCTAGTCAAGTAGAGGCATACTAGTGACACTCTGTTTGTCTATGTATTCACACATGTATTATGTTTTCAGTTAATACAATTCTAGCATGAATAATAAACATTTATCATGAAATAAGGAAATAAATAATAACTTTATTATTGCCTCTAGGGCATATTTCCTTCAGTCTCCCACTTGCACTACAGTCAATAATCTAGTTCACATTGCCATGTGATTTAACATCAATAGTTCACATCACCATGTGATTAACACCCATAGTTCACATCGTCATGTGACCAACACTCAAAGGGTTTACTAGAGTCAGTAATCTAGTTCACATCTATATGTGATTAACACCCAAAGAGTACTAAGGTGTGATCATGTTTTGTTTGTGAGAGAAGCTTAGTCAACGAGTCTGCCAAAATTCAGATCCGTATGTATTTTGCAAATTTCTATGTCTACAATGCTCTGCATGGAGCTACTTTAGCTAATTGCTCCCACTTTCAATATGTATCCAGATGAAGACTTAGAGTCATCCGGATCAGTGCCAAAAACTTTTATCGACGTAATCCTTTTACGATGAACCTTTTGTCACCTCCATAATCGAGATATCCTTATTCCACTAAGGATAATTTTGACCGCTGTCCAGTGATCTACTCTTAGATCACTATTGTACTCCCTTGCTTAACACAGTGTAGGGTATACAATAGATCTGGTACACAGCATGGCATACTTTATAGAACCTATGGCTGAGGCATAGGGAATGACTTTCATTCTCTTTCTATCTTCTGCCGTGGTCGGGCTTTGAGTCTTACTCAATTTCACACCTTGTAACACAGGCAAGAACTTTTCCTTTGACTGTTCCATTTTGAACTACTTCAAAATCTTGTCAAGATACGTACTCATTGAAAAAACTTATTAAGCGTCTTGATCTATCTCTATAGATCTTGATGCTCAATATGTAAGCAGCTTCACCGAGGTCTTTCTTTGAAAAAAAATCCTTTCAAACACTCCTTTATGCTTTGCAGAATAATTCTACATTATTTCCGATCAACAATATGTCATTCACATATACTTTTCAGAAATGTTGTTGTGCTCCCACTCACTTTCTTGTAAATACAGGCTTCACCACAAGTCTGTATAAAATTATATGCTTTGATCAACTTATCAAAGCGTATATTCCAACTCCGAGATGCTTGCACTAGTCCATAGATGGATCGCTGGAGCTTGCACATTTTGTTAACACTTTTAGGATTGACAAAAACCTTCTGGTTGCATCATATACAACTCTTCTTTAAGAAATCCATTAAGGATTGCAGTTTTGGTATCCATTTGCCAGATTTCATAAAATGTGGCAATTGCTAACATGATTCGGACAGACTTTAAGCATCGATACGAATGAGAAAATCTCATCATAGTCAATACCTTTGAACTTTGTCAAAAAACCTTTTCCGACAAGTCTAGCTTTGTAGATAGTAACACTACTATCAGCGTCCGTCTTCCTCTTGAAGATCCATTTATTTTCTATGGCTTGCCGATCATTGGGTAAATCCATCAAAGTCCATACTTTGTTCTCATACATGGATCATATCTCAGATTTCATGGCCTCAAACCATTTTGCAGAATCTGGGCTCATCATCGCTTCCTCATAGTTCGCAAGTTCGTCATGGTCTAGTAACATGACTTCCAGAACAGGATTACCATACCACTCTGGTGCGGATCTCACTCTGGTTTACCTACGAGATTAGGTAGTAACTTGATCTGAAGTTACATGATCATCATCATTAGCTTCCTCACTAATTGGTGTAGTAGTCACAAGAATAGATATCTGTGATGAACTACTTTCCAATAAGGGAGAAGGTACAATTACCTTATCAAGTTTTCTACTTTCCTCCCACTCACTTCTTTCGAGAGAAACTCCTTCTCTGGAAAGGATCCATTCTCAGCAACGAATATCTTGCCTTCGGATCTATGATAGAAGGTGTACCCAACATTTTCTTTTGGGTATCCTATGAAGACGCACTTCTCCGATTTGGGTTTGAGCTTATCAGGATGAAACTTTTTCATATAAGCATCGCAACCCCAAACTTTAAGAAACGACAACTTTGGTTTCTTGTTAAACCACAGTTCATATAGTGTTGTCTCAACGGATTTAGATGGTGCCCTATTTAACGTGAATGCAGCTGTCTCTAATGCATAACCCCAAAACGATAGTGGTAGATCGGTAAGAGACATCATAGATCGCACCATATCTAATAAAGTACGGTTATGACGTTCGGACACACCATTACATTGTGGTGTTCCAGGTGGCGTGAGTAGTGAAACTATTTCACATTGTTTTTAACTGAAGACCAAACTCGTAACTCAAATATTTTACTTCTGCGATCATATCGTAGAAACTTTTATTTTTGTTACGATGATTCTCCACTTCACTCTGAAATTCTTTGAACTTTTCAAATGTTTCAGACTTGTGTTTCATCAAGTAGATATACTCATATCTGCTCAAATCATCTGTGAAGATCAGAAAATAATGATACCTGCCACGAGCCTCAATATTCATCGGACCACATACATCAGTATGTATGATTTCCAACAAATCGGTTGCTCGCTCCATTGTTCCGGAGAACGGAGTCTTAGTCATCTTGCCCATGAGGCATGGTTCGCAAGCATCAACCGATTCATAATCAAGTGATTCCAAAAGCCCATCAGCATGGATTTTCTTCATGCGCTTTACACCAATATGACCTAAACGGCAGTGCCACAAATAAGTTGCACTATCATTATTAACTTTGCATCTTTTGGTTTCAATATTATGATTATGTGTATCACTACGATCGAGATCCAACGAACTATTTTCATTGGGTGTGTAACCATATAAGGTTTTATTCATGTAAATAGAACAACAATTTATTCTCTTACTTAAATGAATAACTGTATTACAATAAACATGATCAAATCATATTCATGCTCAACGCAAACACCAAATAACACTTATTTAGGTTCAACACTAATCCCGAAAGTATAGGGAGTGTTCGATAATGATCATATCAATCTTGGAACCACTTCCAACACACATCGTCCCTTCACCCTTAACTAGTCTCTGTTTATTCTGCAACTCCAGTTTCGAGTTACTAATCTTAGCAACTGAACTAGTATCAAATACTGAGGGGTTTCTATAAACACTAGTAAAGTACACATCAATAACATGTATATCAAATATACTTATGTTCACTTTGCCATCCTTCTTATCCGCCAATCACTTGGGGTAGTTCCGCTTCTAGTGACCAGTCCCTTTGCAGTAGAAGCACTCAGTTTCAGGCTTAGGTCTAGACTTGGGTTTTTCACTTGAGCAGCAACTTGCTTGTCGTTCTTCTTGAAGTTCCCCTTTCTTCCCTTTGTCCTTTTCTTGAAACTAGTGATCTTGTCTACCATCAACACTTGATGTTTTTCTCGATTTCTACCTTCGTCAACTTCAGCATTACGAAGAGCTTGGGAATCGTTTCCGTTATCCCTTGCATATCATAGTTCATCACGAAGTTCTACTAACTTGGTGATGGTGACTAGAGAATTCTGTCAATCACTATCTTATCTGGAAGATTAACTCCCACTTGATTCAAGCGATTGTAGTACCTACACAATCTGAGCACATGCTCACTAGTTGAGCGATTCTCCTCCATCTTTTAGCTATAGAACTTGTTGGAGACATCATATCTCTCAACTCGGGTTTTTGCTTGAAATATTAACTTCAACTCCTGGAACATCTCATATGGTCCATGACGTTCAAAACGTCTTTGAAGTCCCTATTCTAAGCCGTTAAGGATGGTGCACTAAACTATCAAGTAGTCATCATATTGAGCTAGCCAAACGTTCATAACGTCTACATCTGATCCTACAATAGGTCCGTCACCTAGCGGTGCATCAAGGACATAATTCTTCTGTGCAGCAATGAGGATAAACCTCAGATCACGGATCCAATCCACATCATTGCTACTAACATCTTTCAACACAATTTTCTCTAGGAACATATCAAAATAAACATATGAAAGCAACAACGCGAGCTATTGATCTACAACATAGATATGCTAATATTACCAGGACTAAGTTCATGATAAATTAAAGTTCAATTAATCATATTACTTAAGAACTCCCACTTAGATAGACATCCCTCTAATCCTCTAAGTGATTACGTGATCCAAATCAACTAAACCATAACCGATCATCACGTGAAATGTAGTTTTCAATGGTGAACATCGCTATGTTGATCATATCTACTATATGATTCACGCTCGACCTTTCGGTCTCAGTGTTCCGAGGCCATATCTCCATATGCTAGGCTCGTCAAGTTTAACCTAAGTATTCTGCGTGTGCAAAACTGGCTTGCACCCGTTGTAGATGGACGTAGAGCTTATCACACCCAATCATCACGTGGTGTCTGGGCATGACGAACTTTGGCAACGGTGCATACTCAGGGAGAACACTTCTTGATAATTAGTGAGAGATCATCTTAAAATGCTACCGTCAAACTAAGCAAAAATAAGATGTATAAAATATAAACATCATATGCAATCAAAATATGTGACATGATATGGCCATCATCATCTTGAGCCTTTGATTTCCATCTCCAAAGTACTGTCATGATCTATATTGTCACCGGCATGACACCATGATCTCCATCATCTTGATCTATATCAATGTGTCGTTACATGGTCGTCTCGCCAACAATTGCTCTTGCAACTATTGCTATCGCATAGCGATAAAGTAAAGCAATTATTTGGCACTTGCATCTTATGCAATAGAGAGACAACCATAAGGATTTTGCCAGTTGCCGATAACTTCAACAAAACATGATCATCTCATACAACAACTTATATCTCATCACGTCTTGACCATATCACATCACAACATGCCCTGCAAAAACAAGTTAGACGTCCTCTACTTTGTTGTTGCAAGTTTTACGTGGCTGCTACGGGCTAAGCAAGAACCGTTCTTACCTACGCATCAAAACCACAATGATAGTTTGTCAAGTTGGTGCTGTTTTAACCTTCGCAAGGACCGGGCGTAGCCATACTTGGTTCAACTAAAGTTGGAGAAACTGACACCCGCCAGCCACCTGTGTGCAAAGCACATCGGTAGAACCAGTCTCACGTAAGCGTACGCGTAATGTTGGTCCTGGCCGCTTCATCCAACAATACCGCCGAACCAAAGTATGACATGCTAGTAAGCAGTATGACTTATATCGCCCACAACTCACTTGTGTTCTACTCGTGCATATAACATCAAACCATAAAACCTAGGCTCAGATGCCATTGTTGGGGAACGTAGTAATTTCAAAAAAATTCCTCTGCACACGCAAGATCATGGTGATGCATATCAACGAGAGGGGAGAGTGTTGTCTACGTACCCTCGTAGACCGAAGCGGAAGCGTTGACGCAACATAGAGGAAGTAGTCGTACGTCTTCCCAGTCCAACCGATCCAAGCACTATTACTCCAGCACCTCCGAGTTCTTGGCACACGTTCAGCTCGATGACGCTCCCCGGGCTCCGATCCAGCAAAGCTTCGGGGAGGAGTTCTATCAGCATGACAGCGTGGTGACGATCTTGATGTTCAACCGTCGCAGGGCTTCGCCTTAGCACCGCTACAATATGACCGAGGTGGAATATGGTGGAGGGGGGCACCGCACACGGCTAAGGAACGATCACGAAGATCAACTTGTGTGTTCTAGGGTGCCCCCTGCCCCCGTATATAAAGGAGCCAAGGGGAGGGGGCAGCCGGCCAAGGAGGGCGTGCCAAGGGGGAGTCCTACTCCCACTGGGAGTAGGACTCCCTTCTTTCCTAGTTGGAGAAGGATAGGTGGGAAAGGGGAGGAAGAGGGAAAGGAAAGGGGGGGCGCCGCCCCCCTCTCCTTGTCCTATTCGGACTAGGGAGGGGAGGGGCGCGCGGCCACCTCTTGCCTCCTTTCCTCTTCTCCCTTAGGGCCCATGTAGGCCCAATAACCCCCGGGGGGTTCCGGTAACCCCCCGGTACTCCGGTAAAATCCCGATTTCACCCGGAACGATTCCGATATCCAAATATAGGCTTCCAATATATCGATCTTTATGTCTCGACCATTTCGAGACTCCTCGTCATGTCCATGATCACATCCGGGACTCCGAACAACCTTCGGTACATCAAAATACATAAACTCATAATGAAACTGTCATCGTAACGTTAAGCGTGCGGACCCTACGGTTCGAGAAAAATGTAGACATGACCGAGACACGTCTTCGGTCAATAACCAATAGCGGAACCTGGACGCTCATATTGGTTCCTACATATTCTACGAAGATCTTTATCGGTCAGACCGCATAACAACATATGTTGTTCCCTTTGTCATCGATATGTTACTTGCCCAAGATTCGATCATCGGTATCTCAATACCTAGTTCAATCTCGTTACCGGCAAGTCTCTTTACTCGTTCCGTAATACATCATCTCATAACTAACTCATTAGTTGCAATGCTTGCAAGGCTTATGTGATGTGCATTACCGAGAGGGCCCAGAGATACCACTCCGACAATCGGAGTGACAAATCCTAATCTCGAAATACGCCAACCCAACATGTACCTTTGGAGACACCTGTAGAGCACCTTTATAATCACCCAGGTACGTTGTGACGTTTGGTAGCACACAAAGTGTTCCTCCGGCAAACGGGAGTTGCATAATCTCATAGTCATAGGAACATGTATAAGTCATGAAGAAAGCAATAGCAACATACTAAACGATCGGGTGCTAAGCTAATGGAATGGGTCATGTCAATCAGATCATTCACCTAATGATGTGATCCCGTTAATCAAATAACAACTCTTTGTCCATGGTTAGGAAACATAACCATCTTTGATTAACGAGCTAGTCAAGTAGAGGCATACTAGTGACACTCTGTTTGTCTATGTATTCACACATGTATTATGTTTCCGGTTAATACAATGCTAGCATGAATAATAAACATTTATCATGAAATAAGGAAATAAATAATAACTTTATTATTGCCTCTAGGGCATATTTCCTTCAATTGGGCCAACAACAGGGCGCAGCTCCAGCACCGCCTCTGGACACGGCGACCGCGATGAGCGACACGCTCATATTGTCGCTAGACACGGTCGGTTTCAGTTTGCCGAGGGTGGCGTTAGTGTTGTGGCACGACCAACGGTATGTTTGGTTTGTGCCCAAGGTTGCCCCATCAAAGCATTGGGTAGCCAAAATTTTGGTTGAGGTATTGGTTGCCCATGATTTGGCCGACATTGGCAAGAAAAATGAACTTGAGTTGGCTAGAGTTCATTGGCATGCCAAATAAATGGCAACCATCCAAACAAAGACCAATCTTTGGGTCATGACCAAAATTTTGGTTGAGGTATTGGTTGCCCATGATTTGGCCGACATTGGCAAGAAAAATGAGCTAGAGTTGGCTAGAGTTCATTGGCATGCCAAAAAAATGGCAACCATACAAACAAAGACCAATCTTTTGGTCATGACCAAAATTTTGGGAAGGTGCACTTTGGCCACAATCTAAACACACCCCAACACCCGGCTCGTCGAGGATGCACGGGGCGCCGCGACGCGTCCGCGGAGTGGTGTAGCGCGGCCAACTGCATCCTCTGGACCTGAGACCATGCCGGGTCGTCTTGCTTTTTCAATGACTGCGGGGATCGCATGTGAGCAAAGGGCATCTCCAACGTTGCCACGACCGCAGCTGACTACCCTGGCACACCAAAACCCTCGTCCCTCGCACCGTCGCGCGGTGCGTTCCCAGCCGGCGCCAGCTGCCCGCATTCATGTCGTCCGTTCGTATGTCGTCATTAAGAGGCTCGGTGCCCGCGGAACCAACTCCGGCGACTTAATGACGCACCCGGACGCTTGGCCTCACCGGAATGCGCTACTTAAAGCGGCAACGCCCAGCTAACCTCCACACCATAGTGCATCGTCCTCCTACCCGGAACCACATCCGCCATGACCGCAAGCGCGAACACTCTGCGGGAGAGCTTGTCTTCGGGGATGGAGCTCGAGGTCGCCGCCGTCTCTCAAGTCGCCGCACAAGCGATGGCCACGCTGGCGGCCGACGACGGGAGCACCGTCAGCCACGCGTCCTACTTGCTGTCGTCCAACGTCCGGCACCGCCGAGGTCGGGGACTCCTCCGAGGATGAGTAGGGCATGGGAGGTGGCAGGGCATGGTGTGCCAACTGGCCGGTCCGTCTCCCGTGTTCTACTTTTCCTCGCCGGAGACCGCACCTTCACTTCACAGATCTTGAACCCCGCCCCCATACATGGAGATCAGAGATGGAGGACGTTGGTCACCGTCGTAGAATAGGTTTAGGGTCGGGTTTCTTTTATTTATTTTTCCTATAAAAGTTTGAAATGTAATGAAAATCTGTTGTGTTTGCATTAATCTCGGCCGGTGTATATGAACTTTCACAATAATATACATATTGTAGGAGTACTAGCAAGATGCCCGTGCGTTGCACGGAAGATCAAGATCTTGTGGGAGAAAAGGATGAACGAGGGAAAGCCTTATATGCAAATGTGGAGAGGAGTGCGGGTAAATTGTCATAGTTTCCTTCCTATCCGTTAGATATAGATCGGACAGCCTATATTGCAGGATCGGACACATCTTTCTACATCTACGGGAACCTACGAAAGGGTTAACGTAAATTGCTTCTCTCTCTCCTCCCCTGATTTTCATGGTGGTGGGCCCCTCCATCCCCCCAATCTACAATCAACAGCTCACACGTTTCACATTACGTTAATTACGTAACTGGGATTACGTAGGTGTAGCATTACTCGTCCTAAAAAACCCAACTAAGCCAACCTCCCGGCATATTGCGCGGGAAAAGACCCAGCCGCGCCGTTTTAGTCAGGATTACCGGATTACTAGTAGTAGTATTGATGGATCGCGCGAAGCAACAGATTTTTTTTGAGGGGGCGAAGCACCTAGTTTAAAAGGAAAAAATGCGGTACACTCACAACACTCCTGTCGCGGTCGCATTGCACCCCACACACGTTCGGTCCTACACACGGCTCACGCAAACGGAACACGCTTCGGCTTGCCTCTTCACTGACACATGGGACTGCACTTGGAGAAACCGACCATGCGCCAAACTCCCCCCGCCCACCGCATGAAAATCCTCCCCCCCCCCACACCCAAAAATTCCCCCCAAATCCAATTCAACCGCCCTTCGGCCAACTAGCCAATAATATTCCCCAAAACCCCCTCCCCCCTGCCCCCTCCACTCCATTCGCTCCGCCAAAGCCGCCCTCCCCGCCTCGTCGATACGTCGGTGCCGCGGTTCGGCGATCCTCTCGCTCCCACAGTATGCTCTCGTAGACTGCCGTCCTCTAGCCGTGCCGCCACCTCTGGCTACGTTCTTATGGAGGCGCACGGCGGCCAGCGCCGCCACCGCTGGCAACGTTTGTGTGGAGACGCATAGCAGTCAGCTTCTCCCACAGTACGCGCATTCTAGACTGAGGCCCCGTTCATGTCGGTGTAGCGCTGAATGTTAGCTGATAGACACTGTTAATCTCACTGTTTGCCGAAGTAGTTTACTGTCAATATGCTCTGCTTAAGAAGCTTCCTTGTCCTATTCTGCACTCAATCTGCTTAGCTGAGATGGCATGCCAAGGCCAATTAGTTGCTAAAATATCCTGCCATATATTTATTGTGACGTAAATTTCCATGGTCTAGTAGCCAATCTGTTAGCTGAAATAGCTCTACACCGTTTTATACTCGATCTTTGTTGCTGCGATGGCCTTCGATAGTTCGATGGCTGTGTGCTCGGCCTCATTGACTGTTGAAACAGCCTGCCATAATTTGGCACTCAAATCTGTTTGCTGAATTAGCTTTACATATATTTCGTTACTTAGATCTGCTCGTCCAAATATCTTGCCATAGCTTTAGACATCGACCTAGGTATTTTTTTTTCTGGACTTCATAAAAAAGCATATATGTTTTTCCTGTAATATCTAGTAGAAGAACTAATTTGTATGTCTAACAGATGGATAGGACTTGGATAACTTCTGCTCGAAGATTCTCCGCTGCATTTGTCGAGGGGGTTGAAAACTTCATGAACTTTATCAGAGCTGAGTACGGTGGTCTGAAATCAGATGTGCTCTGCCCGTGTAGCAGTTGTATGAATTCAGTTACAAGACCCCAGTCAACTGTGCAAAATCATCTACACTTGTATGGGATGTCGGTCACATATACTAGGTGGGTTCATCATGGTGAAGCTGTGAATGTCAATGTTATTGACTACGTGGAAGCAGCAGATCACCATCTTGATCTGCCTGATGCTCAGGTGGAAGAGGAGGAGGAGGTGGTGGTGGCGGAGCCAGTGAGTTTGACCAACATTGAAACAATGCTACGAAATGCTCGTGCATTCCGTGAACTTTCACCTGCAGAAGAAAAATGGTGGGCCCGCATGTTGGAACAATGCAACGTTGCTGTCACCCCAGGAAATAAGATGTCAGTATTCTCAGCTATGGTCACCTTTCTTCAGGTGAAGACATCTGAGCGGATGACCAACAAATCATTCGATGCGATGTTGGCTGCTTTCCGTGAATCTTTCCCAGATGCGTCTGAGCTGCCACACACCTACAGTAAAATGAAGAATTTCCTTTGTGTAGTTGGAATTGGATATGATATGATCCATGTTTGTAAGAATGATTGTGTTCTATTCCGGAAGGATTATGCCAACTTAAGTGAATGCCCAAAATGCAAATCATCAAGATGGAAAGATGGCGATGTTGTGAAGAGGATTCCTCATAATGTTCTGAGACATTTTCCAATTACACCAAGATTGCAGAGGTTGTTTCATGATGCTGAAACAAGAGAGGATGTAATGTGGCATTCTAGGAACTAGGAGTGCAGAGATCAGAATGTAATGAGCCATCCATCTCATGGTAGTGAGTGGAAAAGCTTCAATGATAAACACAAAGAGTTTGCTGCTGACCCGAGAAACATTAGACATGGCTTAGCTTCAGATGGATTTAACCCATTTGGTCACCAGAGCGCCACATATAGCATGTGGCCAGTGCTTGTTATCCCTTACAACATGCCTCCAAATGTCTGCACCAAAGAATCAAACTACATGATGGCCTTGCTCATCCCAGGTCCAAAAAGTCCTGGAAAGGATTTTGATTTGTTCATGGAGCCTCTTGTGGAGGAACTTCAACAGCTATGGAAGGGTGTTCTCACTCGAGACCTATATAGCAGCCCACCAGCTGATTTCTTTCTGCGTGCTGTTATAATTTGGTGCATCCATGATTATCCGGCTTTGGGAACTATGTCAGGGCGAACGACACATGGTTACAATGCATGTGTTCGCTGTGACAAGAATCCGCTGTCATACGCAATACTTAGCAAGATCTGTTACATTGGACACCGCCGTTTCCTTGCCAAGGACAAGCCGCATCCTAGAAAATACCGAAGACATGTGTTCAATGCAAAGCATGAAAATCGTGATGCGCCAAAGAGGCTCACCGCCGATGAGTTGCAAGTGGAATTACAGAAGGTCAGGCATATTACACCAGGAAACCATCCTCGTAATGGTAGCGGGAAAAGGAAGCGTGGCAGGGTAGAAGAGAGATTATTGTTTACCCGCAGGTCCACTTTGTGGGACTTGGAGTGTTGGAAAGATTTGGATCTGCGGCATAATCTTGATGTGATGCACATCTAGAAAAATATGTGTGACAGCATTCTCGGCACACTTCTTAATACTGAAGGCAAGACGAAAGATGCCTTAAAATCTAGGATTGATTTGACACACCTGGGTATCAGAAAGGATTTGCAGGTGCAAGATGAAGGTAAACCAAGGGATATGGCACCAGCTGTGTACGTCTTGGACAAGGTAAAAAGAAAAGAATTCTGTGAGGTCCTGTCACGTGTGAGATTCCCACATGGATTTGCTTCCAACCCTGAAAGGAGAGTCAGTGCAGATGGAAACAAGGTACAAGGGTTGAAAACTCATGACTGCCACATCCTACTTCAAAGGGTTTTACCTGCTATCCTTAGAGGATTGGGCCACCCTGACTTATACAGAGCAGTTGCAGAGTTGGGACAATTATTCAGGGAACTCTGCAGTAGGAATATTAGGATAGATGCTTTGGAGCGTCTTAGAGACAAGATACCAACTATCCTAAGCGACCTTGAGAAGATATATCATCCAGCCTTCTTTGATGTGATGGTGCATTTGGCTGTTCATCTACCTGATGAGGCACTACTTAGAGGTCCAGTACAGTATGGCTGGGTGTACCCTATTGAAAGGCGGCTAGGCACTTTCAAGGGCTATGTTAGGAACAGAGCTAGACCCGAGGGTTCCATTGCATAGGCCTACATTGCTACAGAAGTGTTGACATTCTGCTCAAAATACATTGAAACAGCTGATCAGCTTAGCAAAGAGGTGGGTGAAGACAATCCCGGGCTCAATGTTTTTGATTATTCTATTCGAGTTACAGGGAAGAGTCGACAAGAGGACAAACCTAAAGATTTGGATAAAATGGTTTGGTATGTGTTGAATAACTGTCCTGAGATACTACCTTATATCAAGTAAGTGCATTACTGCAGCTTATACATCGTAATCTACTAAACTTGCAGCACATTCTTATATATTTAGATGTTTGACGCGATCACTATGTTGTGCAGCATCTACAAAGAGGAGTTACTGTCACAAAATCCAAGAAACATTGACAAACTAGTTATGGCGGGATTTGCAAAATGGTTCAAGAACCATGTAAGCTTTTGAAGTGCACTGTCAGTTTTTTTAATATATTGAGTACATAAGATGATCAGCTTGCCTATTTTCTAACCATAGGTTAAGAAGATGCGGGAGGATGGGCAGGCAGTTGATGATGCCCTTTACTCACTAGCAATGGGTCCTGATACTCGGGTAAGACATTATGAATCTTGCATTGTTGGAGATGTGCGCTACAACACCCTTGCACGAGACGAAGGCAGGAAGACACAAAACAGTGCCATCATGAGCACGGATACGTATGACAAAGAGACAACTGAAATGTATGCTGACATAACAGACATTATTCAGTTGCAGTATATCTCCAGTTTCGAGGATCATCGGTGTGTGGTTTTGTTGTGCTGTCGTTGGTATAACCTATTTTCCAGGATCGCAAAACCCAGAGTTGATGATTATTTCAAATCCATCAATGTCAAGGCGGCGTACCAGACCAACAAGCCTTTTATTTTGGCAAATCAAGCAACACATATATTTTTCTTGGAAGACACATTTGCACGTAGCGATGACTAGAGAGTATTGCAAAGGTTTGAGCAGAGGAATTCGTTTAATGAAGTTGCACAACAAGATGATGCTTACACTGCTCCTGATGTACAAGATAACACAGATGTTCCTAATATCTTTGGGAACCATCACGTCAATGACGCCGGCGAAAAGATTGCTTGTCGTGCTGTGGACATACAAGAGTTGATCAAGAAGAAGCCAACGTTCGAGGACGTTGAGGACGAAGAAGAAGATGACACCACGGGGAATTACAATTCAGACTGATACACATGGCGAAGATGTTGACGCTGCTGCTGCGGATGATGATTACATTGCTTTTGTCGTATTTTCCTGTCAGAAGACGTTTTTTTATCTACTATGTGAAATTGTGTTTGCTATGACAACTGAAACCTGATGAACATGTTGTCTGGTATTTTGTTGTGAGAACATCACTTGTTATGTATGCTGATTTGTGTTTGGTGATTGTATGACAACTAAAACATGATGACATTATTGTTTAGTTGTACTCATATTTGGTTGTGAAACTTGAATTTGATGACATAGTTTGCTGTTGGACTATTGGATTGTGCCAACCTTGACCATTGGATTGACATTCAACGTCTGTCGCATTTCTTCAGTCTCTTCTTCCTCGAGCCACCAAAGCCAAACCAGGGCCGGCGGGACCGCCTGCTCCCGCCTCCCACGGCTGGCTGTGATCTGCCCCGGCTCCTGTTCGTTCCTGTCCGAGGCCTCACCATCGTCCTCCGCCTTGGTTCGCTCACCGCGGCGCCGCCCTCTGGTGTTGTCAACATGGTCAACAACCAAGAGGAATAAGGAGATGACTGTACATGGTGAGGATGACAGTAGGGACCCAGCAGCGCGCGCAGTAATTTTGTTTTTTCGAGACGGAGAAGGGTATCAACTGGGTTGTGCGGGACCCGTGGCCCGTCTAGCCCAGGCTTTTATTTCATATGTTTAGCACATGACCAGCCCATTTTGTTTTTTTCCTTTCCGAAAATAGCTAGCCAGCTATTTTGTTTTTTGCAGAATAACCAACGTAGGCCTACTTGCTTTTCTACGCCCTGCTGGGCCGGAAATCTTTCAAGACGAGAAGGGATGCATTTTGCCCAGAAAATGGGCTATAAGTAATAAGAAATGGGCTATAAGTAATAATAAATGGGCTGTAAAATGAAAAAATACAGCAAACAGACAATTAGTTCCAAAATACTGTTTTCTTTCGGATTTTGATATTTTAAATTTCATTGTTTTTGTGCGGGTAAAATTTCATTGAATTTAAATTAAGGTATATTTAGATTTAAAATTAATTTGAATCTGGCTAGAAATTTCGGGCTGTATGCTGTTCGGGACAGATTTGGAGGCTGACTTGTGGGTCTACTAGGTTGACGTGTACTTTGGCTTTGTCAACTTAGTCCACAAACGATTCTAGCAGCAGTGACTGTTGGATGTTAATCCAACGGCCGTGCTGCTTCTTCAATATCTGATCTTCTTGCTCCAGCCGCCCAAACCAGCTCCGGTGGGACTGCCTGCTCCCGCCTCCCATGGCCGGCTGTGCTGCCGCACAGACCGCACCGCCCCACCCTACTTCATTGCTGGCCAGGCCATTCCTCTACTCACCCACACCTCCTATTATTTTCCGGCGACGGCAGCCGGACCAGTAAACCCTCGTACTCCCCACCGCATGGGAAACCATTGTTGAGTCTTCCCCGGCTCCATGTCGTTCCCTTCCTAGGCCTCGCCGTCGTCCACCGCCATGGTGCTCTCGGCGCGGCCTGGTCAACTTGGTCAATGAATGACATCCATCGGCCGTGGACTGTACGCAAAATAATGATTCCTCCACCTGACAGCTGGGACCCACCGGAAGGGCCTATGTATTTCGCGAAAAAAACGTTCCCCCCGCTGACATGTCGGACCCACCAGCAATATCTTAGCACGCAAGGAAGTGCCTCCTTATTACGCACAAAAAATGAATACCCCTCTGCTAGCTGGGACCCACCATAGTGGGAGGATAACTTGTGGGCCAACAAAGTTGACGGGGACGGAGGGCTTTGTCAACTTAGTCAATATGAACGATTCTAGCTCCAGTGACCGTACGATGTCCATCCAACGGCCCTAGTGCTTCTTCAACCTCTGGTCTTCTTGCTCCAGCCGCCCAAAGCAGCGCTGGTCGTGCCACATGTTCCGGCCTCCCGTGGCCGGCTGTGCTGCCGCGGAGGCCTCACCGCCCCTACTATTCCCACCGCTGGCCAGGCCCTGCGGCGACGGCAGCCTCACACCGCAGCCAAACCAGTGAACCCTCGTACTCCTCTCCGAGTGGGCTTCCACTGCCGCGTCTTCCCTGGCTCCGCGTCGTCCCCTTCCTAGGCCTCGCCATCGTCCACCACCGTGGTGCTCTCCGCGCGGCATGGTCAACGTGGTCAAGGAACGACTTCCATCGGAAGAGTACTGTACGTGGAGAGGCTGATAGCTCGGTCCACGGCCACAGCCCAGTTTTTTTGTGATTTGCCAAGTAAGTCACTTTGTTAGGCCCGTTGGGCTGCAAATCTTTCAAGACGAGGAGAGCTTTCATTCGGCTGGCCGAGAAAATGGCCCATCAGTAATGAGAAATGGGATGTACATTTTTAAAACACATCAAACCGGCAATTAGTTTCAAATATCTTTTTTAATTTCAAGATTTTAAATTACATTAATTTTTATGCATGGAGAATTTGTTGGATTTCATATTGATATACATTTATTTTTAAAATGAGTTTGAATGTGAGTCAAAATTTCGGGATTAAAAACAATTTGGACCGCACCGAAATATGCAAAATTTCGTATAATTTTTTAACCGTGGCCACAATTTGGGTTGTAATGCTAACAAAAAGAATATGGGCTCCAAAAAAACCTTAAGAATTAACAAATGGGCTGAAAATTATTAGAAATAATGGCAGATGGGTTGTATGCTGTTTTCAACAGATTTGAGGCTTTCCTAAAGAAAAGGTTGACGCACAAGCTGTGACTGTTGGATGTCCATCCAACGGCCGTCGTGCTTCTTCAATCTCTGCTCTTCCTGCTCCAGCCGCTCAAACAAGCGCCGGCGGGACTGCCTGCTCCCTCCTCCCCGCGGCCGGCTGTGTTGCCGCGTAGGCCTCACCGCCCCACCGTACTCCCATCGCTGGCCTAGCCATCCCTCTACTCACCCACACCTGCTGTTATTCTCCGGCGACGGCAGACGAACCAGTAAACCCTCGTACAGTCGTACTCCCCTCCGTGTGGGAAACAACTACCGAGTCTTCCCTGCCTCCGTGTCGTTCCCTTCCTAGGCCTTGCTGTCGTCCACCGCCCTGGTGCTCTCGGCGCGGCCTGGTCAACATTGTCAACGACCGACATGCATATGAAGTGGACTGTACGTGGAGAGGCCGACAGCTGGGTCCACGGCCGCACGCAAGGAAATGCCTCCTTATTACGCGCAAAATAATGATTCCTCCACCTGACATCAGGGACCACCGAAAGGGCCTCTGTATTTCGCGAAAAAAATGTTACCGCCGCTGACAGCTCGGACCCACCAGCTATATCTTCGCACACAAGGAAGTGCCTCCTTATTACACACACAAAAATGAATACTCCCCCTGTTAGCTGGGACCCAGTATAGTGGCAGGCTGACTTGTGGGCCTACTAAGTTGACGAGGACGGAGGGCTTTGTCAACTTAGTCAATATGCACGATTCTAGCTCCAGTGACCGTATGATGTCCATCCAACGGCCGTAGTGCTTCTTCAACCTCTGGTCTTCTTGCTCCAGCCGCCCAAACCAGCGCCGGTCGTGCCTCCCGTGGCCAGCTGCGATGCGGCGGAGGGCTCACCGCCCCCTACTACTCCCACCGCTGGCCAGGCCATCCCTCTACTCACCCACACCCCATGTTACTCTACAGCGACGGCAGCCTCACACCGCAGTGAACCAGTGCCCTCATACTCCTCTACGCGTGGGCATCCACTGCCGCGTCTTCCCCGGCTCCACGTCGTCCCCTTCCTAGGCCTCGCCGTCGTCCACCGCCCTGGTGCTCTCGGCGCGGCGTGGTCAACGTGGTCAAGGAACGGCTTCCATCGGACGTGGACTGTACGTGGAGAGGCTGACAGCAGGGTCCTTATTACGTGCAAAATAATTATTCCTCCACCTGACAGCGGGGACCCACCGAACGGGCCACCGTATTTCGCCCCCTGACTACTGGGACCCACCAGCTACATCTTCGCACGCAAGGAAGTGCCTGACAGTCGGGACCCACCTGGTCGAAGCGTACGTAGCGTTCTCATTTTGGTCGCGAACGTGTACGTACATATATACTGGTGGATGTAGAGGCGCGCACGTGTCGTAGTAGAGGCGGCCAGGGTGCAAGAAAGAAAATACGGCCACGTATGTGTACATACGGCCGGGGTCTCGAACGCCTACTTGCGCATACGTACGGCGAGGGCTCGTTCACATGGCTGGGTCGGAACGGAAAAACAGCGTCGTCGTCGGGTTCATGGGGAGGCAACGGAATGCGTCGTGTTCATGGGGAGGCAACGGAATGCGTCGTGTTCATGGGAAGGCAACGGAATGCGTCGTGTTCATCGGGAGGCAACGGAACGCGTGGGAGCCAACCGGCTGGGTCGGAACGGAATGCGTGGTCGTGTTCATCGGGAGGGCTTGGAGGGCGATGGAAACGAGGCCTGGCGTACCGCACAATGGAGGAAACGGACCTCCTATGTTTGGAACGGGGTCCTGTTGATCGGGAGGGGTCTGGCGTACCGCAAAACAGAGGAAACGGACCTCCTACGGTCGAAACGGGGGTCCTGTTCATCGGGAGGGGTGTGGCGTACCGCAAAACGGATGAAACGGACCTCCTACGGTCGAAACGGGGTTCCTGTTCATCAGGAGGGGTGTGGCATACCGCAAAACGGGACTCCACGGGATACTGTTCATCTCCACTGTCGACCCCCTCCAGCCTCCACGAGCTACTGTTCATCCACCGTCCACCTCCTCCAGCCTCCACCTACGACTGTTCATCCACGAGCTCCTGTTCATCGAGCCTCCACCGCGCGCTACTCCACCGGCTACTGTTCAGCCAGCCCTCTTCACGGGCTCCTGATCAACCACCCCTCCACGGGCTACTGTTCATCCTGCCCTCCACCGTCTACTGTTCATCCTGCCCTCCACGGGGTGGTCCTGTTCATCCAGCCCTCCACGGGGTCCTGTTCATCCAGCCCCAACCGGCTCGATCGATCGGGGTCCTGTTCATCTAGAGGCAACACCACGGGGTCCTGTTCATCCACCCCCACCGGGAACTGTTCACCCAACCCCCCCCCCCCCCCCCCCGCAACGCTCACTGTTCATCCAGAGGCAGCATCGATCGGCTTCAGTTAGCAGCAGTAGCGAAGGAATCGCTCGATCGGGTTCAGTTAACAGCCATCGATCGATCGCTCGGGTTCAGTAACGCGTAGCCTGCAATGCAATCGCTCGGGTTCAGTTAGAGCCCAACGCCTTGCTCGGGTTCAGTTAGAGCCAACGCCTCGCACACACGCGCGTACGTGTATGAGAGAAACGCGTATCGCTCGGCCCCCGACCTCCCACCGTAACCGGGAACTCCCCGAAATTTTCCCCGCCCTCGCTTCTACCATGGTTTTTTCCGTCATGGACGGCCCAAAGAATGTCATGCAGCTGCGTCTCCGGCCCGCCCAGGACGAAAAGCCCATTTTCTGTCATGATTTTTTGTCATAGAAGTAGGAGCCCACCACATCTATGATGATACCGGGTTTTATCACAATTATCGTCATAGAAGTGTCATATGTATGACAGGAAAAAAAATCGTTCGGCCCAAAATGTCAAGGATGTGTCTTTTTTTGTAGTGGCTACTCGGCTTCCTCGTCTCGGAGTGCGGCATTGAGGCAAACCCGGAGAAGATCAAGGCCATCGAGCACATGCGCAAGCCGGCTCGGCTGCGTGATGTCCAGAAATTCACCAGCTACTTGGCCTCGGTCAGCCGGTTTCTCAGCTGGTTAGGCGAGAGGGTGTAGGATCGAAAGTATGTCTAGAGGGGGGGTGATTAGACTACTTAACCAATTAAAAATCTATCCTTTCCCCAATTTTAGTCGTTGGCAGATTTTAGCTATCTTAGCACGAGTCAAGCAATCTTAACACAATTCAAGCAAGCATGCAAAGAGTCTATGAGCAGCGGAAACTAAAGCATGCAACTTGCAAGAATGTAAAGGGAAGGGTTTGGAGAATTCAAACGCAATTGGAGACACGGATGTTTTTGTCGTGGTTCCGATAGGTGGTGCTATCGTACATCCACGTTGATGGAGACTTCAACCCACGGAGGGTAACGGTTGCGCGAGTCCACGGAGGGCTCCACCCACGAAGGGTCCACGAAGAAGCAACCTTGTCTATCCCATCATGGCCATCGCCCATGAAGGACTTGCCTCACTAGCGGTAGATCTTCATGAAGTAGGCGATCTCCTTGCACTAACAAACTCCTTGGTTCAACTCCACAATCTTTGGCGGAGGCTCCCAAGTAACACCTAGCCAATCTAGGAGACACCACTCTCCAAGAAGTAACAAATGGTGTGTTGATGATGAACTCCTTGCTCTTGTGCTTCAAATGATAGTTTCCCCAACACTCAACTCTCTCTCACGGGATATGGATTTGGTGGAAAGAAGATTTGGGTGGAAAGCAACTTGGGGAAGGCTAGAGATCAAGATTCATATGGTAGGAATGGAATATCTTAGCCTCAACACATGAGTAGGTGGTTCTCTCTCAGAAAATATAGGTTGGAAGTGTAGGTTTGTTCTGATGGCTCTCTCCACGAATGAAGAGTGGGTGGAGGGGTATATATAGCCTCCACACAAAAACTAACCGTTACACACAATTTACCAATCTCGGTGAGACCGAATTGAGAAACTCGGTCGGACCGATTTAGCAAACCTAGTGACCATTAGGATTTTTGGTGGGACTGAGATGCAACTCGGTAGGACCGATATGGTTAGGGTTAGGGCATAATGTAATCTTGGTGTGACCGATTACACAAACTCGATGGGACCGATTTTGGTAATAAGCTAACCAGAGAGTTGGTCAGGTAAACTCGGTGGGACCGATCACTCATTTCGGTGGGACCGAAATGTTACAAAAGGAAAACAAAGAGTTTACATTGCAATCTCGGTGGGACCGATCGCTCATCTCGGTAGGACCGAAATGTTATGAAGGGAAACAGAGAGATTACAACCCCATCTCGGTGTGACCGAGATCCCTATCGGTGAGACCTATTTGCCTAGGGTTTTTGGCAGTGGCTATGATATCTGAACTCGGTGGCACCGGATAGAAAGAATCGGTGGGGCCGAGTTTGACTTTTGGTTTAGGTCATATGTGGATGTGGGAAGGTAGTTGAGGGTTTTGGAGCATATCACTAAGAACTATGAAGCAAGAACCTCATTAAGCAACACCTCATCCCTCCTTGATAGTATTGGCTTTTCCTATAGACTCAATGTGATCTTGGATCACTAAAATATAAAATGTAGAGTCTTGCGCTTTGAGCTTGAGCCAATACTTTTGTCCTTAGTATTTTGAGGGGTCCACTTTCCTCATACATGCCATGCCATTCATTGAGCTTTTCCTGAAATATTAATCTTGGAATAGCATTAGTTCAATGAGCTATATGTTGTTAGGAATTACCAAAACCACCTAGGGATAGTTGCATTTTCAATCTCCCCCTTTTTGGTAATTGATGACAACTTATAGATCAAAGCTTCAACAAATGACAATAAGAGTGAAAAACATTGTCGCTTTGAGAAGTATGTGAAAAGCAAGAGCTCCCCCTAAATTTGTGCATAGTTTATGATTTGCTTTGGACTGCAAATGCACAGAGAGTTAGGCTCATGGGTTACTCTTCCATGTCACATACATCTTGGTGGAGCACTCAAAATGATAATAATTAAATACATGCACTCATCACCAAGCAAAGTGAATGATCATATAGGGATAAAATGATAATGTCATCCAACAAGCATTAATGTAGCATATGATCAAACACACATGATCATCCAAGTATCACACAGACAGAAAGTATCTCAAACAAGCAAAGCAAATAAAGTTCAACCACCAAAGAAAGAGAGAATAAAAGGCAACGCTCTCTCTTGAAGCCTATGATCTATACATTTTTCTCCCCCTTTGGAAACAAGTTACCAAAAAGTTCCTAGAAAATGCATAGCACTAAATCGTCTCTCAGGCTTGGTCTCCAGGTGGTGGTGTCCGGATAACTCCAAGAACGAAGGCTTCAGTCGATGTAGATGGAGCTGATGGAGTAGGTGCTGGAGCTGGTGGCACTGAAGCTGTAGCTGGTGCAGATGAAGTGGCTCTGGTGTCTGGAACAGGCACTGCAGCAGACCTCTGAGCTCTAGGCACTCTGGCAAATGAATCAGTGGTTGTCTTGCCCTTCCTCTCCTGCATATCATCCTGAAGTTGCTCCACAACAGACTGGATCTCAGTTACCTTCACATCCAAGTCATAGAACTTTTGCTCCACGATCCTCTGCAAGCTCTCCTGGTTTTGAGTCAGGGTGGCCAGTCCCTTCTCAATCCTCAGAGTGGAGGCAATCAAGTAGCCAAGCTGATCTTGCTTGCTCTTCAGAAGATACTGAGATGCTTCTTCAGTAATTGGCATCCTTGCAGCCTTTTCAGCCTTTGCCTTCTCCTTCTTGGCTTGTGCGAGCACAAAAGATGGTTCATTTTCATCCATCACCACAGTGTTGTCCTCAAATTCTGGGTAGATGGGAAGGAGCTCCTTGTCCAGCAGATATGTGCCAGTGCCCATCTTGGAGTTAATCAGCTCCTGGATCTGTGGGGCATACCCACAACTCCTCTTCTAATCTGCAGCTGTCCTCTTTATGGTTTCCACTATGAGGCTCATGACTTTGAACATCTGTGGGACATCAAAGATGTGAAGCAAGTTTATTGCATGGCATCTGATCATCTTGTGATCACCTGACTTCGGCAAGAGAGTGTGCCTGAGGATCCAGTTGATAGTTGGCAAGCCTGACAGAAGGTAATGTACAGATCCAAACTTGTGTCTCTCAAGAGCAGCATCTGGGATCTCCTTGTACATGTGTGCCATGGTGTTGTGATCTTTCTTCTTGGTGGCATAGACAACCAAGTCATCTTCACTCTCTTTTGGGGCATTGATCAACTTAGCCCATTCTGCAACTATTGACTGGTACCTCGTACCTTCAGACATCCAGACAATCCTTCCATCTGGGTAGAAGTGAGCTGTGGAGTAGAACTGCATGATAAGCTCATCATTCCATTTTGTGAGCTTCTGAGCCACAACTCATCAACTCCACAAGCCTTGAAACTGTCATACACACCTGGATAATGTTCATCATTCTCCTTGATGTAGTCCCAGTCGACCCATCTCATGTCACATACTATTGGTTTCTTGTCAAGCAACACTGTCTCATAGAAATCCTGTTGTTCCTTTGTATGGAACCTGTAGTCCACAGCAGTCCTTCTCCTGGTGGCATATGGATCTGACTCTCTCCATAGCCTCAATCCTGAGTCCTTCCTGATCTTCATGTTTTCTGCTACAGGATGAGCATCATTATGATCTGGAATTTTTGGCTTTAACTTCCTCAAAACATGTGAATCATCATCTTCTTCTTCCATTTCAGCTTCAGGCACTGGGGCCTTGTTCTTCTCCTCAACAGGGATGTTCCTGGTGCTCCTCTTTGGTTTTGGCTTTGGAGCTAGAGCAGCAGCCTTAGGAGCAGTCTTAGGCTTAGATGGAACAGCCCCTGCCCTGATGGCATCACCCATAAGCTTCTGAGCTTTGGGTGCTGGTGCAGCATCTTCTTCCTCTTCCTCTTCAGAATCTCTCATGATTGAGGATCTCCCAAGCACTCTAGCAGTGGTCTTCTTGACCCTCTCTTTCCTCTTCTTCCCTTCTGCAGCAGCTTCTTTGGGTTCAGATTCCAAAGGTACTTGAGTAGAGGCTCTGGCTTTAGACATGGGAATTCTCTTTGCATGCACTTTGGTTTTCATACCAGGCTTAGTGGCAGCAGCAGTGCTATATTCCTTCTTAACCACTTTCTTCTTGGAAGTGGCCTCATCCTCAACTGCCACATAGTCTTCATCCTCAGATTCAGAGGTTTTCTTCTTTCTGGCCCTGGTGGCAGCTTTGGGTAAGTTGCTTGGGCTGCTCCTGCTACCCTCATCAGAGCTGCTAGAGGGACTAGTGCCCTCACTCGAGTGAACCTGCTCCTCTGACTTGTTCTGGCTGTCACTTTGATCAGACATATTGCAAACACTGATCGCAGACCATGTGAATAGATATAGATGAGATAGAGGGGATGAGAATCACAAAATGCAGAGGTTTTTGCAAAAGAATGAGTCAAAAACTTAGTTTTAGTTTTCCACAGAAAGCATTTCAGATCAACCGATTTGTAAACTCGGTGATACCGAAGCAGCTGTTGGAACCTAAACTAGTGAGCTCGGTCAGACTGAGTCACAGTTCGGTGGCACCGAGATTGCTAGGGTTTCACAAAGTCCTGAACTCGGTCACACCGATTTGCAATTCTCCGTCAGACCGAGAATCACATGTGCAATGGCCTGAGCCGAATCGGTGGTACCGAGTTCCACAACTCGGTGGGTCCGACATGGTTTCGGCGTAAACCTAACCCTAAATTCTCAATTCACGACTAAACTACAGAGTGTTTTCGATGGATAGAATGATCTCAATCGTGGCAAGATACATGGCGAACACAATGTGCTAGGAATCAGATAAGGATAGTACAGTGATCGAGTTCATACCCTAGTTCAGCGATGAACTCGCTACGGCGGCAACGGCGGGGATGATTCCCGTTGACGGCGGCGGAGACCAGCATAAGGAGGCGGCTGGCGACGAGGAGGACGATCTGGAGACCCTGGAGGCAGAGCGGGCTAAGCGCAGGTCGAGGAGGTTTGGAAAGTTTTCCAAAATTTGACCCGTGGATATATATAGCCCGACCCTGTCGGTGTGACCGAAAAGTTCAAATTAGCTGCACCGAGGTTGAAAACCTAGATCGACTTAGTGATCTCGGTATGACCGAAATGGGTGAATTGGTCAGACCGAAACGCACTGTAACATCCCAAATTTTCAATTTGGAATGTTATACACTAGATCATCATGCATATCATATTTCTTGCATTTTGGTTGATCCTAGAAATTTCACGCAACTCAAGGACCCACGGAGAGAGTTGGAGATTTCGTTATTTTCATATTTGAGAATTTTCTCGAATTTGAAAAGAGGATCATTTGATTTATTTATTTCATCTTCAATTATTTTCCTATATCAAATATAAGAGAGGGAATAATATGACTTTCCCAAAATTGAGGAAAAATGAAGATTTAATAAATAGATCAAGTTTTGGTTTTGCCGGAGTTTTATTTGCATTTTATTTGGATAGGGAAAATGCGCGTTTTCAAAAATTGCATTTTAGGTCCGGAGAAAAGTTCATTTTGTTTGGCTCATTTTTAGGAGTCAGGGAAAATTTACTTTAGAAATTTTGGAGCTCGTTTAGATTTTCTTTTCTGTGTTTTTCTGCGCGCGAAACCGTTTAAAAAAAACTCTCCAGCCGGCCAGCCGGGCCAAAGGCCCAGCCGGCCGCCGCCCCCAAGCAGCGCTGCGCGCCAGGCGCAGGAGTGCCAGGCCGCCGCCGCCTCTTGCTTCTTAGCCGAATCCTAGTAGGTTCTTAGTCCCTTTTTCCTTTGTTTCGTTTTCCTTTTTCCTTTCTTTTTCTTGTCCCCTACCCCAAGTCTCCTCTCCCCTCCCCAATATAAATACCCCAACACCCCCCCCTCTAAACCCATCAAATCAAACCCCAAGCCCCTAGCGCCGCCGCCGCACCTTGACCGCGCCGCCGCCCTACGCCACGCCACCGGAGCCTCTTGCCGGAGACCTCGCCGGAGGTTGCCCGCGTCTCTTTTCCTCGGATCGTTTTCTTCTAATCGTTCCGATTCTTTTCTTCTCTTCTAATTCGTTTTCTAGATCGGTTTTTCGTTTCGGTTTTCTTCTCCGAAACCCTAGATCGGATTCGTTTTTCTTTTCCGATTTAGTTGCCTTTGGACCGTTCGCCGGACCGTTCGTCCTAACGAACGTGATCACCTGATTCTTCTAGGTTAACGAACGTCCGTTCGTTTAACCGTTCTTCTTTTCTTTCTGTCGGATTTATTCCGCGATCGCGATCTCAAATCCGATCTTCGTTCTAGTTTATCTTCTCGCTCGTTTATCGGAATCAGGCGATTCAAGCGCCTGGAGTTTTGTTTCGAAACCGCCGTTCCGTCTAATCAACTTAAACAAGTTTTTGCCCCGGTAAAATTTGACCTAGTTTCAACTTGCTAGAACCGAGTTGTTTTCTTCCGCCGTTTGTTTTCCGTTTCTTTGTTCGGTTCTTTCTTTCTTTGCAACCGGAGTTCTTAAGTTGAACTTTCTGGTTCGTTCTCTTGTTCGAGTTTTACCTGTGCATTAGTTGAGTACTTATTGTGTGCTTGTTGTTTGTCTGCGATAGATCACCCGGATTGCGCCACCTGTTACTTCGAAACCCTAGGTCTCGCGGATCATCAGCAAGGCAAGTAACACTTTGATCATACCTTTTCTACAACCCATGTTTTATTGCATAGATCAATCCTCTCACATTGCATGATTAGGATCTAATTAAATTGTGGGATGGGAAGTAGATGAGGTAGTACCTATTACCTGTATTATTATCAAACCTTTGGGAGTTACTTCTACGCTTGCTATTTTATGCCATGCTATGCTAGTAGACGTGGATTGGGTGAGTGATATCCATGACAGATGTGAGTTGATAATTTTAATGGTTTATCTAAGGTGGCAACTTAAACACACATCTGGGTGGATTGAGGCACCTGATGTCTATCAGGACTTGCCTGTTTTTTTTCGGACCGCCACCCAGGCTCAAAGGGATCATAAGATCTTTCATGCTAGAAACTTCCGTGTGCAGCCACAAGCCATTATGGGCTCTGGCATAGTTGACTAAGTCATGCGAACTCTTACGGGTAGACTAGCAGATGTAGGGGAATGTAGGTGTACCGGTCTACCCACATGTTAGGTGCTAGCGCTTCTAAAAGACTGTGTCTCGGTCATCCGTTTCTCAAACACCATATAGTGCGAGAAACCAAACAGAGGCGATCGAGTCTTGTGGGGAAAAGTGCGCAAACCTCTGCAGAGTGTACAAACTAATCATGATTAGCTGTGTCCCCGGTTATGGACAACTTGAGTATCTAGTACTTGAATATCATGTGAATCTCATCATGTTACTTCTAATTAATGTTGTTGGGTTTTAATTGTTCACTTAATTGGGATCGGAATGCTGTCAACCATTCTCGATGTTTCACAACCACCATGATAGTTAAATAAATTTATTCCTTTGCAGTAGGGAAAAACTGGCTTTACGCAAAAACTGTAACCATAGAGCTTTCCACCAGCCATATATGCATATAGTATAGCTGTTTCATTCCATTACTCTCTATGTGTTACATTGCCAGCATATTCCATGTGCTGACCCGTTTTCGGGCTGCAACTTCTCATGTTGTAGACTTTTCAGACGACGAGTAAGGTGCTTTTAGGTCGTGGTTCTATACTCAGTGATGTCGTTGGAGTTGATGGACCCATTTATCTTCCGAGTCTTCCGCTGTTATCGACACTAGATGGCCTTAAGCCATGTTTATTGTAATAAGTTCTCTTTTGAGACAACGATGTAATAAGTGTGTGATTGCCACTCTGCTATAAATCCTTCGATGTACTGTGTGGTGTCAGCATTACTGATCCAGGGATGACACCTGAGCACAGAGCGCTTGATCCATTCGGATCGGGTCGCGACACGCACAAAGAAGTTTTGGAAGTTTAAGTCTATGACGAATCGGGGACTCCAAGTGCTCCTCACACAGAGTGGTTTGAATCTGACTTGATCAAATTTTGTGATGCATCATGAATAGAGTTTGAGACGAGAAAAGCATAGATAGCTAGAGAAGGTTCTTAGGCATTCTTGTCCATCCACTTGGCCAAAAGAAAAGGAAACCAAACAATCAAACCAACAAGTGGATGTCCTCGAATGAGTAAATTATGCAACCAACATGCTCACACAATAAAATGGCAAATGAAATATGTGGCAAGGCATGCACAAACAATTCTAGCATCTATCAACCAATTGGCGATGACTAGGTCATCTATATATGAGTATATTGAGTTAGGAGTCAAATGAGAACATTTGATCATAGGTCATACTCATCGTTTAAGCACAAGTGGGGTTACCACTTTTACATAAAGCGTTGTTGTGTTCACACCATTAGAGTTGCTTTAACTCAATTGTTAGTGTAAAGCTCCCCCTAGATGTGAGATCCCCCCTAAGAGGGATGAACTAACCTTGGGTTTTGTCGATGATGACTTCATGTAGGTGTTGAAGATGTGGATGCTCTATGTTGATGTAGATCATTTGGAGCTATCCTTTGGAGTGAGTTGCACTTTCAATACCTACATGGGTTAGTCCCACAAGGAACAAACAAGGATATCCATAGACATAGAGTGATGCACACACAAGATGATGTCTATGAAAGCTTTAGGTTACCTTGTCCCTTGTCTTACCAACAAGAGGGTTTGTGACCTTGAACTAGTGCAAGATGTGGAAGTTGATTGCACTTGTTCTTGCCAAAATGATAAGAGTGAAGTATGTTGGCAGAGTCACCCTCAAGAACTCTCTAGTTCTTCTTCTTCAGGATCCACACCATCTTGATGGGAATCCTCGGAGTTGTAGTTGTACTTGATGAAGTGGAACTTGATGTAGTCTTGGGAACCCACTTGACCAAGGCCTTAGGAGCTTCTTCAAATGCATCAATTTCCTCTTGAAGCTTGTCCTTGCCTTTTTGCTTGTGGTATTGTGGTGGAAGATCATCTTGAGCTTGTGTCCCTTTGGAAGAAGTAGGATCATACTTCTCTTCTTGAGGAACAAACTTCGTCTTGGGGTATTGATATTCTTCCCACTCAACTCCATTGGCACTGAACTTTCGTTCAAAACCAACACCTTGATTCTTCCGGTGCCTTCCTTACTTGCGTACAATTTCCTCAAATTGCTTACTCCTGGCAAGGCTCTTGTAAACACCTTTCTCTATAATTCCCTTCAATAAGCTATTTTCTTGCTCAAGTGTAACTTGGCTAAGAGAATCGTTAGTGGAATCAAGAGAACTACTAGAAGCAACAACATTGGATTTAGCATGATTATTGTTACTAGTAGACGAAGAATCTTTCTTGTTCTTGTTACTAGACTTGACTTGAGGCATGTAAGTGGATAAGAGTAAACGCTTGGCAATGTAAGAAGAACTTTTCTTGCGAAGATCATCATTGATTGCCTTTAAGAACTCATGCTCTTGCTCAAGATTGAGCTTCTCAAAACGTAATTTCTCATGAGTCCTTAAAAGTTCTCGATGATCTCCTAAGATAGTTTCATGAGCTAACTTAAGAGTGTTTAGTTCTTTAGTTAGAGACTCAATCTTCTCCTTATCATTGTCATTCGTTTCATCATAGTATTCATCACTATAGTTGTCAACAAGTAAATCATCATCACCTAACAAGTCATCTTCACACTATTGAAATCAACATACTCGGGGTGTGATACCTTTGGGCCTTTATCCATGAAGCATCTTCCAATTCCTTCATTTGGTGAATCAAATATGTCGTAGGAGTTGGTTGACACAAGTGCTAGACCGGCAACACCTTCATCTTGAGTATAGTCGGAGTCGGAGTGATAGCTTCTCTCGGAGTCATTGTCGGAGTCGGAGCCGGATACCCATTCACCAACATGATCTTGATGTCTTCATTTTGTATAGCTCCTTGATGACTTGTCCTTCCTTTTCGAATCCTTGCTTCTCCGAGAGGGTCTTCGTTCATATCGATCATCCCTACTCCTTCTCTCCCTTGATGGTGATTCTTCTCTTCTACTTCTTCTTTTGGGAGAATCTTCTCTTCTCTTGTGGGGAGCCGTAAACTCATTGGAGTAGTGTCCGGGTCTTCCACAATTGTAGTAGTCTCGCTCTCGACTAGAATATCTTTTGTCATTGTAGGACCTTGACTTGGAACTTCTCTCTTTGCTTCTATTCTTGTAGAACTTGTTGAAGTTCTTCACCATTAGGCTCAATTCTTCATTAAAGGTTTGTTTCTCACTTGATGATGTGGGAGCTTCACATGAGGCTTTGTAAGCACCACTTGACTTGTTATGGAGCTCCTCCTTATCCTTGAGTGACATCTCATGAGCAAAAATTCTCCCAATGACTTCCGTTGGCTTGAGATCTTTGTAATTTGGCATCATTTGGATCAATGTGCATACGGTATCGTATTTTCCATCCAAGGCTCTTAGGATCTTCTTGATGATGAATTTGTCAGTCATCTCTTCACTTCCTAAGCCGGCAATCTCATTTGTGATAAGAGCAAGCCTAGAGTACATCTCAGCGACACCTTCACCATCCTTCATTTTGAACTTGTCAACTTGACTTTGAAGCACATCCAAGTTGGATTCCTTGACGGAGTCGGTACCTTCGTGCATATCAATCAAAGTATCCCAAATTTCCTTTGCATTCTCAAGACGGATGATTTTCTTGAATTCTTCGGGGCATAATCCGTTGAAGAGGATATCACAAGCTTGAGCATTGTATTGTAGCATCTTCAACTCATCCGCGGTAGCTTCACGATTCGGTTCTCTCCCATCAAAGAATTCACCTTGCAAGCCAGCACACACAATAGCCCAAATGGCGGGGTTATGTCCAAGAATATGCATTTTCATCTTATGCTTCCAACTAGCAAAATTAGTACCATCAAAGTAAGGACCTCTACGGTGATAATTTCCCTCGCTAGATGCCATACTCTCCTAGGTTGTGAAACCAAGGCTAGATGCCATACTCTCCTAGGTTGCGAGATCCCTATCGGTGAGACCTATTTGCCTAGGGTTTTTGGCAGTGGCTATGATATCTGAACTCGGTGGCGCCGGATAGAAAGAATCGGTGGGGCCGAGTTTGACTTTTGGTTTAGGTCATATGTGGATGTGGGAAGGTAGTTGAGGGTTTTGGAGCATATCACTAAGAACTATGAAGCAAGAACCTCATTAAGCAACACCTCATCCCTCCTTGATAGTATTGGCTTTTCCTATAGACTCAATGTGATCTTGGATCACTAAAATATAAAATGTAGAGTCTTGCGCTTTGAGCTTGAGCCAATACTTTTGTCCTTAGTATTTTGAGGGGTCCACTTTCCTCATACATGCCATGCCATTCATTGAGCTTTTCCTGAAATATTAATCTTGGAATAGCATTAGCTCAATGAGCTATATGTTGTTAGGAATTACCAAAACCACCTAGGGATAGTTGCACTTTCAGAGGGCCCTGCCCCTATATCAGCTGATGAAGAAGACGATGCTGTTCGAGTGGAACGACCAAGCGGACGAAGCTTTCCGGGATCTGAAGCGCATGCTCTCCACTGCACCAGTCCTGGTCGCACCGGCCGAGAAGGAGTCGTTGTTGCTCCATATTGTCACGACCTCGCGGTTGGTCAGCACGGTGATGGTGGTCGAGCGACCAGAGAAGGACAAGGTCCAAGCCGTCCAGCGTCCCGTCTAGTACCTGAGTGAAGTGCTCTCAGCCTCGAAGCAGAACTACCCGCACTACCAGAAGATGTGTTACGGCGTGTACTTCACCGCCAAGAAGCTGAAGCGGTACTTTCAAGAGCATGTCATCACCGTGGTCAGCACGGCCCCTCTCGGCGAGATCATCGGGTGTCGGGATGCCTCTGGCCGGGTCGCCAAGTGGGCGCTTGAGCTAGCCGGCACACCATCCTCTATGAGCCCCGCACCACGATCAAGTCCCAGACTTTGGCCGACTTTCTCGTCGACTGTACCGAGACCCAGTACCTGCCGCCACCACCAGACTCAACACACTGGCGCATGCACTTCGACGGCTCGAAGATGCGACTCAGCCTGGGGGTCGGCATCGTGTTGTCCTCCCCCAAGGGCGACCGGCTCAAGTACGTGTTGTAGATCCACTTCGCCGCCTCCAACAACGTCGCCAAGTACGAAGCCCTTGTGCACGGCCTCCGGCTTGCCAAGGAACTCGGCATCCGGTGCATCCTGTGCTACGGTGACTCGGACCTGGTGGTGCAGCAGTGCTCTGGCGAGTGGGACGCCCATGACTCCAACATGGCAAGCTACCGCTTCCTCGTCCAAAAAGCTGTCCGGATTCTTCGCGGGCTGCGAGTTCCTCCACGTCCCGCGCGCAGAGAATGAGGCGGCCGACATGCTCGCCAAGCTCGCCTCATCCCGGCAGTCCATTCCATCCAGCGTCTCCCTCGAGCATCTGCACAAGCCATCTATCAAGCCGCCTCCGGACTCCGAGTCCATCCACGTCCCAGCCGACCCGGCCGCGCCTCAACCCGGCCCGGGGACTGCTCCAGCCGACCCGGCCGCTCCTCAACCTAGCCCGGGGACTGCTCCAGCCGACCCGGCCGCGCCTCAACCCGGCCCGGAGACTGCCTCCGCCAACCCGGCCACCGCCGTCCCTGGCCCGGGGGCTGCTGAACCCGGCTCGGGGGCTACCGCCCCGGAACCGGCCGTGGTGGCCGTCTTCGTCGTGGTCACGGCACCATCCTGGGCCCTGCCCATCTTGGAGTTCCTGGAGAACGGGGTCCTCCCCATGGACGAGACCGAAGCTCGGCAAGTGCAGCGCCGAGCATCCGCCTACAACGTCATCAACGACAAGCTCGTCAAGTGCAGCTCCACAGGCGTTTTCCAGCGCTGCGTCGAGCGGGACAAGGGCGTCGAGATCCTCCTCGACATACACCAGGGCGAGTGCGGGCACCACGTCGCCTCGCGTTCCCTGGTGGCCAAAGCTTTCCACCACGGCTTCTACTGGCCCACGACCCTCGAAGACGCGGAGTCACTCATCCTCAAGTGTGAGGGATGGTAGTGCTTTAGCAAATGCAGCCACCAGCCGGCGTCAGCACTCCGAACCATCCCGATCACCTGGCCCTTCGCGGTCTAGGGACTCAACATGGTGGGGCCCTACAAGATCGCTCGAGGCGGCATGACACATCTGCTGGTGGCGGTGGACAAGTTCACCAAGTGGATCGAAGCAAGGCCAACAAGAAGCTGGACGGGCCGACGGCCATTCGATTCGTCAAGGACATCGCGGTACGCTACGGCATGCCAAAAAGCATCATCACAGACAATGCCACCAACTTCGCCAAGGGCGCGCTCGCGCAGTACTACTCCGTCTCCAGCATCCGCCTCAACCTGGCTTCCGTTGCACAGCCGCAGTCCAACGGGCAGGTCGAGCGGGCTAACGGCCTCATCCTATCCGGCATCAAACCATGAGTCGTCGAGCCCCTCGTCCGTTCACCCGGCAGTTGGCTTGACGAGTTGCCAGCCGTCCTCTTGAGTCTCCGCACCACGCCAAATAGATCGACCGGGTTCACCCCTTTCTTCCTTGTCTACGGAGCACACGTCGTCATCCCGACCGACGTCGAGTTCGACTCACCACGCGTCACGATGTACACGGAAGCCGAAGCAAAGGAAGCCCGCGAAGACGGCGTCAACCTGTTCGAAGAAGCACGTCTCCTAGCGCTCAGTCGCTCAGCAATCTACCAGCAAGGCCTGAGGCATTACCACAGCAAGAAGATCAAGCGCCTTGCTTTCTGAGAGGGAGACCTCGTCCTCCGGCTCGTCCAAGAGCAGACCGGCCAGCACAAGTTGTCCTCCCCTTGGGAGGGCCCCTTCATCGTCAGCAAGGCCTTGTACGACCGCAACACGTACTACCTCATCAACGCCCGCAAGACAAACAAGCGCAAGAGGGACACCGCCGGTGAAGAAACAACCCGGCCATGGAATGCAGAGCTCCTCCGCTCGTTTTACAGTTAGCCGTGTACACGTATGTATCGCTGCCTTTTGTAACCATCTGATAACTATGGGGTCCCCAAAAAAATCTCGGGGGCTGCCCCTTTTACGACCAAGCTATTGTGTCTCCTACATTTGTGCATTACTTTACTCTTAAGCCAACCCGGCCACCGGGTCAACTCACTCGACCCGGGGGCTCGGGGGCTGGCCGGCTTGGCCACCCGCTGTTCCCCTTAGCAGCTCCTGACGCGTTGGATCACCGCGGCCTCTCACTTCGCCCTAAGCCGCAGAACCAGCCTTCGGCTGTTGGCTGGCAAGCACATGAGACCAAAAGCACCAACGCGCCACGAACACTAAGTCAGGGACCGCCGGGTCGCCCAACCCGGCCCTGCCGCTTTAAGTTTCTGCACGACCGGCTGCTCGCCAACCCGGCCACGCCGGATTGCCGCCAGCCGGCCCAGTGGGTGTTTCGCTCACGCTCGACGTTTCAAAAGCCTAAGTATTGTACGCTCCTCTCAAAGGTCGAACCCCTTGCCATGAACCGGAGCCTCGGCCGTCAGACTCGCGGGGGGAAAACCCAAAGGGGGAAAGTTGCAAAAAAACGGCTCCAAAGACGAAAAGCAAAGGCGCAGGCATCCATGAAGTTTCTGCTTATCGCCGGTTCGCTCAACCCGGCATCACTACTTCGAGTTGCCTCATGACCAGTTGTTCGCCAACCCGGCCCCGTCGGATTACTGCCAGCTGTCCCAGTGGTGTTTCGCTCGCGCTCAACGTTTCGAAAGCCTAAGTATTGCGCACTCCTCTCCAAGGCCGGACCCCTTGTCACGGACCGGAGCCTCAGACGTCTGACTCGCGGGGGGAAGCCCAAAGGGGAAAAGTTGCAAGAAAACGGCTCCAAAAAACGAAAAGCAAAGGCACAAACATTCAAGCAGCTCATACATCATAAATTCAAATGGCCCCAAGGCCAGAGTTCATTACACCCAGTTAACCCCCAGTGGGTGGGTGGACCTGCTACCTAACATAAATTTTTAAGTTAAAAATCATGCATTCTCGTCGCCGGGACCGCGTAGCTCCCAGGTCCGCTGAGGTACCGGTATCTTCCTCCCCGGCGTCCGCGTCGCGGTAGATGCTTGTCTCCTCAGAGCTACCCTCCGGGTCGTCCAGAAGCAAGCCATAGTCGTCAGCAGGCACGACTCTGCCATCTTCCGCCCGCTCTGGCTGGAACTCGTCATGGAAGGCGAACCCGGCGATGTAGCTGGCTCGAGCAGCAATCCGGCCAGCCTCCGCCTGCAGCTGGCTCTCTGAGCTGGCTTGCTGGCCCATCAGCGCGTCCAGCAACAGGTCCGGATGCCAAGACATAGCGAACTTGAGCGCCATCTCGGCGCCAGCACAAGCGGTGGAAACCCACCAGTCATGGAGCCGCTCCGGACCCGCCTCCAACCAGCGCGCCAGCCGCGCGAAGCTGTTCGGCGCGACGGAACCCGGCCAGAGGGCCGCCATCATTGTCGCGCCGGCCTCAAAGAGCCGCCCCATCTGCTCTCTCAAGACTCGCAGATGGGCTTCGGCGACAGTCACGATCTCCAGGAAGGTCCAGGCCACCCGCGGGTCAGTCCCGGAGCCGACGATCCCTTGCGGGTCGCGCTGAAAGCAGACTGCCTCCTCCGCCAGTTGACGGGTCTCCGGGAAGGTCCCTGTCGAAAAGAAAAGCAAGTCAGAAGAAAATCACTAAGGAAGAAAAGCCAGGGTCCCAACCCGGCAACAACAAAACCAAAGGAAAGGACTTACTGGAGAAGGACTCTTCCAGGTGCTGCGCTTCGAGCAACGTACTGCGCCGCTCCCGGGTGATGGTGCGGTTGCGCTCCTGGAGCGTCTTCTCCAGATCACCGACCTTGGCAAGGGCCGCCTTCAGCTCAGCGTCCTTGTCCTCGGCCGCCTTCACGGCCTCCTCGCGGCGCCGGGTCTCCTCCGCCATGGCCACCAGTGCCTTCAGGCGCTCCACCTCGGCCTGGAGCTGCCCCTTGTAGTCGGCCAGCTTGCCGCGTTGCTGGTCCACCTCGGCAAGGGCCCGCTCCGCCTCCACGACCTTGGCGGCCTCCACCTTAAGGCGCTCCACCTCGGCCTCGAGGCGGCTCTTGTCGCCCGCCAGCTGCTCCTACAGCCGGCTGGCTTCGTCGAGCGCCTGCCGGGCTCCCGTCGACTCTGCACTCGCCTTCACCACCTCGGCCCCAAGCTGGTCGACGTCTGCGACAAGCCGGTCATAGTGAAAACCGGCCCGAATCAGTCGGGTCTTCCAAGACAGCACCTCGGTTGCAGAAGAAGAACTCAGCAACAAAGTACTATTTTAAGATTCAACCCAACTGCTACGCAGTTGGCCCGAATCTCGGGGGCTACACCCAGTGGGTGCGCTAGCGCCCCCCCCCTAGAAAAGAGCATGAAATAGGAGTACATGCCACGACGCGGAGCTCCTCCTCCTTGGCGGCGAGCCTCTCCTTGAGACCCCGGTGCGTCTCGAGGAGCCGGTTGAAGACACTGACCCGGTAGGAGTCCAGTTGCTGCAGAAGGCAAGATCAACGCAAGCCAGCAAGATAAGATTCGACCCAACTACTATGTAGTTGGCCCAAATCTCGAGGGCTACACCCAGTGGGTCCGCTGGCGCGCCCCCACAAAGGAGAAACAACGAAAAGAGAAAAACCGAACGCGAATGAAAACTTACGAAGACGGCGCGCTCCAGCTCCAGCGTCTCCTCGACCTCGGCCTGGGCGAAGGCCTAGATCCGGTCTGTCCGCCCTCGCAGGCGACGGGTCACGGCGGCCATCGTCGCCTCCTCCTGGGTCGGAGGTCCGAAGGGGACCTCGCTGGTGCCGCTCCGCGACGGCTGCGGACCGGCGACCCGGCGTCCTCCGGGCCGGAGCACCAGGGCGTGCTCTTCACCATCCGCTTCCCCTGAAGCCAGCGCCTTCTCCAGCGCCCTCTCCGGCACCGACGCCGGCTCGGTGGGCGGAGTGGCTTCAGGCTCCACCATCGGCGGCGCCTCGCTCGCCGGCGTCCGGGACGCCCCCTTCGGCGCCACCCGCGCAGCCTCCCCCAAGACGGCGTCGCCACCGCCTCCATCGACCCCCGCCTGCTCAACCATGTTGGTCCGCGGCAGGGTGCCGTCCTCAACGACCACGACCTCCCGGTCTAGGTCCATCACGTTCGCACGGCCGCCTTGGTCGTGCTCCCCTCCAACGCCGAAACGAAGACCGTCGCCGCCGCCACCGTCCCCACCGGCATTTCCGGCCACGCCAGCTCGCGCCCACGTCGCCGCGGCGCTGACCCAGGCCTGGGTCGACGCCGCCTCCAGTTCTGCCTCGGCCCGGTTCCGATCCCGCCAGGCCAGGCCTTCGGCGTCGGCCGGGTCCAAGCCAAGGTCCGGGTCCGCCCGCTCCTCCTCCTCGTCCCGGTCGACGGTGCCGGACCGACTCCTCCGGAACGCGGCACCCTCAGCGGACGCGGCATCTGCCGCCGCCAACGCCAGTGAGATTGGCGACCTAAGACATAAGACGAAAATGAGTACGCAAAGTCGAGCAAAGCCGCTCGGCGACTCTGATCAAACAAAAAGGGCACTCACCCCGGCACCACCAGAATGGCGGGCCTCGCCGCCCTCTCCTGCGGAGCGTCGCGCCTCCTCTTGGCGGGCGGCTTCGCACCTCAAGCCGGGTCCACCATGCGCTTCGCGGTCGAGGCCCGCGGCGCGACGTTGTCCTTCCCGTGCGGCCGCCTCGCCGTCGCCGCCCCCCGAGACGACCCGGCTCCGGCCGCGCCGCCGCCTCCTCCACCCGGCGCCGCTACATCGGCGGCTCATGACAGCACCCCCAAAGCCGTCCCACAACCGGCGACTCAAGAAATAAAAGCAAGGCTCACCTGCTCGGTGCCCTGCGCCCGCGTCGGCGGCCGCCGCCTCCCCTCCGCCATGGGCCTCGGGCTCCTCCGAGGCAACGCGCACCACCTGCGCCCGCGCCCAGTCGTAAGGATGCCGGATGGCATTCAGAAGCACCTCCCGTGTCGCGTCGGGGCAAACAAGAAGATAAGCAGCATCGAAGTACGGAGACCAGGGACTCACCAACAGTGCAGGGTTCGCGTGGTTGTACGGAGCCTTCCCGAACTCCCAGTCAACCCCCAGGTTGGCCTTGGAGATGTCATTGACCCGGCGAGCGACCTGGTCCGCCGCCAGCCGCGTGTTCACCATGCGGTTGGGGTCCTAGAGGCCGGTCATCTGACCGATGAGATGGATGCGCTGCTGTAGCGGTAGCACCCGCCGGACGATGAAGGCGGTGACGAGGTCGGTGCCGGTGAGCTTCTCCCGCTCCTTCATCACCGACACCCGCTCGCACAAGTTGAGCACCTCCTGCGACGGGTGCTTGGGGTAGTACCCCCAGTTCTGCTTCCCCCACGGCAGCGAGTTGATGAATGGCGGCAGGTTGATGCGGTCCTTGCCGAGGTTGCTGCAAGATCGTGGATGTCGCCTAGAGGGGGGTGAATAGGCGTTTTAAAATAATTACGGTTTAGGCTTGAACCAATGCGGAATAAACCTAGCGGTTAATTTGTCAAGCACAAAACCTAAAACAATTAGGCTCACCTATGTGCACCAACAACTTAAGCTAAGCAAGATAAGCAACTATGTGATAGCAAGATATATGACAAGAAACAATATGGATATCACAAAGTAAAGTGCATAAGTAAAGAGCTCGGGTAAGACATAACCGAGGCACGCGGAGACGATGATGTATCCCGAAGTTCACACCCTTGCGGATGCTAATCTCCGTTTGGAGCGGTGTGGAGGCACAATGCTCCCCAAGAAGCCACTAGGGCCACCGTAATCTCCTCACACCCTCGCACAATGCAAGATGCCGTTATTCCACTAAGGGACCCTTGAGGGCGGTCATCGCACCCGTACAAATGGCAACCCTTGGGGGCGGTCATCGAACCCGTACACTTTGGCTACCCTTGGGGGCGGTCACCGGAACCCGTCAAATTGCTCAGGGCGATCTCCACAACCTAATTGGAGACCCCGACGCTTTCCCGGAGCTTTACACCACAATGATTGAGCTCCGAACACCACAAAGGTTGGGGTTAACTCCCCAACGACACCACGAAGCTTCACCACAATGGAATATGGCTCCGAGGTGACCTCAACCATCTAGGGCACCCAAGAGGAACAAGCTCAAGGGTACCAAGCACCCAAGAGTAATAAGCTTCTCAACTTGTAACTTCCACGTATCACCGTGGAGAACTCAAACCGATGCACCAAATGCAATGGCAAGGGCACACGGAGTGCCCAAGTCCTTTTCTCTCAAATCCCACTGAAGCAACTAATTCTAGGGAGGAAAATGAGAGGAAGAACAAGAAAGAGAACACCAAGAACTCCAAGATCTAGATCCAAGGGGTTCTCCTCACATAGAGGAGAAGGTGATTGGTGGAAATGTGGATCTAGATCTCCTCTCTCTTTTCTCTCAAAAACTAGCAAGAATCCATGGAGGGATTGAGAGTTAGCAAGCTCGAAGAAGGTCAACAATGGGGGAAGAACACGAGCTCAAGGGACAAGGTTGAATGGGGAAGAAGACCCCCTTTTATAGGAGCTCCCGAATCCAATCGTTATGTGCTCAGTCCGCACACGAGCGATACTACCGCTCAGGGGAGTGGTACTACCGCCCGGGCGGTAGAACACGGAGAGCGGAGCGAAACAGAGTGCGAGGCAGAGCCATATGAGCGGCACTACCGCTGGAGCCAGCGGTACTATCGTTGGCCGCAGCGGTCCTGCCGCTTGGCCCAGCGGTACTACCGCTGGGACCGCGCACAGCGCCTTCCACGAGCACAGAGAGAAGGAACAGGGAGGAGGGCCATTGAGCGGCACTAGGGGCGGTGGTAGCCACGGTACTACCGCACATGAGCGGTACTACCACTCCTACCGCCGCTCCCACTCCCGCTGAACACGACACGAGAAAACCACGTCTCGAGTCAAGGCGGTACCAGCGCGGAACCAGAGCTGTACTACCGCTTATGGCCATGGGCGGCACTACCGCTGTGGGACAGCGGTACTACCGTTTGTGGCGATAAGCTGTACTGCCGCTCCGGCCCAGCGGTACTACCGCTGGCGCCATCCTTATGCCACTTCCACGAAAGCAAGTATACTCTAGGAAAACCAGAACTGCCATAACTTCTGCATATGAACTCCGAATTGAGCAAACTCAAGCTTGTTGGAAACAAGACGACGAGTAGCATCAAAACAGCGACTGGTTATAGTAAGAAGAGGCAGGGGAGGTATGCCTAACAAATGGAGGAGTGAAACCTTCAACAGAGAAGAACGAGCATAACCTCCAACATCGAAAACATCATAGAAGATGCAAGTGAACTCTGTTTTCGATGAACTCGAGCTTGTCATCAAGATGACCATAAGCTCCAAAACTCACAAAGAGAACCAAACAAGAACCAAGAAAGATGATGCAAGGATGCAATGGTTTGAGCTCTCTACAAATGATACGATCAATCTACTCATCGAGAGCCCCCCTTGATAGTACGGCAATCGATCCTATAACCCGATCTCCCAACTACCATCATGAGACCGGTAAAATAGAAAACCTATCAAGGGCAAACCTTTGCCTTGCACATGGTCCACTTGAGCTAGATGATGACGATCTTGACTCCCTCAAGTTGGACCACCTTTCTTGATTGTGTTGACTCGATGAAGACTAGTTGATTGCTCCCCCATACTCCACTATGGGTGAGCCACTCTTCCGCACATTTTCACAAGTCCATTGTCACCACAAAGGACGGCAAGCTTCAAGCATTTGATCTCTTCATGATGCTCCACTTGAACTTGCACACCGCAACCTAACCCCACAAAGAACTCTCACGAAGACCATGGGTTAGTACACAAAGCGTAATTGACAATGCTTACCATACCATGGGATCACTTGATCCCTCTCAATACATCTTCTACGCTTTGTGGGTTGATCAACTTGATTCACTCTTTGACTTAGTCTTGATCAACCTCTCACAAGACCAATCTTTAGGTAATTCCTTGAATAGCACCTTGATCGACAAAAACTCTCCTTGAAACCAACACATGTACTCCAAGAAAAGCCTATGGACAAAACCTTCAAATATAACTCAAGGCAACCATTAGTCCATAGATATTGTCAACAATTACCAAAACCAAACATGGGGGCACCGCATGTTCTTTCAGTTGCGAACGTAGAAGAAAGAATTCTGCCATTTCTTGGCAAAATCCTCCAGCGGCATCCTCGGGCAGTCGGCGGCCGACCGCTTGGTGATGATGGCCGCCCCGCACTTGGAAATCTCCCTGGCCTTCGGCCCCTGCTGCTTCAGGGAGAAGAAGCGTACCCAGAGGTCAATCGAAGGCTCGACCCCTAGGTACCCATCGCAGAGGGTGACGAAGCCTGACAGTTGTACGATGGCGTCGGCGCCGAGATGGTGGGGCTGGAGCCGGAAGAACTCCAGGAAGTCGCGGAAGAAGCCGCTCACGGGAATCCCAAACCCGCGCTTGAAGTGCGGCAGGAAGACCACACGCTCCGAGCCCTCGGGCCACGGCTCCCGCTCGCCCTGCGGAGGGCGCGCCTCGACCTCCTGCGCCCTCGACGGGCGCCTGGTGTCGCGGAGGTAGGCGATGTCGTCGAGGGGGACGGTCAAACCCATCCACGATCCTGACGGTAGCGCCATCGACTCAAGCGTGGAAGAAAGAAGGAAGAGAGAAGGAAGAAGATGGCAAGAGAGCTCTGCTCAAGGCAGCGGGCGTCGCAGCTAGCGGCGGTCGCAAGAAGCAGAGGAACGATGAAGAGGCAGGGGAGCGCGAGCACGAATGATCTCCACCGCTCCCTTCGCCCCCAATTTATAGGCCACAATTTGAAACGTGGGGAAGTGGGATCGTTTGCACTCTCCCCCTCCCACTTCCCCGCAATAAGTGCGCACGTACGCACGCACTAACTGCCTAGAGAATGGCAACCGACCCACGGACGCCGCAATAAATCCTCGCGCGTGGGCCGCGGGCCCTAGAGCGTCGTCCCGTCCTGTCACACGCATGGCCTGTCAGGCCCCTCCGGCTTTCAGGCGCCACGTGGCGGCCGCGCGAGGCCCAAAAGATTGCCCAAGATTCGTCGAACTCCTCGGTTTCCCGCCACGGGCGGGGTGCCGCGATCCAGCTTCCGGAAGCCGGCACACAGTGGGTGTTGCCGGACCCGGTGGTCACCAAATCCGCCTCTACAAGGGGGGAAACTGCGAAGACCCTCCCATCTAAAGATGGCGGACCTTCACAGCTTCGGGGACTACTGTCGGGGGAATGAACCCCAGGCAGGCAACGGAACCCGGATCCTTTTCAAAAACAACGGGGCCGGCATCGCCTCTCAATATGGCTCACTTGGCCTGGTCGCTCAACCCAGCCAAGTCCCTCGACCCGACCAAGCTCCTCAACTCGGCCAGACTCCGCAACTCGGCCCCAACAACCAAGCTCAAGACTTCCCCAACAAGCCAGCTCCATCCTTGGCGTGTTCTCCAAACCCGGCCGAGGGTCAGCGGCCGTCCCATCCCAGCCGTACGATGAGACGAGTCTCCACCAACTGCTGACCGAGGCCACAGTGCTCCGCCCATGCATCTGGTCAGCCGGACGAGGCAACAGTGCCCCCCACCTACTTGCTGACCAGGGCTGGCGTGGCAACAGTGCAATCATTGTCACCCATGACGCCAGCAAGCGGCGACCTGACGGAGCACCATTGTAGCCGACTCGACTCGGCCACGCCCTGACGATCGACAAGACGGTGCACAGCACCCCTAGGCGCATGGGGCCCGCGCCCGGGGAACCCGGCGGGGCCTGTTAACCGGCGGGTCCCAGCACCAGGTTCCTGGACACTAACAACCCGGTCCTACGGCCTTGTAACATTACCCTTGTACCCCTGAGGGTTGACCTATAAAAAACCCCTAGGAGCCCTCATGCATACGGGCAAGCAAGCAATGCAATACACTCACCCATCCACCCACTCACACACCTAGCAAGCAACACCCGAGGGGAGGGAGCAGCCTAAGCCTTGGCCCGACCTCCTTCTTCTCCCGTACAGCTCTAGGAGCAACCCTGTACTATTAGATATAAACCACACTCGGCAGGACTTTGGGTGTTATCTCTCTGGAGAGCCCCGAACCTGGGTATGTCTTGCGTCCCGCGCTTGCTCATGCCGACCTCGCCTCTGGAGCCCACCAATGCCCTCGAGCCTCCTCTCATCTTTAGCCATCCCTTGGCATCGGCCGTGCGCCCACCACGACACATACCATGACAAGTATCTCTCACACAAAAGCAGAGCATGGCAATTTTGTCTCACACACCCAAAAATACCCATGGCAATTTTATCTCTCACACACGCACATGCCATGGCAGTTTGTCTACCAGAAACACACAAAGCATGACAAGTTTGTCCCACATGGCACTTTGTGTCTCTCGCATGCATGTTAACTACATAGCAATTTTGTCTAACACACACATAAACCCATGGCAATGCATCTCACACACAAGTGTAAAATGGCAATTTCAACTCTCACACACACAAAACAGAGCATGGCAATTTAAGGCTATCACACACACATACACCATGGCAATTTTATCTCTCATACCCACATTGTCATGGCAATTTCCTCTCCCACATGCACATATGTCAAATGCACAACATGGCATTTATATATTGAATAACTATGAGTAATCATGGCAAAAATAAGCCAAAAAAGATCATCCACGCAAACAAAAGTAACATGCTTCTACAACACACAGAAAAAGAGCATGGCAATTTAAGTCTATCACACACACATACACCATGGCAATTTTGTTTCTCATACCCACATTCCCATGGCAATTTCCTCTCCCACATGCACATATGTCAAATGCACAACATGGCATTTATATATTGAATAACTATGACTAATCATGGCAAAATAAGCCAAAAAAGACCATCCACGCAAACAAAAGTAACATGCTTCTACAACACACAGAAAAAGAGCATGGCAATTAATTTTTCTCACACATAAACCTGGCGTGTGTGTCTGAGTCAACGAGCCGTGGGTGCCAAATTTTGCTAAGCCAAATAATAAGAGTGAAAAATATCCAAATTTCACAACAGAATCATCAAACTGTAAATAAATGTGTCTCCTTACTTGGGTACATAAATTAAGCAGACGGTTTCAGTCTAGGAGGAATAAATTACAAGAAGATGAAGATGAATGATCGTCAGCCCAGGAAGGAGAGTACAGCGCTCGCCACAGCTTGAAGCAACTCCATGTGCGGCTCCTCCGGGACAATCCGTCCTGAGGTTATAGAAGCGAGAATGTTATCTTCCGCCTTGGTCACGCAGACCTTGCCGATAACACTGCCGGGCGCAACAAGCGTTGGCCGGTATCCCCAGCAGAAGTGGTATCGCTTGTGGAGATGCTGCAGTAACTTATGATTTTCCTCTTGGTAGCCCTCCAAGCTACATGTCTGTGTGCACCCGTGCACGGCGTCAACGAGATTCGCCGGACTGAGATTGTAGAACGCAAGACCATGCTCGCGGAACCAAAGCACGAGGCGTTGTTTGCATTGCCAGGCCCCAAGCAGTCCAGGCCCCCTTCCTCCTGGTGATGGTGAGACGCTCAAACAGCACATCCGCTCCCAGAGAAGACCAGAGTTCAGAACAGACAATGTTATCTCCGGGCGGTCGCGAGACAAAGTCGCAACGCACACACTCTTACCCATCTCCATTATGCCTGAAAACAGGGTGCCATCCTCTGGCGTGTCAATGCTGGTCACCAACTCGCTCTGCACATGGAACACAAGAAGTTTTTCCTTGCTGGATTGAGACCCAGTACCATCATCCCTGGGGGATAGCAGAACATAGCAGTTTCCTTCAATGCACAGCGAGTAGGTGTTGTTTTGCAATTTGTCCAAGTCGTGAGCCACATTAGGTAGAACAGTGACAGGCCTGCTGCCGTCGGTGCCGCTCAGGGTAAGGGGCACGACATGTACATCACTGCCACACTGAACGAACACTTTATACTTATCTTCCTTAGGATCATACCCGAAGGCGAGCATCCAGGAGAAGGTGCCGAGATCTAAGAGCTGAGCGGTCAAGTGTTGAGACGTTGCAGGATTGGCCACGAGACATGTCATAGAGGAATCGCTCAGCCCGCGCTGCTCGAAGGCAACAAGGCCGTTGCAAGACCCAAAGAACCTGTACGAAAGCTCGGTGCCGGCGACGGGCAGGCCGTGAGAGATAGGAAACGTGTCGCCGGCGGCAACAAGATAGAAGGCGTGCTTTCCCTCGAGCCCGTAGAGACTGAACTTGAACGGGAGCCTATGGCCGCGGTCGAGATAGGCTAGGCATACCTCCTTGCTGGGGCGCTGGTAGTGATTGGCCCAGAAGTCGCCCCCGGTCAAGATCTCCCTCCACCGCTTGGAGAGTACGACGCCACGAGCGGCGTCGCGAGCCGGTAGGTGGGAGAAGACAGCGAGGGGAAGCACGTCTTCCTTGGCGACGTTGCAGATCTTGCGACGCTTGCTGGACTTGTCCTCCGGCTCATCAACCACGCCGCCGCCTCTCTTCGTCCCTCCCCCCATCGCCTTCGTCTTCGTCGTAGATGTGGGAGAAACTTTCCCTTGCTTTTTCTGGGTAGAAGTTGGTGGGTGAGCGCAGTGAAAATGAGCCCGCCTCCACCGATAAGACAAGGTTATACTACGTAGTATGGGCTGAGACGACGCACCTGGTCTATGTACACAGACTGGTCCACCTGTCAGTGTAGAATTGTTCCGTTGGCTGGTGGGCGGTGGCCAAGACGGGGTATGAAGGTACAGGCCACTTGTTGAAGGTTCTCCTTTTCAACTGCTTGTATTGACTACCCTGTCAATCTTCGCAAAAGAAAATAGCGGGCATTTTAGTCGTGCCATTATAATTATAATGAAAGGAGCATTTTAGTTGTGAATGGCTAGCCCGGATCGTTAAATTTCTCCTGGCGCAAAGGTATCTACGGTTTGTGAAGTGATGCCAATTAGGTCATGGTGAATTTCCCCTCAAAAAAAATGTCATGGTGATTTTTTTTAAGGTCATGGTGAGATTGTAGCGACGCTTCTTTCAAAAAAAAGATTGTAGTTCACCCGTAAAAAAAAGAAAAAAAAAAGATTGTAGCGACGGAACAAGACAACAAGTCTTTTCTTCCTCCCTACCCGCGCGGTGTTTGCTCTAATGCTAGCCAGTCCCACTGCTCAGTGATTGCGAGATGGACAAGTGCCAGCCCGCTCCGCGATTTCCTTTTTCTTTCTTTTGGGCGTGCCCTGGGCTTTCCTTGCCTAAGGCCAACTCCATCGCGCGACCTTATTCTGTCCGTCTCCATCCGTTTGAGGTAAAAGGAACAAACGAGACGGTCCAGCGCGCGGCCGCAAACGGATTTTTGTCCGTTTTGTGTTCGCTTTCGACCCATCCGCGGTCCAAATTTGCGTCGCTTTTGGGGTGAAACGGACGCACGGGTCGTCTGCGCGTGTCCTCCCCTGACCCGCCCGTCGGTGGCACAACGCAGGGCTTTTTCTATCCGCCCCCTCCCTCCCTCCGGCCGCACCCCCTCCACTCTTCCTCACTCTTCCCCTCGCCGCCGCCGCCGCTGCCATTGCAGCCATGCAGTTCGGATGCGACCTCGCCCAACCCCTTCCCCTTGGCGCCGCCGAGCTACCCAACCACGGCCACCTGGTTTGCGCACCCGCCGGCCGGTTTTGGGGCGGATCCGGTCGGTCTTGAGCTCGGCCGGCTGTGGGAGGCCGGCCGCGCCATGGACTGGCCGGGCACCTCGCCGGAAGGCCCTGGCAGGGCCGCAAGGCCACATGCAGACAGTGGCTCCTCCTCTAGCCGCTCGGATCTGCACCGTCGGTGGTCCGCCGGCAGATACACGAATGGCAGCCGACCGGGCTCGGTGCTTGCCCAAAAGCTCGCCGACGCACCGTTGCCACTCATTAAGTGCGACCACTGCCCAAGGATGGTCGTGCGCCGCGTGTCTACAACGCCGGAACATCTCGGATGGGTGTTCATCAAGTGCTTAAACGATGGGGTATGCGTTTTTTTTAGCTTCGGTTTGTGCTCTAGATTTGACTAGTTGTACTGACTTCAAATTTTGTTGTGTAGAATGGATGCAAGTTTTGGTATTGGGAAGAAGAGTACATCGATATCTTGATAGAGCGAAATTTAGTACATGTTCGTGCACTTTTAGCTAGCATAGAGGCTGTAAATGAGACAAGTGCACTTGTTGCTAGATTAGAGGCTAGACACGAGACTAGGTGTGAGGAGGAAGCAACATCGACTTCTGGCTTGAAGAAGAAAGGAGGATGCCAGATCGAGCCTCCTCCTCCACAGATCAACAACGAGTGCATCGAGAAGGCCCTAACCCAACTTAAGGAAGCAGTTATGGAAGTTGGGTATCTTCTAAAATGTATTCTTGTGGTTCTTGTTTTTTTTTTGTCTTACTTTACTAGTCAAAATATGATGATGTATTTTTCATGTACCAAAAATAAATGATGAAATAAAGTTAAGGACTTGCGAAGAAATAATACGCGGACAGGATGCGGCTGGGATGCGTCCGCGCGCTGGGCGCACGGACACCGCATCCCAGGACATGACTCCAAATCCCTACCCAAACGGATAGAATCCGAATAAAAAGGACGTTCATTTGGGGTCACACGGTGGAGTTGGCCTAACAAGTTGATAACTTGCGTGTCAGGTCAGTATGCCAAGTGTGTTTCGGGCGGGACGACGACGGACTTTCTTTGTCATCAAGATAGCGATGGAAATGTTCTGGGAGCTGCTGCCGGTAAGATTCGTATCGCCCGGGATGCACTTCACCCCGAAGCTCTGCCATGCACCTGCGCAACCAACGCAGCGACGGACGAGGGAATGATGAACCTGGTCGTTGAATCTGATTCGCAGGTACTGGTCGTTGAGATCAAATAGTAATGACTACGACCTTGCTGCTCACAGGATGCTCCTCCAAGAGATTAAGGAAGATTTACATGCTACGATTGGATTCCAGCGATTGGATGCACTTCACCTAAATATAAGAAGCAACTAGAAAGAATGTTGAGAGGGTATTTAGAGTTTTTCAAGCCCGTTTTGCAGTTGTTTGTGGACATACTAAACAATGGGATCCGGATAACATGTTGAGTGATCATGCACAACATAATTGTAAAGGATGAGGGTGGAAATGTTGACGCAGCTCTTGAATTTGGGAACATGCATGAGTCCATCAAACTTCAAGAGCAGAATCCGGCCACGTTTGATCAATTTGTTCGCTGCATTAACAAATTAGCATCAAGCAACTCATGAGCAACTAAAAGAAGATTGATTGAGTATTTGTACATTTGTGCTAGTTACATTCTAGTTTGAAGTACTATAATTCGAATGCTTTATTGGATCGTAATATGTATCACTTGAATGTTTTAGCTACTTTTATGGATTGATATCATCTCTTACTTGGTACCACTTGAATATTTTAGCTTTGCCTAATATCACAACGCCTAAAGGCACATAATTGAAGGCATGGTGGAGAGAATGACAGTGCCACGGATCAGTGACTTGGCACAAATCCAGACCCCTGCTGGATAGCCGCCGGTGGGGGCGACTAGGGTTCCCCCTCCTCCCCTCCTGCCGCCGGCCTAGCCCCCCGCCACCGTCCCCTCCCGCCCCCTCCTTCCCCCGTCCAGATCCGCCTCGCGTCGCCTCCCCGGGAGGTGGCCGAGGCGGAGCTCGAGCTCCTCTCCCGCGGGCTCCCTCCTCCCCGTCTCCCCCGCTGCCGCTGGTGGACGCTCCCGGCGCTGGCCCGGGTGGTGCCGGCGGCGGCGGGCATTCTTGTCCCCGCGCGTGCGTGCTTCCTTCTCAATGCAAGGAGGCGGTGGCGGTGCTCCTTGGTTTGGCTGCGGTCCGGGGGTAGTGCTCCTCGGTTTGGCTGCGGCCCGGCGGCCCTGCGACGGCGGCCGGCGACAGGCGTGGTGTTGGCGCCGCTCCTTGGCGGCGGAACTGCGTGGTGGCGCTGGGTGGCCGGCGTCGCGCCCTCGGCCCAGATCTAGGCCCATCGGGCTCCGTCTGGGTCCTAGCGGGCCGCCCCTCGTCCCGGCTCTGATTCTTCGTTGTGTTGTCCTCACTTCGCGGTGCCGTGGTGAGACGGCGTGGGGACCTCAAGACTGTGTTGGCGCAGGGTGGTGGTTGGTTTGGTGGCAGGCTCCAGAGCGCCCGAGGTGCGGGTTGGGATCGGGGGAAACCCCTGTCGGCATGGCCGACTCCGGTGCAGTGGCGCCTGTGGGTGCCACCTGACCTAGGAGGGCATCGGGGGCTACCCTTCCTTTCCTCTCGCCTCGTCGTGTACCGGGGAAAACCCTTGGTAGCAATGTCGTCATCATCGCGATCCTTCTTGGAGGTGCTGATAGGTGTCGGCGCTTCGGAATCTTGGAGCCAAGTGGAAGATCCCGGTGGGCGCAACGATCGCGAGGCTTCTTCGTTTTTGTTGATCCGTTGTTGTCAATATTTGTTTCTTTTTCTCTTTCTCTGTCGTTTCTTTTGGGCGTGACTGTGCTGCTTCCGCCCCAGCATCTATCCCTGTATGGTTCGGTTGGTTGCTTTGTAATACAAAGCGGGGGAAACCCTTTTTCGGTAAAGGCACATAATTATCACCTCGTGACCATGTATACTTATCAAGGTAAATGTTCGCTGCTAAAATGGTTACGACGACTGACGGCGGTGACTTATTTATTTTTCATCGAAAGGCAAACGAAACCCTATCTCTCCTTCATTTCAAAAAAAATCCATCTAAACTCAAGCCTATTGTGCCAGTAATGTTTCGTGAGAGACCGGTGTTGGGGAACGTAGAATTTCAAAATTTTCCTACGCACACGCAAGATCATGGTGATGCATAGCAACGAGAGGGGATAGTGTTGTCTACGTACCCTCGTAGACCAAAAGCGGAAGCGTTAGCACAACGCGGTTGATGTAGTCGTACGTCTTCACGATCCGACCGATCAAGTACCGAACGTACGGGACCTCCGAGTTCAGCACACGTTCAGCCCGATGACGTCCCTCGAACTCCGATCTAGCCGAGTGTTGAGGGAGAGTTTCGTCAGCACGACGGCGTGGTGACGATGTTGATGTTCTACCGACGCAGGGCTTTGCCTAAGCACCGCTACAGTATTATCGAGGTGGACTATGGTGGAGGGGGCACCGCACATGGCTAAAAGATCAAACAGATCAATTGTTGTGTCTCTGGGGTGCCCCCTGCCCCTGTATATAAAGGAGCAAGGGGGTGCGGCCGGCCAGGGAGGAGGCGCACCAGGAGGAGTCCTACTCCCACCGGGAGTAGGACCCCCCCCCCCTTTCCTAGTTGGATTAGGACTTGGGAGGGGGAAAGAGTGGAGGAAAAGAAGGAAGGGGGGCGCAGCCCCCCTCTCCTTGTCCTATTCGGATTGGGGGGAAGGGGCGCCGGCCTAGCCCTAGCCGCCTCTCCTCTCTTCCACTAGGCCCACTAAGGTCCATTAAGTCCCCGAGGGGTTCCGGTAACCTCCCGGTACTCCGGTAAAATCCCGATTTCACCCGAAACACTTCTGATGTCCAAACATAGGCTTCCAATATATCAGTCTTCATGTCTCGACCATTTCGAGACTCCTCGTCATGTCCGGGGTCACATCCGGGACTCCGAACAACCTTCGGTACATCAAATCATATAAACTCATAATACAACCATCAACGAAACTTTAAGCGTGCGGACCCTATGGGTTCGAGAACTATGTAGACATGACCAAGACATGTCTCCGGTCAATAACCAATAGCGGAACCTGGATGTTCATATTGGCTCCCACATATTTTACGGAGATCTTTATCGGTCAAACCGCATAACAACATACATTGTTCCCTTTGTCATTGGTATGTTACTTTCCCGAGATTCGATCGTCGGTATCTCAATACCTAGTTCAATCTAGTTACCGGCAAGTATCTTCACTCATTCTGTAATACATCATCCCGCAACTAACTCATTAGTTGCAATGCTTGCAAGGCTTAAGTGATGTGCATTACCGAGAGGGCCCAGAGATACCTCTCCGACAATCGGAGTGGCAATTCCTAATCTCGAAATACGCCAACCCAACAAGTACCTTTGGAGACACCTGTAGAGCACCTTTATAATCACCCAGTTACGTTGTGATGTTTGGTAGCACACAAAGTGTTCCTACGGTAAACGGGAGTTGCATAATCTCATAGTCATAGGAACATGTATAAGTCATGAAGAAAGCAATAGCAACAAACTAAACGATCAAGTGCTAAGCTAACGGAATGGGTCAAGTCAATCACATCATTCTCCTAATGATGTGATCCCGTTAATCAAATGACAACTCATGTCTATGGTTAGGAAACATAACCATCTTTGATCAACGAGCTAGTCAAGTAGAGGCATACTAGTGACACTCTGTTTGTCTATGTATTCACACATGTATTGTGTTTCCGGTTAATACAATTCTAGCATGAATAATAAACATTTATCATGATATAAGGAAATAAATAATAACTTTATTATTGCCTCTAGGGCATATTTCCTTCAGTCTCCCACTTGCACTAGAGTCAATAATCAAGTTCACATCGCCATGTGATTTAATACCAATAGTTCACATCACCATGTGATTAACACCCATAGTTCACATTGACATGTGACCAACACCCAAAGGGTTTACTAGAGTCAATAATCTAGTTCACATCGCTATGTGATTAACACCCAAAGAGTACTAGGGTGTGATCATGTTTTGCTTGTGAGAGAAGTTTAGTCAACGGGTCTGCCACATTCAGATCCGTAAGTATTTTGCAAATTTCTATGTCAACAATGCTCTGCACGGAGCTACTCTAGCTAATTTCTCCCACTTTCAATATGTATCTAGATTGAGATTTAGAGTCATCTGGATCTGTGTCAAAATTTGCATCGGCGTAACCCTTTACGATGAACCTTTTTGTCACCTCCATAATCGAGAAACATATCCTTATTCCACTAAGGATAATTTTGACCGTTGTCTAGTGATCTACTCCTAGATCACTATTGTACTCCCTTGCCAAAAACAGTGTAGGGTATACAATAGATCTGGTACACAGCATGGCATATTTTATAGAACCTATGGCCAAGGCATAGGGAATGACTTTCATTCTCTTTCTATTTTCTGCCGTGGTCGGGCTTTGACTCTTACTCAGTTTCACACCTTGTAACACAAGCAAGAACTCTTTCTTTGGCTGTTTCATTTTGAACTACTTCAAAATCTTGTCAAGGTATGTACTCATTGAAGAACTTATCAAGCGTCTTGATCTATCTCTATAGATCTTGATGCTCAATATGTAAGCAGCTTCACTGAGGTATTTCTTTGAAAAACTCCTTTCAAACACTCATTTATGCTTTGCAGAATAATTCTACATTATCTCTGATTAACAATATGTCATTCACATATACTTATCAGAAATGTTGTAGTGCTCCCACTCACTTTCTTGTAAATACAGGCTTCACCGTAAGTCTGTATAAAACTATATGCTTTGATCAACTTATCAAATCGTATATTCCAACTCTGTGATGCTTGCACCAGTCCATAGATGGATCGCTCGAGCTTGCATATTTTGTTAGCACCTTTAGGATTGACAAAACTTTCTTGTTGCATCATATACAACTCTTCTTTAATAAATCCATTAAGGAATGTAGTTTTGTTTATCCATTTGCCAGATTTCATAAAATGTGGCAATTGCTAACATGATTCGGACAGACTTAAGCATAGATACGAGTGAGAAACTCTCATCGTAGTCAACACCTTGAACTTGTCGAAAACCTTTTTGCGACAATTCTAGCTTTGTAGATAGTAACACTACTATCAGCGTCCGTCTTCCTCTTGAAGAACCATTTAATCTCAATGGCTCGCCGATCATTGGGAAAGTCAATCAAAGTCCATACTTTGTTCTCATACATGGATCTCATCTCAGATTTCATGGCCTCAAGCCATTTCGTGGAATCTGGGCTCATCATCGCTTCCTCATAGTTCGTAGGTTCGTCATGGTCAAGTAACATGACCTCCAGAACAGGATTACCGTACCACTCTGGTGCGGATCTCACTCTGGTTTACCTACGAGGTTTTGGTAGTAACTTGATCTGAAGTTACATGATCATCATCATTAGCTTCCTCACTAATTGGTGTAGTAGTCACAGGAACAGATTTCTGTGATGAACTACTTTCCAATAAGGGAGCAGGTACAGTTACCTCATCAAGTTCTACTTTCCTCCCACTCACTTCTTTCGAGAGAAACTCCTTCTCTAGAAAGGATCCATTCTCAGCAACGAATATCTTGCCTTCGGATCTGTGATAGAAGGTGTACCCAACAGTTTCTTTTGGGTATCCTATGAAGATTTACTTCTCTGATTTGGGTTCGAGCTTATCATGTTGAAACTTTTTCACATAAGCATCGCAGTCCCAAACTTTAAGAAACGACAGCTTAGGTTTCTCGCCAAACCATAGTTCATACGGTGTCATCTCCACGGATTTAGATGGTGCCCTATTTAACGTGAATGTAGTTGTCTCTAATGCATAACCCCAAAACGATAGTGGTAGATCGGTAAGAGACATCATAGATCGCACTATATCTAATAAAGTATGGTTATGGCGTTCGGACACACCATTACACTTTGGTGTTCCAGGTGGCATGAGTGGTCAAACTATTTCACATTGTTTTAATTGAAGGCCAAACTCGTTAACTTAAATATTTTACTTCTGCAATCATATCGTAGAAACTTTTATTTTCTTGTTACGATGATTCTCCACTTTACTCTGAAATACTTTGAACTTTTCAAATGTTTCAGACTTGTGTTTCATCAAGTAGATATACCCATATCTGCTCAAATCATCTGTGAAGGTCAGAAAATAATGATATCCGCCGCGAGCCTCAACACTCATCGGACCGCATACATCAGTATGTATTATTTCCAATAAGTCAATTGCTCGCTCCATTGTTCCGGAGAACGGAGTTTTAGTCATCTTGCCCATGAGGCATGGTTCGTAAGCATCAAGTGATTCCAAAATCCCATCAGCATGGAGTTTCTTCATGCGCTTTACACCAATATGACCTAAACGGCAGTGCCACAAATAAGTTGCACTATCATTATTAACTTTGTATCTTTTGACTTCAATATTATGAATATGTGTATCACTACGATCGAGATCCAACAAACCATTTTCATTGGGTGTATGACCATAGAAAGTTTTATTCATGTAAATAGAACAACAATTATTCTCTAGTTTACATGAATAACCGTATTGCAATAAACATGATCCAATCATATTCATGCTCAACGCAAACACTAAATAACATTTATTTTAGGTTCAACACTAATCCCGAAAGTATAGGGAGTGTGCGATGATGATCATGTCAATCTTGGAACCCCTTCCAATACACATCGTCACTTCACCCTTAACTAGTCTCTATTCATTCTGCAACTTCCGTTTCGAGTTACTATTCTTAGCAACTGAACTAGTATCAAATATTGAGGGGTTGCTATAAACACTAGTAAAGTACACATCAATAACATGTATATCAAATATACCTATGTTCACTTTGCCATCCTCCTTATCCGCCAATTACTTGGGGTAGTTCCGCTTCCAGTGACCAATCCCTTTGCAGTAGAAGCACTCAGTTTCAGGCTTAGGTCCAGACTTGGGGTTTTTTTCACTTGAGCAGCAACTTGCTTGCCGTTCTTCTTGAAGTTCCCCTTTCTTCCCTTTGTCCTTTTACTTGAAACTACTGGTTTTGTTTACCATCAACACTTGATGCTTTTCTTGATTTCTACCTTCATCGATTTCAGCATCACGAAGAGCTTGGGAATCGTTTCTGTTATCCCTTGCATATTATAGTTCATCACGAAGTTCTACTAACTTGGTGATGGTGACTAGAGAATTCTGTCAATCACTATTTTATCTGGAAGATTAACTCCCACTTGATTCAAGCGATTGTAGTACCCAGACAATCTGAGCACATGCTCCTGCTTGAGCTATTCTCCTCCATCTTTTAGCTATAGAACTTGTTGGAGACTTCATATCTCTCAACTTGGTATTTGCTTGAAATATTAACTTCAACTCCTGGAACATCTCATATGGTCCATGACGTTCAAAACGTCTTTGAAGTCCTGATTCTAAGCTGTTAAGCATGGTGCACTAAACTATCAAGTAGTCATCATATTGAGCTAGCCAAACGTTCACAACGTCTGCATCTGCTCCTGCAATAGGTCTGTCACCTAGCGGTGCATGAAGGACGTAATTCTTATGTGCAGCAATGAGGATAAACCTCAGATCACGGATGCAATCTGCATCATTGCTACTAACATCTTTCAACTTAGTTTTCTCTAGGAACATATCAAAAATAAAACAGGGGAGCTAAACACGAGCTATTGATCTACAACATAGATATGCTAATACTACCAGGACTAAGTTCATGATAAATTTAAGTTCAATTAATCATATTACTTAAGAACTCCCACTTAGAAAGACATCCCTCTAATCTTCTAAGTGATCACGTGATCCAAATCAACTAAACCATAACCGATCATCACGTGAAATGGAGTAGTTTTCAATGGTGAACATCACTATGTTGATTATATCTACTATATGATTCACGCTCGACCTTTCGGTCTCAGTGTTCCGAGGCCATATCTGCATATGCTAGGCTCGTCAAGTTTAACCTGAGTATTCTGTGTGTGTAAAACTGGCTTGCACCCGTTGTAGATGGACGTAGAGCTTATCACATCCGATCATCACATGGTGTCTGGGCACGACGAACTTTGTTAATGGTGCATACTCAGGGAGAACACTTTTATCTTGAAATTTAGTGAGAGATCATCTTATAATGCTACCGTCAATCAAAGTAAGATAAGATGCATAAAAGATAAACATCACATGCAATCAATATAAGTGATATGATATGGCCATCATCATCTTGTGCTTGTGATCTCCATCTCCGAAGCACTGTCATGATCACCATCGTCACCGGCGCGACACCTTGATCTCCATCGTAGCATCGTTGTCGTCTCGCCAATCTTATGCTTCCACGACTATCGCTACCGCTTAGTGATAAAGTAAAACATTACAGGGCGATTGCATTGCATACAATAAAGCGACAACCATATGGCTCCTGCCAGTTGCCGATAACTCCGTTACAAAACATGATCATCTCATACAATAAAATTTAGAATCATGTCTTGACCATATCACATCACAACATGCCCTGCAAAAACAAGTTAGATGTCCTCTACTTTGTTGTTGCAAGTTTTACGTAGCCGCTACGGGCTTAGCAAGAACTGTTCTTACCTACACATCAAAACCACAACGATAGTTTGTCAAGTTGGTGATGTTTTAACCTTCGCAAGGACCGGGCATAGCCACACTCGGTTCAACTAAAGTTGGAGAAACTGACACCCGCCAGCCACCTGTGTGCAAAGCACGTCGGTAGAACCAGTCTCGCGTAAGCGTACGCGTAGTGTCGGTCCGGGCCGCTTCATCCAACAATACCGCCGAACCAAAGTATGACATGCTGGTAAGCAGTATGACTTATATCGCCCACAACTCACTTGTGTTCTACTCGTGCATATGACATCAACGCATAAAACCTAGCTCAGATGCCACTGTTGGGGAACGTAGTAATTTCAAAATTTTCCTACGCACACGCAAGATCATGGCGATGCATAGCAACGAGAGGGGAGAGTGTTGTCTACGCACCCTCGTAGACTGAAAGCGGAAGTGTTAGCACAACGCGGTTGATGTAGTCGTACGTCTTCACGATCCGACCGATCAAGTACCAAACGTACGGCACCTCCGAGTTCAGCACACGTTCAGCCCGATGACGTCCCTCGAACTCCGATCTAGCCGAGTGTTGAGGAAGAGTTTCGTCAGCACGACGACGTGGTGACGATGTTGATGTTCTACCGACGCAGGGCTTCGCCTAAGCACCGCTACAGTATTATCGAGGTGGACTATGGTGGAGGGGGGCACCGTACACGGCTAAAAGATCAAACAGATCAATTGTTGTGTCTCTGGGGTGCCCCCCTGCCCCTGTATATAAAGGAGCAAGGGGGGTGCGGCCGGCCAGGGAGGAGGCGCACCAGGAGGAGTCCTACTCCCACCGGGAGTAGGACTCCCCCCCCCCCTTTTCCTAGTTGGATTAGGACTTGGGATGGGGAAAGAGTGGAGGAGAAGAAGGAAGGGGGGGCGCCGCCCCCCTCTCCTTGTCCTATTCGGACTGGGGGGAGGGGCGCGCGGCCCAGCCCTAGATGCCTCTCCTCTATTCCACCTAGGCCCACTAAGGCCCATTAATTCCCCGAGGGGTTCCGGTAACCTCCCGGTACTCAGGTAAAATCCCGATTTCACCCGGAACACTTCCGATATCCAAACATAGCCTTCCAATATATCAATCTTCATGTCTCGACCATTTCGAGACTCCTCGTCATGTCTGGGATCACATCCGGGACTCCGAACAACCTTCGGTACATCAAATCATATAAACTCATAATACAACCGTCATCGAAACTTTAAGCGTGTGGACCCTACGGGTTCGAGAACTATGTAGACATGACCGAGACATGTCTCCGGTCAATAACCAATAGCGGAACCTGGATGTTCATATTGGCTCCCACATATTCTACGAAGATCTTTATCGGTCAAACCACATAACAACATACGTTGTTCCCTTTGTCATCGGTATGTTACTTGCCCGAGATTCGATCGTCGGTATCTCAATACCTAGTTCAATCTCATTACCGGAAAGTCTCTTTACTCGTTCCGTAATACATCATCCTGCAGCTAACTCATTAGTTGCAATGCTTGCAAGGCTTAAGTGATGTGCATTACCAAGAGGGCCCAGAGATACCTCTCCGACAATCGGAGTGACAAATCCTAATATCGAAATACGCCAACCCAACAAGTACCTTTGGAGACACCTGTAGAGAACCTTTATAATCACCCAGTTACGTTGTGACGTTTGGTAGCACATAAAGTGTTCCTCCGGTAAACGGGAGTTGCATAATCTCATAGTCATAGGAACATGTATAAGTCATGAAGAAAGCAATAGCAACAAACTAAACGATCAAGTGCTAAGCTAACGGAATGGGTCAAGTCAATCACATCATTCTCCTAATGATGTGATCCCGTTAACCAAATGACAACTCATGTCTATGGTTAGGAAACATAACCATCTTTGATCAACGAGCTAGTCAAGTAGAGGCATACTAGTGACACTCTATTTGTCTATGTATTCACACATGTATTATGTTTTCGGTTAATACAATTCTAGCATGAATAATAAACATTTATCATGATATAAGGAAATAAATAATAACTTTATTATTTCCTCTAGGGCATATTTCCTTCAACCGGAGCTGAAGCCGGGTATGGATTAGCGGTTGGGCGTAGGTGAAGGGACCGGAGAAATCGGTGGCCGGCTACACCGACGCACCGGAAGCAACGCTCGTGGGCGTCTGTAACGCCCTGAGACCGTTGCGCCAGGTGTCTCCCAGTTATTCGCCATTGTTGCCTTGTCATTTGTTTGTGTGTCATGCATTTCATATCATGTCATCATGTGCATCGTATTTGCATACGTGTTCGTCTCATGCATCCGAGCATTTTCCCCGTTGTCCGTTTTGCGATCCGACACTCCTATGTCCTCCGGCGCCCCCTTTTGCCTCTTTTCGCGAGCGGGTGTTAAAAATTCTCGGAATGGACCGAGATTTGCCAAGCGGCCTTGGTACACCACCGGTAGACCGCCTGTCAAGTTTTGTGCCATTCGGGGTCCATTTGATACTCCAATAGTTAACCGGGGAACCATAAAAGCATCGTGTGTGTTGCAGCCCAACATCCCTTCAAAGTGGCCCAATAACCCATCCAAAACCCCTCCATCCTCTCGGACGTTCGGTCACGATCACGTGGTAGAAAACCGCACCTCATTTGGACTCTCCTAGCTCCCTCTTCCTCCTCCGCGCATCCGGACGGGTCCGCGTCGCGTCGAACATGTCCACCGCCGCCGTCCACCTCACTCCGTCCAATCGCGTTGCGCCATGTCATCGTCCCCGCCGCGCGCAGCCAATCAGAGGCGGCCACGCGCCTCCCTCTCTCTCCTCCACCGCCACGGGCCCGCTTGGCCTAGATCCGGTCCCACTCATTACTTAACTCTTACTACTACTGCTTGTCTCTATGGCTTTGTCATTGTTGATGATTATTCTAGATATACTTGGGTGCACATAATCCTCTACAAGACTGAAGTGCAGGATGTCTTTAGACGCTTCGCCAATCGAGCAATGAACAACTATGGCGCCAAGATAGAGCACATCAGAAGTGACAATGGCACTGAATTCAAGAACACTGGCCTTGATACATATCTTGATACTTTGGGCATCACACATGAATTCTCAGCTCCGTACACGCCACAGCAGAATGGCGTCGTCGAACGCAAGAACAGAACACTCATAGAGATGTCCAGAATGATGCTAGATGAATACAAGACTCCAAGAAAATTCTGGCCTGAAGCCATTGATACTGCATGACATACAATCAATCGTGTTTATCTTCACAAGCTTCTGAACAAGACATCTTATGAGCTCCTTACTGGCAAGAAGCCAAATGTCAGTTACTTCAGAGTATTTGGCGCCAGGTGCTGGATCAAGGATCCACATCACACTTCAAAATTTGCACCAAAAGCACATGAGGGTTTTATGCTTGGATATGGAAAGGATTCGCACTCCTACAGAGTCTTCAATCTCTTTCATTATAAAGTGGTTGAAACAGTGGATGTGCGGTTTGATGAGACTAACGGTTCACAAAGAGAGCACCTCCCAAATGTGCTAGATGAAGTTCCATCCAGCGAATCAATCAAGCTAATGGGAACTGGAGAAATCATACCCTCTGAAGCTCAACCTGAAGAGGAACTTATCATCTCCTCACCTGATCAACCTGAAGACAATGCTCAGCCTGAAGACAATCCCACTAACAATGACAATGATCAGCAAGAGCAAAACCTTTGCCCTGTACATCCTCGTGTTGCCAATGAAGTGCAGATTGAGAGAATAATTGATAGCATCAATGCCCCTGGTCCGCTCACTCGTTCAAGGGCAACTCAGCTAGCAAATTTCTGTGGGCACTTCGCATTCGTCTCAATAATAGAACCCAAGAAAGTTGAAGAAGTCTTCATGGAACCTGAATGGATTCAAGCTATGCAAGAAGAGCTTCAACAGTTTGAGCTGAATAATGTATGGGAACTGGTTAAGCGTCCTGATCCTCGGAAGCACAACATAATAGGCACCAAATAGATATACCGCAACAAGCAAGATGAGCATGGTCAAGTTGTCAGAAACAAAGCTCGTCTCGTTGCTCAAGGATATACTCAAGTGGAAGGCATTGACTTCGATGAAACATTTGCTCATGTGGCTAGACTGGAAGCCATACGCATACTTCTAGCCTATGCAAATCATCATAACATACTTCTATATCAAATGGATGTGAAGAGCGCCTTTCTAAATGGCAAGATTGAAGAAGAAGTGTATGTTGCACAACCGCCTGGCTTTGAAGATCCAAAACATCCTGACATGGTATATAAGCTCAACAAGGCACTGTATGGCCTCAAACAAGCCCCTCGGGCTTGGTATGACACACTCAAATACTTCCTGAAGAGCAAAGGCTTCATACCTGGTTCCCTCGACCCTACTCTCTTCACGAAGACATATGATGGTGAACTGTTTGTGTGCCAAATATATGTGGATGACATCATCTTCAGCTGCACCAATCAGAAGTACAGTGAAGAGTTTTGATATATGATGCAAGAGCAATATCAGATGTCCATGATGGGAGAGCTGAAGTTCTTCCTCGGTCTTCAAATACGACAGCAACGCAACGGCATCTTCATATCTCAAGAGAAGTATCTCAAAGATTGCCTGAACAAGTTCGGTATGCAAGACTGCAAAGGCTTCATGACGCCTATGCCAGCCAAACATCATCTGGGTCCCGACGACAATGGTAAAGAGTTCGATCAAAAGGTATACCGCTCCATGATTGGTTCTTTACTTTATCTATGTGCATCTAGGCCAGATATTATGCTTAGTGTTTGCATGTGTGCTCGATTCCAAGCGGCACCAAAGGAGTCGCATCACTTAGCTGTGAAGCAAATTCTTCGATATTTGGCTCACACCCCAACTCTAGGATTATGGTATCCGAAGGGCTCAGAGTTTGATCTAGTTGGATTCTCGGATGCTGATTATGCTGGTGACAAAGTGGATCGCAAGTCTACATCAGGCACATGTCACTTTCTGGGATGATCACTTGTATGTTGGTCTTCAAAGAAACAGAACTGTGTATCTCTCTCCACTGCTGAATCTGAATACATTGCTGCTGGATCTTGCTGCGCTCAGCTTCTGTGGATGAAGCAAACACTCAAGGACTATGGCATTCATCTGAAGCAAGTGCCACTCTACTGCGACAACGAAAGTGCCATCAAGATTGCCAACAACCCAGTTCAGCACTCAAAGACAAAGCACATTGAAATTCGTCATCACTTTCTCAGAGATCATGTTGCGAAGGAAGATATTGATATCATACACGTCAACACTGAAGAGCAATTGGCAGATATCTTCACCAAGCCCTTGGATGAGAAGAGATTTTGCAAGTTACGGTGTGAGCTAAATATCCTGGAATCCTCAAATGTCATGTGATCAGGCACACATCCTAACACTTATGCATATTGTTGACTTAGATGTGCAACACACGAAGTAAAGTATATCTTCAATCAATGAAGACATACATTCTAAGTGTGAATACATTAATGTGGAATTTGACTTCGGAACGCCACGATAATTGTGCGCCGTGTCTGGGTCTAATACTTCCTATACGGTGGGTAACGCCACCACCAAAGGTTCTGTTCGAAGTGTTTCACTCATGGCGTTACATTTGCTATGTCTTCACATTTGGTTTGGCTTAAATTTCAACATGTCTTCATGACTATCTTCTCTATGTTGAATATATATATACTAGTGTTCTGTCCTCTACAGCATTCACTTATAGCTATGTCTTCATGTTGAGTCTTTTGAACTAAGTGAATGTGATCGAACCCTAACCTCTCTATGCTCTCTATATCAAACTCCATCTCTCCAAGTCATATGCATTCTATTGAAACTGTCGAATGTCTTCTCTGCGTCCTTGTCAGCAGAAGATACAGAGACAAACATTAAGTCCGTTTTCAATGCTCATTCCTTCACCTGAAACCCGGAGAAGTGGGAACGACCACCCGACAATCCAGGCGTGCGTGGGACGTGGAACAACCCCCGATATGCTGCATGATGGCCACGTGTTCCTCAGATGTGAATCGCCAGGGGCACCTGTGTAATAACGCAGGGCTGCCCCTGTACCTATAAATACACACCTCACAGCAGTCATTATCTCTTCTTCCACTCTCGCACGAACCCTAGCGCCACCGCTAGCCCTCGACGACGCAGACATCGTCTTCTCCTCCGTCGCCGTAGGTGTCCTCCGTCGCCAAGTTAGGGCACGGACGATCAAACTGCTCGGCCTCCTCTTCCACTCCGTCTAGCAGTTCTTCGTGTGGTAAATAAAACTTCCTTTTTACAGCCCCCTTGATCCTATAGCTTCGTCACTTTCTACCACAAGCAGTTTCTGTTCACACAAGTTGGATCTCTTACATACTGCATCTCATAATATGTCTAGTATATTCACTTGTATTTCACAAAGTAGTTAGATTCCTCACTTGTACTGATCCATGGATTCGTACAAATCTGGAACCAACTCCTTATCTATGAGTGAATGTCTTCGCACGATGAGGTCAATATCTTCTAAACTGATTTATCTTCAAAATCTTCTGAGAATGCATATGACCTCTTCCCCTTCCCTCGCACCTTAATGTTGTCATAGGTACATGTCCGTGGGAGAATCCCTTGGTTCTCATAGGCTGCATTCATTTGCAGAATACTTACAGCATCACATAAATTCTCCCGAAGCTAGTTCCTGCTTGTCCAGCAAGCGAAAACCTTTGAAGTCTTTGAACGTATTGAAGCCTTTCAGTTTAAAGTTCATGGCTTTAGAGAAATCAGCAAGGAAGGGTGGCAGAAAGCGTCGAGGAGAAACATCAAGAGATCTGCCCGATGACCTCTCAGAGCTGTACAAGACAGATCCTGAAGAGGATTACAATCAGCGCAAGACATGAATCCAATGGATTCGACGCTATTGGGCAGAACAGTGGTTCAAGTACAGATTTGTGACAAAGGAATATGCT